>NW_025999900.1:66351838-66386626 GCF_001458135.2 Marmota marmota marmota | reverse complement strand
GGCGGGGCTCAGGTAGGGGCTGGGGCATTGAAGGCAGGGTCAGAGTTCAGGCTGGGGTCCTCACCATGTTGGAATGAGCCCAAATTGGAACTGCTTCCACCATGACTTGGTGACTGACCTTGGATAAGCTTGTCCCCTGCTGGTAAATGGGTGGCAGTACCAGCATCCTGTGTGATGATCCAGAAAGGCGTCGGCCGAACGGGAGGGGAGGGACTGCAGACTGAAGTGCAGCCTCTAGGTTGACTTCACCCTTTGCCTCCTCCCAGGGGCACTGACCCAGAGGAGATGTAGGGTCGGAGCCACTCCCCCACTCGCCCTGCTGGGGCTCACAGCCAGCCACAACCGGCCACAATCCACTCCCTCTCCTACAGATGAGGAAGCTGAGGTTTCTTGAGGGAAGGTGAAAGACAATCACGGAACCTGGTGATCGTGTGTCAGGAACCAGGTAGGTCTGATCAGCCTGGGAAGAGGCTCAGGGGGCCTGACAGTGGTAAGGGGTCCGAGGGCAAGATCAAAGCAGAGGTGGGATTGGAGTCGTCGGGGAGTTAGGGGCGGAAAATGGATTTGGCTCAGGTTGAGATATGGGCCTGAGTTTTCCTGTCAACTACCTGGCTTCTTATTCGGGGTTATGGACCTGGCAGAGGTGGGAACAGGCGCTCTTCCCCCCCTTTCCGGGCTGGAGAGGGGTGGGAGACTTTGAAGGGCTGACCAGGTTAGGGTTTCTCTAGCGGGTGCCAGAGAGCAAGACAACTTCAGGGAGGGAGATCAGGTGCTGCCAGATCAAGAAAGCAGGCTGTGGGTTTTGGGCCTAGGAGAGACTATAGGTAGGGGCAATGACTGCAGGGGCCAGGCTGAGGCAGGAGGCAGGTAGGAGAGTCCCAGACAGAAAGCTCAAGGCTCCAGTGGGGCCTTGGGGGTAGATGGGACAACCCACGTCAGAGGGTCGTGATGAAGCCGGAGCCCTCTCCTCACTGCACCCTTTGCCCGCAGGTTGGTCTGTCCTGGGGCCCATGCCTTGAGGCTGCCAGCATGCCTTGGGACGCAAGGCCTGGGGGCGGTGCAGACGGCGCAGCCCGCTCTCGGGCACAGAAACAATGCCGGAAGTCGTCTTTTGCCTTCTACCAGGCGGTGCGCGACCTGCTTCCCGTGTGGCTCCTGGAGGACATGCGCGCCAGCGAGGCCTTCCACTGGGATGAGCGCGGGCGCGCCGCGGCCTACTCACCCTCGGAGGCTCTGCTCTACGCGCTGGTGCACGACCACCAGGCCTACGCACACTACCTGCTGGCCACTTTCCCGCGGCGCGCACTTGCGCCACCCAGCGCGGGCTTCCGCTGCTGTGCGGCGCCAGGGCCTCACGTGCCGCTGGCTGTGCGCTACAACCGAGTGGGCATCCTGCGGCGCATCCTGCGCACTGTGCGCGACTTCCCAGCTGAGGAGCGCGCGCGCCTGCTGGACCGGCGTGGCTGTAGCCGCGTGGAGGGTGGTGGCACTTCGCTGCACGTGGCCTGTGAGCTGGCGCGCCCCGAGTGCCTCTTCCTGCTTCTGGGCCACGGCGCCTCGCCTGGCCTCCGTGATGGTGGTGGCCTCACACCACTGGAGCTGCTGCTGCGCCAGTTGGGCCATGATGCAGGCTCTGTCCCTGCCGCTGGGGCTGCCTCTTCCGCTACTGCCGCCAACACTGTGTCTGGGGAGCCACGCCAGCGCCGCCTGCTACTGCTTGACCTACTGGCGCTGTACACCCCTGCGGGTGCCGCAGGCCCAGCCCGCCGGGAGCTGCTGGATGACCGACCGCGCTGGCAGCGGCTTCTGGGTGAGGACAAGTTCCAGTGGCTGGCAGGCCTGGCCCCGCCATCTCTCTTTGCACGTGCCATGCAGGTGCTGGTCACCGCCATCTCTCCTGGCCGCTTCCCTGAGGCCCTGGATGAGCTGCCGCTGCCGCCCTTCCTGCAGCCCTTGGACCTCACTGGCAAGGGCTAGACCCAGGGGGTGCGGGATTTGGGGACAGAACTGTTTTTCGGAGCATTGTACCTGCACTTTACATCTACTGATCTCTGTACAGGAGAATCTGCTTCATCTGTCACATGCCATGGCGCAAGGCTCCCAGGTTTCCTGGGTGCAGCTGGATCCAGCTCCCCATGTTCCTGCCCAAGTGGGGCTCCGGTCATATACTCCCCTCATTGCCTAGCTCTGCAAAGGGGTGAGGACCAGCCTCCCACTCAGATCTGGAGCTGGGAGTGTCCCAAAGAGGGTGGCTGCTGAGCTGAGCAGGAATTGAGCAGGCACAGGGGGAGGGGACTGACTTGTGCAAGCAGGGGGACGGAATGTGCAGAGGCCTGGAGGCCAAGAGGACAGGCCCAGTGGGGAGTTATGACAGGAGGCTCTCGTAGTGAACTCTCTGGTGGGGCCTGGACCTGATCCTGCAGTTGAGGGGGGACAAGCAGGACTGGGCAGTCTGCTGTGCCAGGAGCTTGGCAGAGGCCTGACCCAGGCTGTGCCTTCCTGTATCCCCACCCTACTCTAGCCATGAGCCCCTTGGGTGTCACTGGCTTCCTGTATCTCCCACTGATAGCTGGCCCACCCAGGCCTGGCTCTGACTCTGTCACCACCTTTTGCTCTTTGCCCACAACTGGCAGGCAGTTTCCTGGGGCTCCTGCTTCTCAGCTCAGCCATTGTACCTGGTAGGCCCCAGGCCTGGGGCCCCCAGCTTCTTATCCCCTCCTGGGGTTAGGTGTGTTTTCCTCTTGGTCCAGGGATGACTCCCTGGCCCACTCAGAGTGGGCATTAGATGGTGTCCATGATGATGGAGGGGTGGGTGTGTCACCCCAGGGGCAGGCTTCTTGCCTGTGACTGGAGAGCTGATTTCTCCAAGAAGATTTGTTACCCTGTGAGTGTGCTGCCATCCTGCAGGATGAGGGGACTGACTGAGAAGATGTACCACTCCTGAGGAGCCTCAGGACCAGGCAGGGTGGCCAGGCTGCCTGGCTGGGGAATCCTGCTGGGTCTGCATGGGCTGGAGGGCTGTGATGTCCTGCCAGGGCACCTGCTGCCTGCCCTGCACCCAGTGTTCCTGAGGGGAGCCTGCCTGCCAGGTGGCAGAGTCTAGGAGGGAGGGCGGGGAAGGCCCAGACAACAGATCTTGCCTGGGGATCTAGACCCAATACCCACTTTCAGGGTGACCTTGGACAAAACCTCTGCCCTGGGCCCTGGTTTTCTCATCTGTCTTCAAGGGATTTTGGACCATCTCAGCTTATTGCCAACCCTGAAAAGGATGTTCCCCCATTGTGCAGGAGTGTGGGGTGGGTGGTATACTGTCCTAGTGGGAATGGAGAGGGAAAGATGAAGAGGGCACACGACCTTCTGAGCCCAGATCCAGACTGGAGAGGGTCTTCTCCCCTCCTGTTGTGCCCTGGACCAGCTAAACAGCCTCTTTGAACCTCTGCACTTAGTGGATACTAGCTGCCCAGGCCTAGGGCATCAAGGCTCCCTGGTTCTCACAATAAGGATGCCATTGCAGAGGACTTGCACTTTCTTCCTTTGAAGGACAGCAGTAGACTGCAGGACTGCTGGGGTGGGGCCAGTCAGGCTTTTGGGAGCCTGTCAGCCCAGCCATTCTGTCTAGAAAGCTGGACAGCTATTGGGTATAGACTTCACATCTCTCCTGTCTGGTGTTGTCCTCTGGGTCAGTCTGTCCAGGGCTAGATGTCCCTGTACTTCCCCTCCTTTAGTGACAACCTTTGGACCCCTGGCCTAGGGGAGGGTCCCTCTATAGAACCCATTGGGACAACCAGGAGGAGGCAGGTATGGGATCCTGCCATCTGGAGGAATTATGGGCAGGAATCCCCAGCTGCAGGAAGGTGCAGGGCACGGTCTAGGGCTCCGGAGGGTGGTTTGTTTCAGGTACTCTGTGGGGTAACAGTAGTTGTGGGACAGCCACATCATTGCTGAGTGACTGGTTGACCCCTGTGCCCACATGGGCAAGTGGGTAGAGGCAAGGACACCTTAGTGTTCACTGATTGGGGTGGATGAGGCAAGGGCACAGGGAGTCACAGGAGGCCACAGACCAGAGTGGAGCCTGACCCCGGCACAGCTCAGCAGCCGGCCTGGCCCAACCCTCCACCCTGCAGTGGAGCAGAGAACTTCACGTGGTGCTGGCAGATAAGGTTATCTGGTGCCTGCTGCTGGGAGAGCGAAGGGGGCCCCAGAGTTTGGCTTGCCACACCCAGGAAGGGCTGTGAGGACCCTGGTGCATCTGTCACTGTTGTCATTCCTGGCAGTGAGCTTGCGGGACTCGGGGCAGACCCAGAGGATTGGAGGGAGTCAGAGCCAGCCAGGCCCAGGCCCTTGGCGTATGGCAGCTCTGCTCTTGGTCCGTGGCAGGTGACTGACAAACCTCATTCTCTGTGACGAAGCACATTGGTTTGTTGGTTTATTTCTTAAATGTCACTACTCTCTCCCCCTATGTATGACCAAGTGCCCAGCAATGTTCCAAGAGCCCTGAACCCAGCTCATTAAGAAGAGTTCAGTGACCAAGCCAGGGGCCGTGACACATGCCTTAATCTCAGCATCTTGGGAGGCTAAGGAAGGATGGAAAGTTGTAGGCTGGTCTGGCCAACTTGGTGAGTCCGTGTCTCAAAAATAAGAACTGGGAATGAAGCTCAGTGGTTGAGTGCCCCAGAATTCAATCCCCAATAATACAAAAACAAAACAGAACCGTGTATTAAAGGTACTAGCCCTTTGACACATACTTGGTGCATGTTTTTTTTTTTTTTTGAAGGTGATATGGTTATTTTAGCTGTACAAAAGTTTTAACTTTTATGTAGACAGACATCATGTTTATGATTTACGGGATTTTGTTTGTTTTTTGTTTTTGTGGTGATGGAGTTTGAACTCAAGGGGTTCTCTAAAGCGCCTGCCACACCCAAGGTAAAGCTACATCCCCCATTCTTTACTTTTTTTTTTTGGTACTGGAGATCGAACCCAGGGGTGTTTAACCACTGAGCAACATCCCCAGCTCCTTTTTGTATTTTATTTGGAGAAGGGTCTCACTGAGTTACTTACCGCCTCGCTAAGTTGCTGAGGCTGGTCTTGAACTCACGTTCCTCCTGCCTCAGCCTCCCAAGCCATTTGAATTATAGGAGTGGGCCATTCCAGCGATCCTCCTGCCTCAGCCTCCCAAGCCACTGGGATTACAGGAGCGGGTCACTGTACTCCCGGCATCCCAGTTTTTTTTTTTTTTAAATAAATATTTTTTTTAGATGTTGATGGACCTTTATTTTATTCATTTATTTATATGCGGTGCTGAGAATCAAACCCAGTGCCTCACATATACAAGGCAAGTGCTGTACCACAGAGCCACAACCCCAGCCCCGGTTCTTTATGAGACAGGGTTTTGCTCAATTGTGCAGGCTGGCTTTGAATTTATAATCCTCCTGCCTTAGCTTCCTGAGTCACTGGAATTATAAGTGTGTAATGCTACACTTGGCTACAATTTATTTATCATTTTGTACCGAGGGTTTAACCCAGGGGCACTTTACAACTGAGCTATATTCCCAACTCTTGTGTTTCTTTCTTTTTTTTTTTTTTTAATTTTGAGATAGGGCATCATTAAGTTGCTAAGGGCCTTGCTAAATTGCTGAAGCTGGCCTCAAACTTGTGATCCTCCAGAGCAGCTGGGATTACAGGCACGTGCCAACTGTAAGTAAGATTTTAAAGAAGTCTTTGGTGGTTTTTTTTAATATTTGACTCAACTAGCATTGATACAGTAAAGGGTTAATGTTAGTAGCCAGGTGCAGTGGCACATGCCTGTAATCCCAGCTGCTTGCCTCAGCAGGCTAAGCAACTCAGTGAGAACCCTATCTGTTTCTAAAAAAAATATAAAATAGGGCTGGGATGTGGCTCAGTGGTCGAGTGCCCGAGTTCACTCCCTCCCCACAAGAAAAAGTTGATGTTAGAGATAGCTGATTGTTTTTTTTTTTTTGAGAGAGAGAGAGAGAGAAATTTTTTAATAGATTTCGGTGGACACAACATCTTTATTTTATTTTTGTGGTGCTCGCATGCCAGGCAACTGCGTTACTGCTTGAGCCACATCCCCAGCCCCTGAATTTTTTTGAAAATATTTTTTCTTTTAATATTTTTTTAGTTGTCAATGGACCTTTATTTTATTTATTTATATGTGGTGCTGAGAATTGAGCCCAGGGCTTCACGCATGCTAGGCACGTGCTGACCACTGGGCCACAACCACAGCCCAGAGATAACTGAATTTTTAAAATGTAAATTTATTTATTTTTGGAATAAAATATTTACATGGCTCAAAATTCAAATGATACAAAAGGTATATGCTTACAAGCAACCACTGTACCAATTTCTTGTCCCCATATAGAACCTGTTTCTTTCCCAGTTTTCTCCCCTGGAATTGGGAAAAGCCGCAAGTCGGCCAGAAGGTTGGAGAGTAAGCACCATTCCACAATGCTGTTGTCACCTTCCTCCCTCTTCCCATCTCCTTTTTAAAACCGTCGCACCCACACAGGGGATTTCACTGACACAGTGAGGAGGGCCACTTGCCAGCACGCACCACACTTCGCTGGGCCTGCGCTCAGGTGGCCTGGCCCTCCCCAACGCAGGCTGCTTTCAGAACTTCCTTATGAGGAATGGGTGCTGGATGTCTTGGTGTTCTTGAGTGCAGGTTTCCAGAAGTGGAGTTCATGGTGACACGTTTGGGTCCTTGCCCGGTGGTACCACGCCTGACTTTGGCAGTGTTTTTTTGGTGGGGAGGTACTGTGGATTGAACTTAGGGGCACTGATCACTGAGCCCCATCCCCAGCCCTATTTTGTATTTGATTTTTTTTTTTTTTTTTCAGAAAGAGGAGAGAGAGAGAGAGAGAGAGAGAATTTTTTTTTTTTAAAGAGAGAGAGAGAGAGAGAGTGAGAGAGAAATTTTTAATATTTGTTTAGTTTTCGGCAGACACATCATCTTTGTTTGTATATGGTGCTGAGGATCAAACCCGGGCCGCACGCATGCCAGGCAAGCGCACTACCGCTTGAGCCACATCCCCAGCCCTTGTATTTGATTTAGAGACAGGGTCTCACTGAGTTGCTTAGTGCCTCGCTTTTGCTGAGGCTGGCTTTGAACTCACGATCCTCTTGCCTCAGCCTCCTGAGCCGCTGGGATTACAGGCGAATGCCACCGAGCCCAGCTTTGGGAGTGCTTTCGACACGTGCTCTTCCATCTGCTTGTGTCTGATGCGTTTGTCCCGTGGGTTTGGACAAGGCCTGTGGTAGACACTCCACCTCAGGATCTTACTTGTCATTGCATCCCTCTTTGATTTTTGTTTGTTGTGGTGCTGGGGATTGAACCCAGGGGTGTTTTACCACTGAGCCACATCCCTGGCCCTTTTTCACATTTTGAGATGGGGTCTAAGTTGCTTAGGGCTTTGCCGAGTTGTTGAGGTTAAGCCTCAAACTGCAATCCCCCAGCCCCGGTCTCCTGAGTTGCTGGGATTACAGGGGTGGACCACCACACCTGGCTCCGCGTTAACTTACGAGAGGTGTGTAGGTTGGCTGGCTCCACATCATGTTTGGTCTCCTGTTCTGGGTTTGTGCTCTGAGGATTGAATGCAGGGTCTCATCCATGTCAGGCAGATGCTGTATCACTGAGCCACATCTCCAGTCCTGTGCAGGATTTTTTATTTAGACTTTGCATTTTGAAGAAATCAAATTTGTACGTGGACTTTCTTTCGTGGCCTTGTCATGATTTCTATTCAGAAGCCATTCAGAAGACAGAGACTTCCTCCATTTCTTTCTTCCACTTACTATTATTTTGCCAGAATTAAGCAGTGGCCAACATCAGCTGTGAACCCCCCTGCCCGCATCTGCGGCACCTCCATCTTGCATCTCCGAGGATCTGGACTGCATGGTGCTGTGGGCCCTTTGACATGCCAGCCCTCCTGGGGCTCTGGTCACCGCTCTTTGCAGTTCTCACCTATTTGTGAGGTGGCATCAATCACCTGAGCTCCCTACACGAAGGTGAGCATGTTAACGGGATCCCGAGTCTCACAGGGCTAATAGAGGCTGCAAGGCTGCGAGCTCCTAGCAGCACACCTGGCCATCATGGGGCCGTGTGGGCACTTTGGTTATGTGGAGGAAACTTACTGAAAATGAGCTGTACCTGCAAATTTCTCTGAGGAGAAATTTCATGTTTGGTCTCCTGTTCTGGAGCATGAAACAAGTCTCCTTTTTTTTTTTTTTTCTTAAATATTTATTTTTTCAGTTGTAGTTGGACACAATACCTTTATTTTATTTACTTTTATGGGGTGCTGAGGATCGAACCCAGGGCCTTGCACGTGCTAGGCAAGTGTTCTACCACTGACCCACAACCCCAGCCCCTACAAGTCTCCTTTTAACACAAGTTTTCTCTGATGTCTCTAAAGCCTGGCCGTTTCTTGACACCGGTCTGACATTTCTTGTTCAGGTGGCTTCCTGGAACCTTGGATGTGGTCTTTTTTCAGATGTTAGTTCCTAGTAGGGCAGGGTCACAGAAACCCCACAACCTGCCCCTGGCTCCAAGAGGGGAATCCCTGTGCCCCACCCCACTTTAGGGCCATCCTTCCCAGGCCACCTTGGGTGCATCCTGCTCTGGAGCAGCCATCACAGTGACACCTCCTGGACATGCTGGTGCACATTTCAACACCCACCAGGTCACGAGGCCAGGAGGCAGCACCCTCCTGCCAGTGAGGCTGGGCTGGAGCGCCTCCCAGCACATCCCTGGGAAATACCTAAGCGCGCCTTCTCCCGGCTCAAGCATCAGACCTGACCAGGTTTGGAAAAAGTCTAGTTTATTGCACGATCTCAAAGCACAACTAAAATTAAAACCAGAAATAAAACTGTGCAAAGCACAGAAGCTAAAAGTAGTCTAAAAGTATCAACTAGACTTGGGTTTAATTGCACTAAGGTCCCACGGGCTTAGGAGGGCGCTGCCATCCGGGCGGAGCCGGCAAGGCACAACAGATGCAGAAGAGGAGCAGCCCACCTGGGGGTGCCTCCACAGTCACCAAACTCTTACAAAAGGGCTCTATAAAAGTGAAGTGGGTTTCAGCATCTCCTGCTGAGATTTGAAAAGCCTCCCTCTCCATGGCTGCCGGGGGGTCCTTCCCAAGGCCTGTGGGGGCTCCCCAGCCTGGGCAAGGTGGGGTAGCAGTCAGCCGAGAGTCCAGCTGGGAGCTGCCAGGGGCGGGCTCAGGGTGGACACGTGGTGGAGCAGCCTCGTCCTGAAACTCAAGATGCCTGTGGACCACAAAGACCACCAGGAGGAGGCCACAGCAACTCTCTACAGCAGGCACTGTGTCACCTACCCGGGCACCAGGCCAGGCTGCCAGTCAAGGACATTCTGGGGATGGCCATTGCTCTGAAGCCCCAGCCAAGACAGGACAGGCTCAGGCTAACCCTCTGGAAGGAACAGAAGGCCCTCCCTTGTCTCCAGAAATACACTTCTCTTCTAAATTTGTAAGATTTGATTTCAAATGAGGTATCTTATGCAGGTTTGTAATATAACAAAAAAGGCAATAACTAGGAGATCTGTCCTCCGAGGACATATCTGGCTTTGTGACATCCACCAGCAGCATTTGACAGCACTCCAAGGACATTTCTAAGCTAGCTACCACAGCTCAGCTCCCCTGCGTCTGACCAGGGTACTCCTGGGCCAGGCCGCCCGAGACAGAGCCTGACGCTCACTAGCTGGCCCCCAGCAGCCCTCACTGTCTGGTGAGGCGCGTTTGCTGCTGGCCGTGCAGGCAGCAGTGAGGCGTGGTGTGCCTGTGTGTGTCTTCAGCCTGCACGGCCAGCGCCCTCTCCCCAACACGGACGGCCCCAAGTTCCTCCTGGAGCAGGCAGTGTGCAATGGAACCTGCCTCTCAGGGAGGAAGTGGGGCCCTGTGAGGAAGAGGACACCATCACCAGGCACGTCCAGAGGTTGGAGGGCACTGACCTGTAGCTGCACTGAGCCCAGGACTACTCACGTGGACACAGTCCGGGTGCCCTGTTGCCTGTGCTGGCTACAGGTGTCCCTGGATCCTGGTTCAGACTTGCCCTGTTCCCCACGTTGTCTCCCATAAACAGGACCTGGAGTGTGGAGAATTTGACCTCAGCACAGGGAACTAGTGCATGCAATGGGGCCACAGCCATTGCACCTGCTTGGAGGTGACCTTGGCAAGAGGTCAGAGGTGCTGCTGCTACAGCAACAGCTCCGGGCACTCAGCTGAGGCGCTGGGTGCTGGAATGAGATGGAAATCAACATAGATGAAGGCAGGTGTGGGGCGTCCATGAGAACAGACGTGTCTGGGCAGGGTTGATGAGGCATTGACGAGTGAGTGACTTGGAAATCAGCAGTGTCCACTGAAGAACCTTGGCATTCTCCCTCCTGAGTGGCTGCCCAGAGTTCCTTCAGATGACCTCCCATTCATCCTCCAGGTCCTCAGGGTGGGTGGTGGCCACCTGACTGTTCTTCTGGGTGCCATGTGAACGGCTGAATGTCTTAGTCAGCCGCTGGAGGAGGTAGCCTGGGGGGCCCACTGCCCACAGCTCATCGGACGCGGTCACTGCAAGACAAGAGGCAAGCAGAGACGGTTGTATCACAGGGCTGGGGTAAGGGCACAGGTGAGCTCAGGGACCTGGACAAGCCACTTCCCCAATTGTGCTTCATGGGCACACAGTACCCTGTGCTGGCCCAGAAGCCTGAGAGAGCCCACGTGTTCAGTCCCTCCCGAGTCGTCCCGCCCTCCGTCCTGGCTTTGGGAGTGCAGAGCCTGGTGGGAGCAGCCTCTTTGAGAGCCCCTCTGACACGACTCCGAGGATCCTGCCTGGGCACCTGCCTGTGAAACAGGACGCATTTCCGGGAATTTTCTTCCAGTAGTCCCCAGCAGGGTTTTTGTCTGTGATGCCGTAGCGCCGGGCCAGGTCACCATCTGGACAGCGGGCCCACACGGTCCTTGTGCTCAGTGCCAGCTGGCAGGCCTGCAGCCCTGTGGGAAACCAGGCATCCTGCTCAGCACCTGAGCATGGGACGGGACACCCCTCCCTGACCATGGCACTTTCCGGGTTCTGCCCTTGTCTACCAGTACTTCCTGCAGGACACAGTGCCCGCTCCACACTGGGCACCAAGGGAAAGGATGCCCACTGTGGGGCTAGCCAAGCCACGAGCGCCTGAAGCCAAAGGACAGAGGGTCTGGCTGTATGAAAGCTGTCATGTTACCAGAGCACCAGGAAGGTGGCCTGGGTCTGCCAAGGAGGGAGTGCGTCTTTATTTCGGCGATGAGATTGAACTGTGGGTGTTCTAGCACTGAGTCGCATCCCCAGCCCTTATCATCTTTTATCCTGAGACAGAATCTTGCTAAATTGCTTAGACTGGTCTTGAACTTGCACTCCTCCTGCCTCAGCCTCCTGAGTAGATCACAGGCGTGTGTTGTCATGCCTGGCTAATGGAGTATGGTGCAGATTCCTGTCTGTCACCTGCCCAACAGGACACCGGAGGCAAAACAGAACACTGAGTGGGGCAGCTGCCACAAACATGTCGGTTGACGACTGTGGCCACGTGTGGGACACTGGGATGGTCTCATGGCTTCTTCCTACCAGGCACGTGCTCCCAGTCAGTCCCCACAGGCATCTCCTCGGTGATCCCGGTCCGGACATGCACGTTCCACCTGCTGTCGAGGGCCCACAGCATCTGGTCGTTGGGACTGGAATGGATGCTGACCAAGGTGACCCCGGCTGGCTGGAAGCAGGAAGAGACTTTTCTCAGGAAGGAGGAAGAAGGGTGACAAGAGAAAGATGGGAGGTGTGGGGAACTGAGGACACATGGATGATCACAGGCACGTGGCCTGATGTCAGGCTGGGCGGAGGTGAGCAAACCTCGGGAAGCAAGGTGGATGGGGACTGTGCTAGCCCGCTCTTGCAGCAGAGGCTCAAACCATCCTAGAATGCTAGGCAGGCCAGAGGGACCTCCCTCCACAGCTGGCCCGAGCCTTCAGCTGGAGACAGAAGGGCAGAGGCCTTCAGGTCAGGGAGGGTGGAGCCATGTGAGAGGCACATGGTGGGGGGGTACTCTGGATGGCGCCACCGGCAGCCCTGCTCATGGCAGCAGGCAGGAGGGGACCCGCATCAGAGGCAGCTGGAGCCCTGGCAACCAGCAGAGTGGTTCCTCCTGCTCCAGCTGCCCTCCTGTCTCTGCCCTTGGGCAAGTGATGTTCCCTACTGCCTGGACCGTGGCACACTGGAGTGAGGAGAGTAGGCAGGAGCTGGATCCTGGGTGGATACGGGGACCCCTGCTCCTCAGGCAGCCTTGGCCCAAACCTTACATCTACTGGTCCACTTTTCATAGCACAAGAATAAATCTCTTCGGTGGACTATCCACCAGCCAGCTCCAGTATGACCCAGGGATGCCACCCTTGGTTGAACAAAGCCTCTGTGCTTGAGAGGGCAGAGCTCTCTGGAGGATCCAAGCCTCTGGTCACTGGCAGTTCTGGTGAGCTGCCAAAGCTCTGAGGGACTGGCTATCCCCCACTGCTGATGCTTCCTTTCCTGGACTCTGTTGTCCCTGCTCTGCACTTCGCTCTCTGGGGCTGTTGTGAATATGGTTACGCTACAAGCTACTGCCCGGCTCCATCCAGTGAGCTGTCATGACCCTGGTGGAGGGCTGGGGCTGGGGCTCAGGGGTAGAGCGCTCGCCTAGCACCTGTGAGGCCCTGGGTTTGATCCTCAACACCACATAAAAATAAATAAATAAAATAAAGGTATTGTGTCCATCTACAACGAAAAAATAAATAAATATTTAAAAAACAAAACAAAACAAAAAACACTGGTGGAGGACTGGGGCTGGGGCTCAGTGGTAGCGCACTTGTCTGGCATGTGTGAGGCCCTGGGTTCGATTCTCAGCATATAATTAATTGCATATAAATAAGCAATTAATAAATAAATAAAGGTCTATCAACAGCTTAAAAAACTAAAAAAGCCCTGGTGGCTCCAGCTGCCAGACACTCTCAGGGCACCTCTAGGGCAGGGGCTCGCCTGCTCCTGTGCCCATCGAGGGTTTCCTATTGAGTGAGTGAGTGGGGGGGTACCAAGTCCCCTGCACATCAGCTCCATGGCTGGTTGGTCCCAACGGGGCCCAGGGGATTCAGACAGAATCTCAAGGACGTGGGCATGTCACCACTAGGAGCCTGTGTCAGCACTGGCCTCGCCTGCCTCTTGTTTCTCTGAATAACTCAGGTTTGGTGTCGCAGAGCCAGATGGGACTGAGGTTGCTGTGTGGCTTGGCATCTTGCAGGCCACTCCTGACACGCTCCCAGAACAGGAAGCTCACCGCCTCCTCTCCCACCCAGGTCGGCCTCTTATGATGAGCTCACACCAGTTCAGGTGGCTCCCTATCAGCCAGCTCCAGTATGTCCCAGGGATGCCACCTCTTGGCTGAATGCCCATCAGCTCAGGTCACATGTATACTATGATCATCCAAAAGAGTACGGAGGAAACAGATGTCCCTCATAACAGTGGCACCAGCACAGGCTCCATGTGCAACCATGTCAAGGGGAGCTGAGGCTGCTCCACGCGCTCTCTGGGTCCACAGACACCAGGCACTGGGGCATCGCTGTGTGGGGGGCAGGAGTGGGGCACGGGGCAGGAGAGGCAAGGCCAACCTCAGATCCTGAGAGTGGGGAGAGAGTGACTGGGTAGGGGGGGCAGCTCCTTGCACTGGCATTAGTGAGGAGGTGGCTTTAGGGTTGAGGCCTGGAGGACACAGGGCTGCTGTGGGGTGGTGGGAAGGAGGGAAGGCTGAGGAGGACTGCGGTGCTTATGCTGTGGGTCCTTACTGTCCATGCTTCCAAACCAGTCCCCGTGGGTCAGATGGGAGGTGGGCATACACCAGAGCAGCCCTGGACCCAGTCACCTTCAAAGGTCAACCCCCAGATGCACTGGCAAGGTCAAAGGATAACTATATGCCACACATGTCACTGCTCTATTTTGGTGACAGAATGCCCCTGGACCATAGACAGAGCCACAGAGAACCCTGGCCTGCCCTGATTCCTGGCCCTAGGTGCTGGTTGGACCGGGATCTACTGCACAAGGGCCATTCTCTCAAACTTTGTTCACTCTACAGTTTAGCCCTGGAGTCCAGAGATGCAGATTGGGGGAGGGTTGTTCTAGGTCCAGCTACAATTCTACAAAGAGTGAAGGGGCTCCAGCAAAGGGAGGGGAGAGGCTGGCCACATGAGGATGCATTGCCAGCCCAACAGCACAGAGGCCTGCAGAAGTGCCCCCAAGCACCCTGAGCACCGCCTACATGCCTGGCCCATGCTGAACACCACCACCCCGGGGAAAGGAGAGCACGCCACGGCTTCAGGATGTGCTGTGTGCTTGGGATAAAGCCAACCCACAGGTTTGAGGACAAACACTGAAAGCATCCTCGGCCCCTATGGACCTGGCACGACAGGCTGTGGGTGGCTATGAATTCTTCAGCCCCACGGAGAGACCAAATCTGAGGCCTGTTCCCTAGAACCTGGGCTGCACCTTCTTTGACCAACAGGCCACAAGGGAAGCAGTACAGGTGGGCCATGCCTGGCTTGAATAGCAGGCAGAGGTGGCCAGCTTTCAGCCTGAGCTGCCATGAGGCCTGAGGCTGAGGAGCCCACTCTCTCTGCGTCCCAGGAAGTCACCTTCCCAGGACCTGCCAGAGTCCCAGAACTGGAGCAGAGAGGAGCAGTTCCTGCTGGCTCCGCCCCCTGTCCTGAGCCAGAGATGCAGATGGAACGTAACAGCCTGTTGGTGGAAGCCACTGACTTTTGGGTAGTGTATCATGGACAACCGGACAGACGGAAGGGACGGCTGTGATGCAGGGGAGGGGCAGGACAGGAAAGAAGGAAGTGGGACTGTCTGCGGGAGGCACTGGAAGGACAACAGGAGGTGGCAGGGGACGTCCCCCATAATCAGGCAGACCCAGGTCAGATGTGCCTTCTCTTTTTCTCCATCCCCTCTGAAAGGGTTCTGAAATAAGATGCCCCAGCCTCCCTCCCATGGCCTGCCCTCCTTCTCCCTGCCAACCCTGCTAGGACACAGGGGACAGCATGCCTTGCTGCTGCAGTGCTCCTAGTCTCCCTGCCAACAGAACGCACAGAACTCCTGGCTTGGGGCAGCCCCATGCTGAGGGCCTGTCTCTGTGGCCTATCGTGCCATCGTGGCACATGTGCCCTGCATATGCCCAAGGTCACCTGGCAAGCTTCTACCCACGTTCATGACTCTACCACATCACCTTCCCAGCCTGCAGTGGGGACCCCCACGTCACCACAAGCTCCCTGAGGGCAGAGGCCATGTCTGTTCCCTCTGTCCACTCAGTGACCAGCCCAGGGTTGATCTTGATGCTGAGGAGGAACTGAGGCTACCGGCAACCACCAACGCATGGCCAATGTCCAGGTGCCTCACTTTTTCTTGTGCAATAAATAAAAAAATGTGTATTTTAGCCAGCGCAGTGGTGCACACCTGTAATCCCAGCAGCTTGGGAGGTTAAGGCAGGAGGTTTGCAAGTTCAAAGCCAGCCTCAGTAAAAGCAAGGCGCTAAGCAACTCAGTGAGACCCTGTCTCTTTTAAGTAAAAAACAAAATAGGGCTGGGGAGGTGGCTCAGTGGTCAAGTGCCTTGAGTTCAATCCTGGTATGGGGGTGGGAAAAAAAAGCTTATTTTGCTACAACTAAAAAAAAGAAAGAAAAGGCAGACGAGCCATGGTTGTGCAGTTACCACCAGGGGTTGGGCTAAGGGTTCTTGGGACTTCTATTATTTCTTTCTATATGTTTTGCAGGACTGGGGACTACATCCAGGACACTTGACCACTGAGCTGTATCTCCTGCCTCCGCCTCCCAAGTTGCCAGGATTGCAGGTGTGAGCCACCGAGCTGGCTTTTTTTTTTTTTTTCTTAAAGATTCAAAGTCTTTATTTCTAGGATCTCCCATGTATAAACTGGACAGGCTCTAGGTGGCCACCTCCCCCGCTAAATACTGCAGTTTTCCCCAAAATATTGAGCCCTGTCCTACTGATCCTGTGTAGAAACCACATATGGAGATGCAGGGGTGCACATGTGGGGCATTTGCTGGTAGGGAAGCCATAAGTTCTGTGCCCTTCCTTACAAAGACCCCAGATCCCTGTTGGGTTGTTGTAAACAGAGGAACATTCTTCAGGCCCCTTGCTCCGAGCACACCCTTTTATTATTCCTTACAAATGCACATGAATCTATAATCATCTCAATTTCTTTTATAAATCGTGGTAAAATGCACACAATACAAATTCTGCTATTAGTGACATCAAGTACATTCACAAATTGCATAATCATCAATACTATCTGGTTTCAGAGCCCTTTTTTAATATTTATTTTTAGTTGTAGTTGAACACAATGCCTTTATTTTATTTTATTTTAAAATACTTATTTTAGGTGGTGCTGAGAATCAAACCCAGAGCCTTGTATATGCTAGGCGAGCACTGTACCACTGAGTCACAACCCCAGACCCAATACCTTTATTTATTTATTTCTATGTGATGCTGAGGATTGAACCCAGGGCTAGGCAAGCACTCTACCACTGAGCCACAACCTCAGCCCCTTCAGAGTCTTTTCACTGTCCCAAAGGAGACAAAATTTCCATTAAAGAAAAAGCAAGCATGCTCAGCATGGTGGTATACACCTGTAATCCCAATGACTCCGGAGGCTGGGCCAGGAGGATCTCAAGTTCCAGGCCAGCCTCAGTAACAAAGCAAGGTCTTAAGTAATTTAGCAAGACCCTGTCTCAAAATAAAAAATAAAAAGGGCTGGGGGTATGGCTCAGTGGTAAATGGTAAAGCACCTCTGGGATCAATCCCCAGTATCAAAACAAACAACAAAAAAAGCAGCTAAAATTTTGCTTATTCATATTAAAAAACTCATAGAAATGCAAAAAAGGAATAAAGAACACAACTTACAAAATGGAGCAAACAAGGGGTTTAAGAACCGTGTCTAGTGTGGTAAGCTGAGAAAAGGGGGAGGAGGGAAAGTGGGAGAGGGTAGGACAGACACAGGCCCACGCACGCCTGGGCTTGTGTTTTGTAAGTATGCTTTAAAGATAGGTTACAGGGCGGGTGGGAGGGAGCCAGGTCCTCTTTCTGGGCGTGCTGAATGATTTAATTATAGCCATCAACTACTTAGATGTTCACAGATCAAGGGGCTGCTGGTAGCTGTAAAGCTGCCTTTAAATAAGACCTTGTGGGGACACAGGAAGCTGCCCCATGCTCCCTAGCAGCAAGGCTCCAGGAGGGGTGCCAGTTAGGAGCAAGCAGAGCAGACATCCCTTCTCCTGAGACACCAAGGTCTAGGACATGATACTGCTCTTTTCCATTATTCAGAATCTTCAATTGGAACCTCTGTGATCTTGTCTGGACGCAGAGTGAAGGGCCCAGTGTGCCCTTGACTCTCCAGAGCTGTGGAAAGGGCCCTGTTCCAGGTGCATGCAGCAGCCTGGACCACAGAAATGGTTCTCCGGTCTAGGAGTTTGTCTGAGTGTCAGGCGCTTCATTTGGACAAGGGGAGCTATGAGGAGATGGTCCACCCTGGACAGGGCCAGCCTGTCTGTGAGTCAGTGGACAGTATGTGGTGACCCAGCTCTAGCAGTGCAGGCAAACCTGGCACTCCCTGCCAGGAGAAGGGACTCTACCCACCACAGACACTGTCCAGAGGCTGCTGCTGCCCCTTTCTGTAGTAGGCACGGTGGCAAGGCATGATCGGATGTGGTCCCAGCCGGTGGCTCTCACTGGAGACCATTTCCCCTGGCATCTACTGAACCACAGGCACCACAGGCAGGGCTATGCTGCCTGGTCCAAGGCCTCACGTAGCCCTGGCCCCTCATTGGTGTCAGCAGGATGGCTTCGGGCTCCTCCCTGGGGGGCTGCCTTGATCATGGGCACCAGCATGCATCTGCCTACCTGCCAGCCCCAGTGGCTCCCAACAGGCTCCTTCCTAGGGCCAGTGATCCCCTGGGCCTGGGTATCTCCTGCTCCAAGAATGGGACCACGCTCTGCATTTCCACTGGACCTACTGCTCCTACAGCTTAATGAATTAGCAACCAGAGGACAGCACGACTGCGATCCCAACAATACTTTGAAAAGGGAGGACAGTTAAATTAACTCTAGGCTGGAGAGAAAAAGATCTCTTACTAACAGGCTGGCTCTTCTGTGATTTAGGGCTCACAAATATTGGGCCAAAAGGGACCCAGATGACAGTGAAGCCCAACTCCCTCACAGGAGAGAACTGCTAAAAAGGATGCTGAGAGGCGATGGGACCTGTCCTGGTCAGAGTGAGCCTGGAGCTCAAACGTGTGGGCTGGAGCCAGAGTTCTTCGAATTTCTAACAGGATAAATCTTTATCACGAGGCGCTTCAACACGTGTGTGTACACACACACAGTAGCACAAAACACAATCCCTCACAAACAGGCACACCCCTACACACATTTCCCCCAGCCAGAATGTGAGTTAACTCAGGTGGAACAAAGGAACCGGTGAGAAGTTCACAGTCAAAGGTTAAGTTTATCTAGATTACTTTGAGGACGCAGACAAGTTCAGAGGCGTGTGGCAGCAGCACCAAGTCACTGGCCAGCAAGCTTCCAAGCAACAGCGTAAGCCACACTGGGAAGACCCTAGCTGGAAGGACTCCCAGTCCAGACGGCTCTGCCTGGCAAGTGGTGGGTGGAGCCCCCTGGGCTGCCTTTTCTTTTCCCTGTAATGTTATCTCCCTCCCTCCCTTTCTTTTCTATCCTTTAATCCACTTACAATGTGTGGACACAACCAGGAACAGTGGCACACCCCTGTTATCCCAGAGACTTGGGAGGCTGCGGCAGGAGGCCTGCAAGTGTGAGCCTCGGCAACTTAGTGAGACACTGTCTTAAAATAAAAAATAGAAAGGACTGGAGATGTGACTCAGTGGTAAAGCACTCCTGGGTTCAATTCCCAGCACCCCCCTCAAAAAAAGTGAAATACTGAACTTTATTTTCCTTTGGAGTTCAGGGTCTCACCCTGATGCTGTCACCTCAGGAGCCACTAAGGAGTGTAGGTTTGTGGGGTCCTTTGTTACTGGCCCCTGTGGTAGTTATACTTTCTTTTATTTGGTCTTTTAAATTTTTTTTTAAGATTTATTTTTTAGTTGTAGTTGGACACAATACCTTTATTTTACTTATTTAGTTTTACGTGGTGCTGAGGATCAAACCCAGGACCTTGCACTTGCGCCTCTGCCGCTGAGCCCCAGCCCAGCCCCTTATTTGGTCTTTTTAGTCCTTCTGTGTTTTCCCTGTAGCAGATCCTTTTCCTGCTTCTGGTCTATTCCTCCTAGTTTGGATAAGCTTGAAAACCAGTTACCAGCGTGAACAGCCTTGTATTAAGGTCAGTCAAAGGGTGTGCCCAGGCCTTCACATTTGGTCCTACATGGGATTCCAGAACCCAGCAAGAAAACGCATCTGCTGACTGCAGGGAATGTGCTAGAGGACGACCCCCAGGCAGGCCTCCTGCCTAGTAGGGACTGCAAAGCCAACGGCCACCTCTGTTCAGCTCCAGACACCACTGGGGTGATGTGCCACGTGGCAGATGCTGACAAATCCCAGCCTGAGACTCTGCTCCCTGTGTGCTCACCAGGCAGGCTTTGGCTGGCCTACCAGATAAGTGAAGCCCGGAAGGGAAAGGTCCTGGAGGTGACCTATGAACTCAGCTTCTCTAAGGTCATAAAGTCAGCAAGGGACTCTGGTGTCAGTCTTTCCAGTTCTTGCAGCTTTTTTTTTTTTTTTTTTGTGGTGATGGGGATGGAACTCGGGGCCTCATGCCTGCGATGCACGCACTAACCACATTACCCCAGCCCACGTTCTGGCAGCTTCACTGGGGCGCACACATGCCTCTCTGGGTCTTCATTTTACCCACTGGGTATGAGTCACTCAAGATTGATGAAGGAGGGCTGGGGTTATAGGTCAGCGGCAGAGCGCTTGCCTCGCACATGTGAGGCACTGGGTTCGATCCTCAGTACCACATAAAACTAAATAAGATGAATAAAGATACTAAAGAATCTTTAAAAAAAAAAAAAAAGATTGATGAAGGAGCCACTGGTGCTCACCTGTCATCCCAGCCCCACAGGAGGCTGAGGCAGGGAATCACAAGTTCACAAGTTCCAGGGCAGCCTGGGCAACTAGTGAAACGTGTCTCAAGATTAAAATTACAAAAGGCTGGGGTGCAGCTAGGTGGGGCAGAGTGCTTGAGAGGCCCTGGGTTCCATCCTCAGTGCTGGGGGAAAAAAATAAAAAAGCAAAAGCAAAAGTGAGAGAGGAGGGGACTACCGCAGGGAGGAGCACTCATGTCCTCTTCTAGGAACTGCCACCTTCCAGATCAGAGACGAGAGCCAGAGCCCAACATCCTAGAGGAGGCAGTGTTTCTTAGGATAGGTTGTTCTGCATGCTAAAAGCCCTCTGCCGCAGAGCTTAGCCCTTTTGTGCCTCACTCTTACAACCAAGGATCGACAACATCTAAAGAGAGTCAGTGTCTGCCATGAAAAAGACTAAGAAGAGACAAAGCAGGTGTGATGGGGGACAAGGAAATCAGGAGGGGAGAAGAAATTTTAAAAACTCCTCAGGTCCCACGTTCCTACAGGAATGCTCAGCCAGCAAGCGCCATATCACGTACAACCACAGAATGCAGCCTACCCACGATGAGTTAGACTCTTAGTCAAGTACACTCTCTGTCATTATCCCTAAAAAGAACAAAGAAACAAAACATCCTCAGACAAAAGAGAAGACTTTACAATCATGAAACAATAACAGGAACTGAAGTGTGATCATGGAAATGACCTGACAGAAGGCTGCAGGAGAGGCTGGGCTGTGGCTCAGTGGCAGAGCGCTTGCCTGGCATGGGGGGAGGCACTGGGTTTGATCTTCGGCACCACATATAATAAAATAAAGGATCATCGACAACTTAAAAAAAAAAAAAAAGAAAGAAAGGCTGGAAAAATAACAAGGAAGATACCACTGAGAAAGTGGACAAAAGCATGAGATGAAAAATAGGAGGGAAAAGCTACGGAGAGTGCAGGCAGTTTGGGAAGCCCACACCAGCAAGGAAGAATCCCAGTGAGAGCAAACCCAACAGAGAGGACAGAGAGGTGGGACAGACAGGCTGTGTGAGGTGGGCCCAGCACATGGATGGAAACAGGTCCTCGCTAAGGCACACCAGGAACAAAGAGAGCTAGCAACTACAGAGAGCAAGAACAGGTCCAATACCAGGAATCAGGGGTCAGAACAGCAACAATCTTCTTGGTAGCAAGGGCTTGATGGGGAAGACTTTCAAAATTCTAATGGAAACTGACACCAACCTGGTATAACCAGCCAGGTTGAGGGTGAAGGTCAATGAAAGATGTCGGTATTTCCAAAAGTTACTTCCTGTGAGCCTCTCCTCTGGAACAAAGTGGAGGATACCCCCCAAAACAGAGGCACCCCCTGGATGGAGACAGGGCTCCATCAAGAAGGAGGTGGGGCAGAGGGTGACCAGGCCAGATTGTAGCCTGCCGATGGGACCCAGGAGAGATTTCAGCAACAAAAAACAGACCACCTGGGGTGTCCAAATGTGTTGAGGCAGAGGTCTGGGGCTGAAGGTGGAAGAGCAACAGAGAGGGTCATCAAGTCCAGGAAAGCAGACACGGCACAGGCAAGCAGCCATCAGTGCGGTTCATCCTTCCCTCCTGTCACAGGGTGCAGGGGCAGGACTGGGGATGAGGGGTGTAAGAGCCTTGTGTTCTCCTCTGCCAGTGGAGTCAACTAAAAACTCCGGGGGAAGGACAAAAAGGTGCCCCTGTAGCAGCTACCCAGAGATACAAATGGAGAGCAGCTCTCCAGGGCAGGGAGCACAGCATACCCTGTAGAACCGCTGACAACATAAGTGTTGGACTCCGACTGCGATGACATGGCACTGAGCCACACGTATAGACAAGTGGTCCAGTCACCAAGGGATGAGACCATGGAGACCACAGATACTGGAGCAGGACCCTGGGTGTTTCCTTCCTGGTTGTTCCCCCAATCTGCTGCCCCCTCTTTGAGTCACTCATCATCACCACCATCTTCCTCTTCCTCCTCCTCCTCTTCTTTTTTTGGTTCCAGCCTTTTTTATTTTAAAATGGGGTCTTGCTAAGTTGCCCTGGCAGGCTTGAAATTATGATCCTCCAGCCTCAGCCTCTGGAGTAGCTGGGATCACAGGTGAGGGCCTCTGAGCTGGTTGCACTTGATTGTCGTGTACATCCTCATCTGTTTACCCTTCCACCAATCCACAGTCCTTTTTAGATGCACCTCAAAGCAGACTGCAGACATCAACATCCTTCTCTCCCTAATTACTCCAACACGGAAGTCATTAACCAGAGCCTGGTATTTGTTTAATATGTTTTCCTGAGGTAAAATTTGCATGCAATAAATGTGCAATTCTCAGGCAGCCATTGCCTGAGCTTTCAGGAACTCCCTCTAGTAATGCCTCTTGCCCCTTGCCAATCATTTCCCTACTGGGCGACAATGGATCTGATTTCCACCAATGATACATTCTGTTTTGCTGTTCTAGAATTTCACTGTTTTGCTGTTTCTAGAATTTCAGAGGCGTTGAGTCTGAGTGCTGCAGGAGCCCGGAGACATGGCTTTTTTCTCTCAGGACAATGACTATGAGATACAACTGTGTTGTTGTATTTCTTTTTCTTTGGCTCATCTGTTTTTATTACCATCCCAGTCCCAACCATAGTCCCTCCGTCACAGAACTGAAGATGGAAGGTCAGAGAGGCTAAGTCGAGGCCATGGACCAGGGCTGTCTGGCGCTGCGGCCTGTGCTCCCTCCACTCCACAGTATCTCCCCTGCCACAGGGTTTGGGCCCAAAATGGCTGCTTGTTTGGGATCTGGTTTCCCATCCTCCTTCTCTGCCCTTCCTGCTTTTGGCTGTGACCTGACATACACATCTCCCAACAGGTGTTGGTGAACATTTTAGGGACATACCTGCCCCCTTCTGCTTCCTAAGTAGAGAAGCCCCAGTCTTGCATTTCGGGCAGCCAGCCCTACAGCTGGGGGCTCCTGCTCGGCACACAGGTGTTGAGCCTCACTACTGGTCCAGCCTGACCCCCGTACTGACCCGGCACTGCTCAAACACTGCTGTTCACTAGTAGGCCAGGCAGACCTCCCAAACCACAGGCTAGGCACCTCTGCACCATCTGAAATCTGTCATTAAGGAGAAAGCCAACAAGGATAGCGAGTGGCCAAGAGCTGGGCTCCTGCAGCATTCAGACTCAACGCCTCTGAGCTCCTAAGCCACCCATGCCTACTAGGGCAGCTGGTGCCCACCTCCAGCCAGCACCTAAGGCTGCCCGGTCTGGAATAGCAGCACAAGCCACAGAGGCCCCCCTGAGCATACCACAGGCCACCCAGCTGAGCTGCATTGTCTGCGCAAAACACATGGCACATTTCAAAGATTCAGCACCAACAGGGAGAGGCTCTGGCAGTTTTTTTGTTTTTGGTGTTGAGAAATGAACCCAAGGCCTCATGCATGCCAGGCCGGTGTTCCACCACTAAGTTGTACTCCTAGCCCTTCCTTGGTTTTTTAAACTACTGTGATTACAAGTTGAAATGGTAACTTTTTGGATATACTGGGTTAAATAAAATACATTACCAAACCTAATTTTGCCATCTCCTCTCCCACAGCACTGCTAGTCAGCGGAAGAGTCTTCGCTGTAGCTCCAGAACTCTGGCCCTCACTGTTCCAGTCCAATCCCCTGGGGACTTAACTAAAACAGGGTAACCTCCAGATGGCCACATCCAGGGGCCCTGCCCAGCCATGTCACAGGCAGGAGCACCGCATGGCCACCCATGCCCCAGCCTCACAACCGGCTTCCCACTTTCCTCCTACCATCCGCCATGCACTCTGCCTTGGCTTCCTTTCCTGGGCCCAGGCCCAAAGCCCTGTGGCCCTTCAGGGTTCTCTGCGGGCCTCTACTCTTCCTGGACCAGTGTGCCTGCTGGCACAGAGATCTGACCACACCTACCTTTCTGGACCTTCAGCCTGACTCTCATGAATGTTGGTCCATCGGTGGACAACCCTGCCTAGAGGTCTACAGGTGCCTGATCCAACCTGCTGACGCTCGGCTCACTGCTCTCCTGGAGCCCTCGTGCGTCCCTTCTCAGTTGGCTGGCGTTGGCCCTGTCCCTGCAATTTTGCAAGTGTTTCTTCAGCTCTATGGCTCCTGCCTTTCCATGTCCAGCAGATGTCTTCTCCAACGGCCACACAGGGGGTCCCCAGGAAACCCGTCACAGGCTCGAAGCTCCTTCCTTCCTTACAAATGGTGGGACCAGGCCATTCAACCTGGCTTTGAGTTTCCAGTGTCCCTGAATGGGTATCAAGATGACAGTGCCAAGCCTCCTATTGGGTGCCCCGCCTGTTCCTGGGCCAGGGTATCTTCCAGGCCAAGACTGTGTCTCATGCTCCTTCTGCTTGGAACACACTCTGGTCTGCCGTCCTACCAATACAGCCCTTGGAAGGGCGTTCTGGCTACCTGTAGACCCTGGGGGCACTCTTGCCCTGGCCAGTTCCCTGGCACTCTACTCCCAGCTCCACAAACACATGGACCAGGAGTTCTTTAAATCTAGTCAATGGGGCTGGGGGTGTGGCTCAAGCGGTAGCGCGCTCGCCTGGAATGCGTGCAGACCGGGTTTGATCCTCAGCACCACATACAAAGATGTTGTGTCCGCCAAGAACTAAAAAATAAATATTAAAAAAAATTCTCTCTCTCTCTCTTAAAAAAAAAAAAAAAAAAAAATCTAGTCAATGGTTTATGTGTCTCCACCGAAGCCTCTACGTGTCCCCAGATGGGGCTGCTCTTGAGTCCCTGGCCCCAGCAATGTGGGCCTCCAGGATGAGGGTTGAGGACTGCTGGCACAACCAGGATCCTCACCTACAGAAAGAGGTGGCTAGGCGATTGTCTTCCAAGGTCTCCTGTTAGTGTGCTAAGATTCTCTGTGGAGGTGCAGGGGAGAGGGAGACCTGCAGGGATTCAGGGTTTTACGGCAAGGAGGTCAGAGGGATATGTTGGAGCAGAAAGGCTGCACACTGACCATAAAATCTGGGTCCTTTGCCGAGTGTGGTATAGGCCTGTGGTCCTGGAAAGGCTGAGGTGGGAGGAGCATGTGATCCTAGGAGTTCAAGGCCAGTCTGGCAACGTGGTAAGATCCTATCTCAAACAAAAGAAAGGGCTGGGGATGTAGCTCAGTGCCTGATGAGTTATATGCAAGTCTAAGTCTCTGGATTCAAACCCCAATACCATTAAAAAAAAGAAAGAGCATTTGACAAAAGTCAGTTCCTTTTCTCAACAAACCAGGAATTGAAGGGAACTTCAATAAACAAAACCATACAGCTAACATTTAATGGCAAAAGACTGCATGATTTTCTCCTGAGATAAGAAATAAGACAAGGACACCCACTCTTGCTGCTTCTTTTCAATATTGAGCAGGAAGTTCTAGACAGAAGAACTAGGCAAGACGATGAAATGAAAGCCACAAAGGAAGTTAAAATTATCTCTATTTATGGACAATATCAATTTTTTTTGTGTGTGTGTATGTGTGTGGTATTAGAGACTGACCTAGGGCCTACCACTGAACTACAGTCCCATCCCCTCTGCCCCCCTTTTCTTTTAATTTTGAGGCAGGGTCTTGCTAAGTTCCTGAGGCTGGCCTGGAACTCTCGATCTTCTTGCTTCAGCCTCCTAAGTCTCTGGGATTACAAGTATGTACCACTATGGCTGGTTTTAAAATATGACTCTGTATACTAGAAATTCTAAGGAGTGTATTAAAAAACTATTAAAATTTAGGGCTGGGGATACAACTCAGCTGACAGACTGCTTGCCTCACACGCACAAGTCCCTGGGTTCAATCCCGAGCACCATAAGAAAACAAACAAACAAACAAATAAAAAACACTATTAAAATCTAGAACGTGGGCTGGGGATGTGGCTCAAGCGGTAGTGTGCTTGCCTGGCATGCGTGCGGCCTGGGTTCGATCCTCAGCACCACATACAAACAAAAGATGTTGTGTCCGCCGAAAACTAAAAAATAAACATTAAAAATTCTCTCTCTTTCTCTCTCTCTCTCTCTCTCTAAAATAAATAAATAAATAAATAAATAAATAAATAAATAAAATAAAATCTAGAAAGTTTAGTACAGTTTCCAGACACAAGGTCAATATACAAAAACCTATACTAGCAATGGACAATCTGAAACTGAAACAAAGAAAACAATTCCATTTATAATAGCATAAAAAAAAATAAATGATGTAGGAAAAATGTTAACAAAACAAGTATAGGGCTGGGGATGTGGCTCAAGCGATTACGAGCTCACCTGGCATGCATGGGGCACTGGGTTGGATCCTCAGCACTACATAAAAATAAAATAAAGATGTTGTGTCCACCGAAAGCTGAAAAATAAATATTAAAAATTCTCTCTCTCTCTCCTCTCTCTCTCTTTAAAACACAAAACCAAAAACAAACAAACAAAAAACAAGTATAAAACAGTGCCAGGTATGGTGACACATGCCTGTAATCCCAATGGCTCAGGAGGCTGAGGCCGGAGGATTGAGAGTTCAAAGCCAGCCTCAGCAACCTAGTGAGGCCCTAAGCAATTTAATGAGACCCTGTCTCTAAGTAAAATATAAAAAGGGGCTGGGGATGTGGCTCAGTGGTGCCCCTGGGTTCAATCCCTGATACAAAAAAAGTATCAAACATGTACTCTGAAAACTCTAAGACATTACTGAATGAAACAAATGAAGATCTAAATAAATGGAAAGACATCCCATGTTTGTGGGTTGAAAGATTTAATAAAGGTAAGATGGAAACACTTCCCAAATTGATTAACAGATTCAACACAATTCCTATCAAACTCTCAGTTGGTATTTTTTTATAGAAATTGACAAATACTCTAAAAAATATATTTTTAGTTGTAGATAGACACAATACCTTTATTTTATTTATTCAGTTTTACGTGGTGCTGGGGATGAAACCCAGGGCCTTACACATGCTAGGCACTGTAACTGAGTTACAGCCTCAGCCCTGAAAAGGCACTTTTGAAACAATCTTCAAAGATAAAAAGTTGAAGGATGTATACTTATACTCCCTGACTTGAAAATGACAACCAGGTACGCGCGTGAGCAGGAGGCACAGGTCACTGCAGCAGAGCAGAGCCCAGGCACTGCCCTACTTGCTACCCAGTGATCACCTGCTGCCTGGCAAGGGTTCCACGTGATTTAATGGGCACAATGGTCCTTTCCGTAGCTGATGTCAGTACACTGCATGTGCACATGTGAAAGAATGAACCCGGATGCCCGTCCCACGGCACATGCCAACAGCAACTCCAAACGAACGAGAAGCCTACACATAAGAGCTAAAACCACAAACTTCTAAAACAAAACATGACTTTGGAATAGGAAACAGTTCTTAAATATCACACCAAAAGCACAAGGAACCAAAGGAAAAAAATAAACATTTAAAACTTTTTTTTTTTTGGTACCAGGGATTGAACTCAGGGGCACTCGACCCCTGAGCGGCATCCCCACCCCTATTTTGTATTTTATTTAGAGACAGGGTCTCACTGAGTTGCTTAGTGCTTCGCTTTTGCTGAAACTGGCGATCCTCCTGTTTCAGTGTCCTGAGCCACTGGGATTACAGGCATGTGCCAAAGTGCCCAGCACATTTAAGACATTTGTGCATCAAAGGACATCATAAAGAAAGCAGACAGACAAGGCACAGGGGGGAGGAGGGAGGGAAACATCCAGAACATACAGAGCTCCTGTGACCGACTGAAAAGGATGACAGAAGGGAGAGTGAGCAGAGCACTCAGATACACAGTTCCTGAGAGAAAATATGCCAATGGCCAACTAACGTGGGAAAAGAAGCTTACTGTCACTGGTCTTTAGGTAAATGTAAACCAAAACCACAATGAGATACCATCTCACACCCATGAAGGTGGCTAAAATGAAATGAAAAGAGAAAAAAATTTGAGGGTGAGAATGTAGGAAAACTGGAACCCTCGTATGTTGCTGGTAGAATGTAAAATGGCAGAATCACTGTGGAAGACAACTTGGCATCTCCTTAAGAAGCCAAACAGAATTACCAGATGACACTACAATTCCACTTATAGGCATATGCTCAGCTGAACTGAAAACATACGTCCTCCCAAAGATTTGTACACAAAGTTCACAGCAGCAGTATTCACAATAGCTGAAAAGCAGAAACAACTAGAAGGTCGTCAATTGGTGAATGAATCAACAAAATGTGGTGTGTCTGCTAAAGGGACACTGTTCAGTCACGAGAAGGGAAGAAAAACTGAGAGGTGCTACAGCACGGGTGAGCTGAAACCACAACGCCAAGTCCAAGCCGTGAGGGAAAAGGCCACGCACCGCAGGACTCCATCCACACGCAGCGTGGGGAGCAGGGAAAGCCACGGGGATGGGAAACAGTAGCAGCCATGGTGAGAAGAGGGGGCTAAGGGCTCCAGGAAAAAGGTGGTGACTACCAATTAGTAAGGGGTTTCTTTTTGGGGTGATGAAGATGTTCTGGAGTTGACAGCGGTGATCACTGCACGCTGTGAATGCACTAAAATCATAGGGTTGAATACTGTAAGAGATGAATTATAACTCTTAAAAAGAAATAACACAGGGCTGGGGCTCAGTGGTAGAGCGCTTGCCTAGCTTGTGTGAGGCACTGGGTTTGATTCTCAGCACCACATATAAATAAATAAAGTCCACTGACAACTAAAAAAAATTTTTTTTAAAATAACATAAAACTGTTAGAAGGAAAACAGGAATAAACTCATAGTGTCCCCAGGACAACTATGGAATTGACTACAGGCAAGCTTGCCTGCCCTCACCACCATGCACCAAGAGTGCTGAGCAAGCAGCTATGAAGTGCCCCTCTCTGCAGGTGGACTGCCCCCACTGTGCGTGGGCAGCTGGTGTGTGCTGCATTCCTTACCTGTGCCCTGCACCCTTCTACTCACTTCCACAGCCCTGTGAGGTAGGGAGGACCCCAGCAAGGACATGGCACCTCCCTGTGACCAGGACTACCAACATGGGACCTCCACAAATTCTGTGGACTCCAAATGGGCACTAGCAGGGGTCAGACAAAATGACTTTCACTAAGTCACAACCCGTAATTATAAATCTTAACAGAAATACGCTTAGCACAGGAAGTACATTCATCAGGCCCTTAGCATAACTGAATCTGTGCTAAAATCAGACTCCGCTTGTGACTTAGCTGGTGGAAAAGGCGAGAGAACAAACTGACATCAAACGTAGTGTAAAGTGAAAGTGGCAAAGGGCAGGTGGACAGGAAAGGGTCTGAGACCAGGAGAGCACTTGCAAAATGTGGATCTCCCTGTAGCAACATTTTAGGTGACTTTTACCTCCACCTTTATACTTTTGGGTTTGCTTGATTTAAAAAATAATCTATTTTTAATTATTAAAGAATAATCTATTCAGCCCTAAATGTCACCCATCAAACTCCCAGCTGGGAGTGGCAATGATCAAGGCAGCAAGAGTGCTGACCTCTCTCACTATGTGCTGCAAGGGCAGCTGTGGTCCTTTCTCCAGTAAGTGCGTCCTGACGGCTTCATCTTACTAAGGTGCAGGTTCCTACTGGTTAACTTGGCTTACCTGGACAGGTGGTTCAATCATGATCCAGGCTGGGAGCATCAGACTGGGATTCAGAGGCTGGGTGCCTACACGGAAGTAAACTCCACCCCTGGAATCACAGGCCCAGATGTGCTGACTTCCACATGCCAAGCTCGTCAGTTTTATGGCTCCTGTAGACAAACAGAGAAAGAGTACACATACTATAATTACTCCTGTGAAATGGCTCACATTTCATTTCATCTATGAACTTTGATTTTATACTTCAAAGGAAGAAAAGAGGCTACACTTTGGTTGGACTCAGGTGCATGTCCTTTGACCTGCTGCAGGTCTTCCACGTTGGGTGTGTAGACTTGGCCGGGTCTGAGAACATCATAACGAGGGGAGTCAGGAAGGCCCTAGCTGCCCTGCCATCTGCCTGGTGCCACATGGTATCCCTTCTAGGCTGTGAGCAAATTAATCACAGTGCTGCCATCATAGTGCACAGCCACCACAGGCTGGGATAACATTTCAGCACAAGTTCCACCATTAGATTACTACTGCCAGTAAAGTCTGGAGTCGGGGAAGGGAACTCATATTTACTGATAGCCTTGACTCAAATTAGAAATGACTATCTACATCTCCTAAGGAATCTTCACGTTTATATTTCTCTGTTAATTAAACTGATTATAAGCTGAAAAGAAATGGGAGGCGCCTTTAAAAAAGCATTAGGCTGGGAGTGGAGCTCAGTGGTAGAGAACTTGCCTAGCATGCATAAGGCCCTGGGTTCCATCCCCAGCATTACACACACACACACACACAAAAAAANACAGTGTCAATCCACATGGGAAACAGGTACCTCGGCCACAGCGGGCGAGAGCATGGCCACTGGGAGGAAGCGAGGCCTGCTCAGGGCACACAGGGGCTGTGAAGCAGTCTCCTCTTACATTGAGGCCCACAGGGCTGCGTGCTGTGAAAGACCCTCTGCCAACTATGCTGGTTACAGAGGTGCTGTGAACGTGAACTGGAGGTTCTCTAACTGAAACAGCAAGCTCTGCTCTCCAAGACGCTATGCACCACTAGAAATGCTCCCTCCAAACCCTTCCAAATGTTAGGCCTGCATCATTCGCTTTGAGTATGTTGTTGAAACTTCTCCCCAAAACCACCACCAGTGGGAGAGGTTTTGCCAGAGCACCGGAAACAAAAATAAAGAAGCTGCTGATGTAAAACATTCCTGTTGCTTCACTTCACGTGCCCTCTGGCATCTACTGACCTGCTCCCATCTCTGATTCAACTGCAGATGTGGCCTCCAGGGAGACAGAACAAGAGGAGACACAGAGGACCAAATGTGATGCCCTATTTATTTCCTAGCACTTGGCAGTATTCTGACTTTCGAATCCTTTATTTTGTTTGTGGTGCTGGGATGGCCCAGGGCCACTCCCAGGCTGAGCACGCTCTCTTTGGGGCCGCCCTCAGCCCTCAGCACCTGTCACTGAATCCTCGTCTCTCCTCTCTTCCCTGGACTCATTTTCTAGGGCCCTGTGCAGAAAGACTCCTTAGGCTTCATCCTGCAATATCACCTGTGAGGTCACTGAGCCTGAGCTGTGCCACCATGCCTTCTCTTATGGCGTCTGCAGTGTCCTGGCGCAAGCCCTGAGCCTCAGAGCCAGAGGCGGGAACCAAGTCAGGGTGTCACACACTTGGGTCTGCATCCCGGCTCTGCCATCTGCTAGTGATGAAATCTCAGACCATTTTCTGAGCCTCTTCTCTGAGTTGAGGTTTTCTCCTTCGTTGAGTGAGGTCAGGAACAGTCTCTAGCTGAAATGTCACAAGGACTGGGGGGTGATGTGCTTACAGTGCAAAGTCAACACCAGGTGAGCGTCCCTTATACCCTTGTACCTCTGGCCTCAGAAGGGTCCCACAGAGGATCATAGGGAACCTCAGCAGGGGCATCTACTGGTGGGCAGGCCTGGGCCCTAGGATGGGCCCAGCATCATGTTAGAGCTGTGACGCTGGACAGGTTGTTGAGTAACAGGTTTCCTGCAAAGCAAGGAGAGCCACCCCTGGTTTGTCAACATTCTGGGAAAAAGCAGGCTCAAGGACAAGGCAGTGTTTAGAGAAGCACACAGTGAAGGCTTGTGCACAGATAAAGCCTAACATTTCCCCCCAGGAACCAATTTGAAAAGCCTCTTGTATCTGCAAATTTTACGGCAAAGTGAATTTCTTCAGAAGTATGCTAAAAGCTAACCAGAAAAGAAAGCGTGGCTCTAGTTTCTAGTTTCTACTTGAAATAGTTAATGTTTAACAGCCTACCTACCAAGCACGATTTGAGGTCCTTTCATGTAAATTTGCTCTACTTTGGTCATTTTCCTGGGCAAGCTGTAGATCACCACAGTTAGTACATCTCTCCAACTGAAGCTTTCTCCCTCTTTATGTTTTACTTCCTAGAGGTTATTCTAGAATCTAATGGAGATAGGAACAGAAATGCCCTCATTATAAACCCACTGCTAGGTGCCCCTGTGGCTCCTTGGTTGCATAGAGGTGCATATAACAGAGGACAGGGTGGCCCCAGCCCCACTGTGGCCTGCAGACCCTGCCTGTTCTAGTCTCCTGCGTCCTGGCCTTTGGCTTGTTGGGGAAGGCGTGAGGCAAGGCACAAGCATGAAGCAACCGCTCGACAATGCTCTCTGCCACAGTACACTCTGCAAACCAGCTCCCGACATACCCTAGTGTGGCTCTGCCATGCCACATGTTCTCCATAGCACCATGTTCCCATGGTCTCACACAATCATGACCTATGCTTAGAGTTATCAGGGGAATGCCACTATCAAGCAAAGCACTGTGCATAGAAAGTGTGGAAGAAACAGCAAAGATTAGAGTGGAAATAGATGAGACACAGAAAAATGGGACAAAGTCAAACCAAAAGACGGTTTTTTGAAAAGATCAACAAAAATTGACAAACCCTGTGGCTGGATTAAGAAAAAGAAAAGAGCTGGCTCCAGTGGCGCATACCTGTGATCCTGGTGGCTTGGGAGGCTGAGGCAAGAGGATTGAAAATTTGAGACCAGCCTTGGCAACATAGTAAGACCCTTCTCAAAATAAAAAACTAAAGACTTAAATTTTTAAAATCAAAAATAAAAGAAGGGATGTTACTATCCATCTTATCAAAATAAAAAGGATTATGAGAATACTATAAGCAAGTGAACACCAATAAATCAGAAAACAGAAGAAATGAACAAATTCCTGAAAAAACAGAAACTGCTCATATTGAAACAAAAGAAATAGCAAAAAGACTGAATCAGTAACTAAAAACAGAAACTTCCCACAAAGAAAAGCCTCAGTCTACATGGAAACACTGAGAAATTCTAATAATGCTTAAAATGAATCAACCCCAATCCTCACAAACTCTTCCAGAAACCAGCAGAGGAAGGGACACTGATATCAATGTATTTTATGAGCCCAGAACTGCCCTAATACCAAATCTGGACAAACCCATGATGAAAAGAGGAAACCAAAGATCATTGTCCCTCATGACTGTGCGAGTAAACACCCTCCTCAGGAAGGCCTGAGCAGACCAGGTCCACAGCTTGACCAGGGTGTGCACCATAGTCAAGTAGGATGTATCCCAGGAATGAAAATGTGGTTTATGGTTCAACATGTAACAATCAATATGATACATCATATTAATGAAGGAAAAACCCCACGTGATAATCTCAATAGACAAAGAAAAAGCCAGGTGTGGTGGCACACAACGTAATCCTAGCTTTTTGGGAAGCTAAGGCAGGAGAATCACAAGTTCAAGTTTAAGGATAGCCTGAACAACTCAATGCAACCTGTCTCAAAAAAAAAAAAAGGATGGGGATGTAGCTCAGTGCCTGATGAGTTATATGCAAGTCTAAGTCTCTGGATTCAAACCCCAATACCATTAAAAAAAAGAAAGAGCATTTGACAAAAGTCAGTTCCTTTTCTCAACAAACCAGGAATTGAAGGGAACTTCAATAAACAAAACCATACAGCTAACATTTAATGGCAAAAGACTGCATGATTTTCTCCTGAGATAAGAAATAAGACAAGGACACCCACTCTTGCTGCTTCTTTTCAATATTGAGCAGGAAGTTCTAGACAGAAGAACTAGGCAAGACGATGAAATGAAAGCCACAAAGGAAGTTAAAATTATCTCTATTTATGGACAATATCAATTTTTTTTGTGTGTGTGTATGTGTGTGGTATTAGAGACTGACCTAGGGCCTACCACTGAACTACAGTCCCATCCCCTCTGCCCCCCTTTTCTTTTAATTTTGAGGCAGGGTCTTGCTAAGTTCCTGAGGCTGGCCTGGAACTCTCGATCTTCTTGCTTCAGCCTCCTAAGTCTCTGGGATTACAAGTATGTACCACTATGGCTGGTTTTAAAATATGACTCTGTATACTAGAAATTCTAAGGAGTGTATTAAAAAACTATTAAAATTTAGGGCTGGGGATACAACTCAGCTGACAGACTGCTTGCCTCACACGCACAAGTCCCTGGGTTCAATCCCGAGCACCATAAGAAAACAAACAAACAAACAAATAAAAAACACTATTAAAATCTAGAACGTGGGCTGGGGATGTGGCTCAAGCGGTAGTGTGCTTGCCTGGCATGCGTGCGGCCTGGGTTCGATCCTCAGCACCACATACAAACAAAAGATGTTGTGTCCGCCGAAAACTAAAAAATAAACATTAAAAATTCTCTCTCTTTCTCTCTCTCTCTCTCTCTCTAAAATAAATAAATAAATAAATAAATAAATAAATAAATAAAATAAAATCTAGAAAGTTTAGTACAGTTTCCAGACACAAGGTCAATATACAAAAACCTATACTAGCAATGGACAATCTGAAACTGAAACAAAGAAAACAATTCCATTTATAATAGCATAAAAAAAAATAAATGATGTAGGAAAAATGTTAACAAAACAAGTATAGGGCTGGGGATGTGGCTCAAGCGATTACGAGCTCACCTGGCATGCATGGGGCACTGGGTTGGATCCTCAGCACTACATAAAAATAAAATAAAGATGTTGTGTCCACCGAAAGCTGAAAAATAAATATTAAAAATTCTCTCTCTCT
>NW_025999900.1:66325383-66350870 GCF_001458135.2 Marmota marmota marmota | reverse complement strand
AAAAAAAAAAAAAAAAAAAAAAAAGAAAAGAAAAGAAAGAAAGAAAATTAAAGTTTATGTGGCAAAAATGTGCCACTGCTAATAGTTACTGAACAGCCACTACAGGATGGGCTCTCATTTCAAACCTCACAGCCAAGATCACACTTATTATTGTCCAAGTTCATGCAGGAGGCCAGCCAGACTTTTACAGAGAGAAGTTTGCCTGGGATTGCCAGTCTAGAAGGTGACTCAGTCTGGAGGCCAAGGCTGGACCCCCTTTGAACTTGAGTCAGCTTGACTTCTCTACAGCAGTCACTTCTGACCTCTTAGGCTTCACACAACAAAATACACAGACATGCAGCATCTGTGTCCCATCTGTTTCCACAAACAACCCCAGTAACCTATACCATCAAGATGTGGAACATTTTAATCACCCCCAAGTTCTCTAAGGTCCCTTCCTGTCAATGTTCTCTGCCCTGGACACACTAAACAGATCTCTATACCAGAGGTAAGCGTGGTCTGTCCTAGCAGTTCACAAAAGCAGAGCCGGAGTGTATGTGCTAGAATGTGAGTGAGCCTCAGCCTTGCTCACCTCGCTCTGCTGCTGAGGGCACTCCATGTACATACATACCTTAGCTCCTCCATCCACCTAGTGGTGGACATTGGCTATATCCACATTTTGCTGGTAGAAATAGAACTGCTAAAATTATTCTTGTAGAAGGTGGATTTTTGTTTATGTGTGTGAACATGTATTTTTCTTGAATAAATGATCTAGGTGTTGCTAGGCCATATGTTGGATGAACGTCTCATTTTAAAAGAAAAGGCCAGTTTTCCCAATGTAAGTACCATTTTACATGCCCACTAGCAGAGTGTGCAAATTCTGGTTGCCTGTGCTCTCACTAGCATTTGGTTCTGGCACCTTCTTCATCACAGCCTTCTAGTGGGGGTGAAGTTGTGTCTTGTCTTAGCTTCAATTTATGTTTCTCTGCTAACCAACCAAGAGGTTGAGAGCTGGGTGCAGTGGCACACACCTGTAATCCCAGCTGAGGCTGAGGCAGGAAGATTCCAAGTTGAGGCCAACCTAGGCAACTTACCTAAACATTGTCTCAGGATAAAACATAAAAAGGGCTGGAGATACAGCTCAGTGATAGAGCTCGCTGAGTTCAATCCCCAGCAACACACGCACATAACCCTCTCCCCCACCCCGAATCTTCTACTATGCACGTGGGCTATCTTCTTTTGTAAAATGCTTATTCAAATCTTCTGCACATTTAATTAATTACAGTGTATTCTGATTAGACAGATAGAGGAGGTCTTTCTATATTCTGGATACAAGTTTTTTGCCAGATACATGGAGTGTGAATCTAACCTATGGCTTGATTTTTCATTTTCTTAACTTCTTTTATGTGAAACCTTAATTCAACAGCTCATTCTAAGTTCAGTGCATGGTAAAACGGTGTGTGGCCAGTCCAGCTAGCATTGGGGCTGGGTGGGGCCTAGCAGCCTGAGGACGGTGCCCCTATTGCACAGCCAACACTGGCATGGGTGATGGCTCACAAGATTGCACCACAACACACCAGCTACCCTATGGGAAGCTTGCCACAGGTCATCATGATGCCAGTAAACCATAAGCTCACCTAGGGGGACTATTCCAGCTACCGAGCCTTCAACCTGCCCCTGGAGCTCCAGGCAGTAGCTTGGTATGCTAATCACACACAACAGGAATGCACTGGGCCAGGTGCTCAGGTGGCAGTAAATAATACTGCCAGGAGGACACAGAGAGTCCACAGGACAAGGTGAACATGCTGGAATATGTACTGCGGTGTGCAGACCAGCCTGTTCTTCACTAGAGTCAGGAAGAAAAAAGAAGTTTAATGGAGGGTTTTTCTGCAGGTTTTACCTCTCAGAGAGTGCATGACATTCATAGTCTGTTCCACAGGGATATGTGCCAGAGCCTGCTCCCTCCCAAAACCCTCTGGGGCTCCTTCACATTCCCCAGAATCCAGCAGGGCAGCAGTGGTGACTAGGATGGTGACTGGTTCGGTAATGGGCTATGAGCAGAAGTGATGAGGCACTTTACTCCAGAAGTGCAGCATGTGCCCTTCCAGCTTTTCCCTCCTACAGGTACCCAGGTGGTGAAGCAGCAGAGCAAGGGTGGACATCAGAAAGACACTGCCTGGGGCTGTGGCTATGGCTCAGTGGCTGAGCAACTTGTAGGTACGAGGTATTGGGTTCCATCCTCAGCACCACATAAAAATAAATAAATAATATAAAGGTATTGTGTCCATCTACAATTAAAAAATACAAAAAAGAGAAGAGGATGTGCAAATTGTCTTTCCAGACAGCTGTTTTCGCCTTGTGCCCTGGGCAGGCTGAGGGCAACTTGGAGCAAAAGTGGGGATCCTTCACAAGAGGTGGGAGTCCCATTAACCCCCAGACTAACCGCATGTGATGGCAGCTTGTACCTGCATTTCAGCTGGGTTGGTTAATTAATTTATTATTATTATTATTATTATTATTATTATTTTTGTGGTGCTTGGGATTGAACCCAGGGCCTCACAAACGTTAGGCAAGCACCCTATCAACTGAGCCACATCCCCAGTCCCCTTATTAAAATTTAGAGACAGGGTGTCACTAAACTGTCCAGAGTGGCCTCAATTTTTTGACTTTTTTGCTTCAGCCTATCAAGGAGCTAGGATTACAGATGTGTACTGTGTTTTATTTTTATTACCAGTATAAGGCCAAATACAGGATCAAATCGCATAACCCAAAATTACTTAGAAATGGAGTTGTAAATACTACTTTCTGCCATTTAAAAATCTTACTGGGTATATACTGTGGTCAAGCATTTGGTCCCTGCCTACAAAGCCTCTGTCTTCCATGAGCAGATGGCTAACGAAAATAGCAAGGTGGACTCAAATGACTGCGGCACCAGAGGCAGCAGCAGAGTGCTCAGGGAACACTGTGGGGAAGTGTCAAGGTGGGGACCCCGACTGAGGCAAGTTCAGGGTCAGGTGGCAATCTCAGCTGAGTCCTGAAGGAAGAGGCAAAGGCAGGAAAGTCCAGGGAGGGGCACTCTAGGCCCCAGAGAGAAGCCAACAGCAGGCAAGGCAGTGCTCACAGTGAGGGCGTCAGCGGGGCAGTGGCAAGAGGCTGGGCGGGGCAGGTCAGGATCAATTTTGAGGGCTTGGGTGCCATCTCAGCCATGACAGCTTTATTCAGGTGGCACTGTGGAGCCATTTGACACTGAGGGCAACACCACCTGAACTGTGTTTTAGGAAGACAGTGCTGGCCGCATGGGAGGAAGTGGGCATACTTGGTGCTCTGGGTGGATACTGCAGTCCTCCAGTCCTGTCAGGAGGGGGCTCCAATAGTGACTGTGGGAGGATGGGAGGAGAGGGCCAGATAGCATGGGAGAGTCTTTGAGGCAGAAGGAACGACCACCGCTGGCTGGACTGTTCAGTGGTGAAGCAGAAACTGCTCAAGAGGGCTCTGCCCAGCTGGGGGCACGGCTCAGTGGCATGTTTGGCTAGCATGCATGCCGCCCTGGATTTGATCCCTAGCACTGTACAAAGCAAATGAGCAAACAGACAGACCGGACTCTGCTCTTCCCTTCAGAATTCAGTGGGAGTAGAGTGAAATCAGAAAAAACAAAACAAGGGGCTGGGGATGTGGCTCAAGCAGTAGCGCGCTCGCCTGGCGTGCGTGCGGCCTGGGTTCGATCCTTAGCACCACATACAAACAAAGATGTTGTGTCTGCCGAAAACTAAAAAATAAATATTAAAAAATTCTGTCTCTCTTTCTCTCTTTAAAAAAATAAAATAAAATAAAGACAATGTATTGTTCTAAAAAAAAAAAAAAAAAAAAAAAAAAAAAAAAAAAAAAAAAAAAAAANCTCTCTTTCTCTCTTTAAAAAAATAAAATAAAATAAAGACAATGTATTGTTCTAAAAAAAAAAAAAAAAGAAAAAGAAAAAGAAAAAACAAAACAAAACAACAAGAACAAAAACCAAACAAGTTTGGGAAGGATCAGTTTGACACTGAACAGAATCCTCAAAGGCAGAGTTGGTCCTGAAAAGGCCACGGTCCCTTCACTGCCACGGCACCCCAGGGCTGGCATTTATAGCACAATGCTGCATCGCAGCTCATCCCAGAGGAGTAGCCCAGGCACATTAGTGCTGACCAGACAACGCTGCACTAGTCAATGTTGCCTGAAGACACCTGCCAAGGACATCAGATGTGGGGTCCTGGGCAGAGAACTGACCCCACCTCAGAATCTGAAATCCCTAACTTAAACAAATGTTTTCAAAGCTCTCCTGATCCACCTCTTCTCCCCATGGCTGCACAGACATGCCTGGAGTGGACCTTGTAAGAGGACACCTGGTGCCCTGGTCTGCCAGCCGGGTGAAGGCCAGCACCCCTCCCACTGCGCCCTGTTGCCCTGCCCTGCTCCAGCAGAAAATCTACTGACTCTAGACTGCCGTGCTCCTCAGGTTTATGAAAAAGTGGTGCAAGGAGTCTGTTCGTCATTCCAGCATCAACCAAATAACCTAATAAATGAATAAGATCTAAAGCTGAAAGCTAGATAGACTAAAAATGGCAGAGCTTTTCAACATAGGATGCTGGAATCAACTGCTTGCCCAGTGGTGCAAGCCCAGCCATCTGACTGTGCACCCAGCAGTCCAAGGATCAGCCCAATACTGAGGGCTTGAGAGTGTTCCCCAGTAAGTTGTGATGCCAAGAAAGCTCACACTTAGATGGGACTCTTGCTGGATCATCTCTGGGTGGTGTGGGGTGAGGTGGTGGCTCCTGTTCCCATTAGAAAGACGAGACAGCGTCATCTTTGAAGGTGAAGAGTAGCTTGCCTAGGGCCCAGCTCTCTGCACACAGCTGGCACTGTGTCTGCCACTATGTCCTGCTTTCTATTCACGCATCCAGCCCTCAGAGAGCACCTATGAAACACCACAGGGCCAACACATCCTAGACTCAGGCTTGTCTTTTTTTTTTTTTTGGTGCTAAGGATTGAACCCAGGGCCATGTGCATGCGAGGCAAGCACACTACCAGCTGAGCTGCATCCCGTCCTTGTCTTGTTCTTGCTTCCTCTCCCTCCTAAGTTGAGACTCAATCCTGCTGAACCTAGGATTCTCCTCTGCAAAGAGTGGTCACTTTCCCAGGAAGCCCAAATGCACACCTCAGAGACTGGAACACCCTAGCACGGCTAGCAGGACTAGACTGAACCAGGGGCAGGCAGGGGCCATGTGGGGATGGAAGGCCCAGGCAGAGTGGGCTGCAATGGCGTGGCACCTGCATGATGCCCCCTCGATGTGCACCCCTTTGCAGTGTGATGGCCTTCCCTTGGAGGAGCCAGGTGGGGGTGATGTTGGTGAAATAGTTTCATTCCTGACCCAAAGTGTGCAAATGAGCATGGCTTCCCCCAGCTCTACCTCCAGAGGAACTAGCACCTCTCCCAATGGGCCTGGTAAGGATGACTAGAGAAGGGCTAAGGACCAGTGGGTCTCTGGACAGATGAGATTTCCCAGGGCAGACAGCAGCACCAGCGTTCAGATCACTACCAGCTACAGCCTTGTCTGGCAAAGGCTCTCAGAAAGCCAGAAAGTGACCAGTAAGTCCAGAAAGCCCAAAGCACAAATACTCACAATACCCTGGAAAATCCCTAGCTGTGGCAGGGTTTGCTTCAGGAACAGCCGGATTAGGTTCAGGGGCCTGATCTCTACCCAGCAGCCTGTAGGAGTCCTGGTGCCAAAAGCGAGAGTGGCTCTGTGCTGGGCCAGGCTTGCTCAGGGCAACACCAACTTTATGAAGAGTGAGACCCTGCCATATAGGAGGGCCTGGGCAAGGAGGGACAGCCAGCCTCTCTGCTTGCTCACTTCCTTCCTCATCCTCTTTTTTTGTGAGTCTCCGTGGTTGTATTCTTGACACTGGACACTTGTCCAATTCAGAACACTGGTTGTGGGTGCACAACAGCAGGAGCCCTTGCTGCAGGGGAGGGCACCCCACCCTGGGAGCCATCTGCTGTGGCCTCCACCTTCATATAAACCACACTCAAACTTCCTAGTTGGTCAGGAATTTACTTAGAGAATGATCTTATGTCATGGCTTATTTAGTACTTCGTGGACTATGAATGAACTATCTGCAAACTGTGCCGTACTACTTGGCCTACTCTAACTCCTGGGCCCAGAGAAGAGCTGCAGTTAGTGGCACATCTTCTTGCCCTGGGTATGAGAACCCTAGACACGTGCTGAGAGCCTCTGCACTGGGTGCTCTCCCAGATGTCGAGGCGCAGACAAATGTGCCATTGGTCCACGCACAGGGCACATCCCTTTTCCAGATTTGAAGGTCACAGAGCTACAACCCATGTTCAGACAGACTGACAGAGGCAACTGCGCCAACAGTGCTGCTGTACGCAATTCTTAGTAGCAACTTCTGAATACCTAAGGGTAGCGGGTGAACCACCTCACAAAATCAAGAGGCCCATTTCATCCGGAAGAGTGACCAACCAATCTCCTAAAACCCAGCACCTGAAAATCACATCCAAGAATTCACCCAAGGCAAATTCAGGGCCCTGAGGCAATCGGGATCCAGCAAGCACACTGACAAGACGGTCATACCTAGCTGGGAAAGGTCCAGCCTTGTCCAGTGCATGCCTGTGGGGCAGCTCTTGGATAGCGTCCTGATAAACACCTGGCCGAGGCTGTCCAAGGCCCACAGCGCATCCCGGCAGGCAGCATAGGCTCTCATCTCAGCGTCGGGGGGCAGCTGCACTGTGGAGGGGCGGCTCTCTGGGCTCTGGGTGCTGATGCTGCACAGATCCTTGCTGCTCTGGCACAGCCACAAAGAGCTTCCTGTGGAAAAGGTTCATGTCTATGACGGTGCCCTGTTTGCAACAAGCCACCTGCCCTCAATGCACAAGGCAGCTTTACCTTCAGGCACACACACCTGACACTGTCCGCAGATGCTGGCTGGCTCATACTCCATACTCACCCAGGCAGGAGGGCAGGGGCTTCCATGTACTTTAAGTTAGAGAAAACACCATGACCAGCTGGTTAGCCAAATCAAGCCTCAGATATTTTAAAGAAATGGAAAGAAAGTGGGACTTAGAAGGTTTTATGAAGGCTATAATGTGGCTCCCGTTTACATCAGGCTGGGAAGCCTTTAACACAGACTTTAAAAACAGACTGTCAGACCTTACCAAGAGGAAGGACCTTTCCGAAAGCATCAGCATCAGTCCCCTGCAGAAGTGGGAGCAGCAGTTCTGCAGGAGGAGAGCACCAAGGTGCTGTCCCCACCCTTCTACTAACCAAGCAGGACAAGACCTGGAAAGCTGGAAATCTCCTCCTTCCAGCCTTGCCTCAAAATGACCCTTCAGTCCCTCTACCATTTCAGTGAGATTTTAGATTCTGTTTAAAATGCAAATAATCCCTGAAGAAGTTAAACCCTTAGTCACAGTATGAAAGTGGAGTATTATTTAAAACCTGTGGTGAGATTTGTTTTGGGGTTTGATCATTTATTGAATTTTGAAAACCTGAGGGAAGGCCTGCCATATGTCTGTGCAACAGTTGCAGAAGAGCCAGGCAGCTCCCGGGGAAGTGTGACAATGTGCCTGCAGCACACCCATGACATCATGAGGAGAGGGTCAGTAGAGACTGAAAGCTGCCACCCATCAGCTCAGGTCAGTCACTGTGCCCAGTGAATCTGTGCCAACCCAGGAACAACTTAACATTTTCAGAGATTTCTGGCAGAACTGTGACCAGAGCAAGCTAGTGAGTAAGCACGAATTATACTGACCAAGTGACCCACATGCTGGAGACTGATGGCTTGAACTAAGTACGCTGCTTCCTCCTTATTCATAGACTTATGGTGTTTTCTTGCTGACCCAAAGTGCAACCCTGGGAGGAGGCCCTGACACGTCACCTAACTGCTGGGGCTCCCAGCTATCTGGTAGCAGCACCGTTTCTCCTGACTCCAAAGCCATGTTTTGTGAGGGGCCATGGGTTCTGCACAGACACAAAGTGGCAGGAGTTGTGCCCTTCATTGGGGCACGAGTGTGGTACTCAGGGTAGACAGAGGCTGCTAGAGGTAACATAAGAATTATCCAGGGCAAATGGGGAAGGTGCCCAAAGAAGCTATGGCCCCTGAAATTTGCTGCTGGGTGACCTGCTACCAGCCCTTGTGACCACACTGCACAGTCTCTCCTTCACAAAGACACTCTGCATCAGTCTCAGCCACCTTGACCACCCCCTGGAGGCTCTTCTGAGCAGGTTATCCAGCACAGACCCTTGGTTCACTTACCAGGGCTACTGGCTTGAGACACTGTCATATCCTCTGTTTCAAGAACTGCATGGCTGCATCTCCTCACCCACTGGGCTATGGTCAGACTATAGTCTGAACTTTTTCATACCAAACCATGCACTATATTTCTCTACAGGCTGACCCACCTTCCTTGGTGGGAGCAGCAGAAGCCAACACAAAGGCCCATTTGGTTGCAGAAGCTGTCCCCCGGGGAACGACATTATTCCAATAAGTGCCTGGAAAGAATAAATAATGAATTAAAGAAAGAAAAAGATGAAAACATTTCAGAGTTTTAGTTCTAGACTATAGCTGCCCACAAAACCACTTACAGCTGATTCTATTGTCCTGGGATTAAACAGTCTGAGCCAGGGCATTTCCATGAACATGGTCAGTCTGGGCCCCATCTTGTCTGCAGAGGCCCAGGGAGATCAACGGGGGAGGAGCTAGAGCAAATTTATTAAGAAAGGGTTCACTCACAGATCTGGCTGGTACCTTGTATGTCCTATAGGAGTGATAATTTCCCTCCAGGAAATGGACCATTCTCACTACTAGGCTCTGTGGGCTTGGATAGATGTTTCCCTTTAAATGTGAAATTATTAACATAAAAATGGGCACCATTTGCTTTTCTTATATCACAATAGGTTACAAGAGGAAACTGATTATACAATGTCTAGAAAATGGGTCCAAGTTTTAGGAATGACACACTGAAAACAGAACACGGGGGAGCGGTGATCAACGAGGCAGAGTGCCCCCATGCCAGAAGCTCCATGCCATTGGTGCTGCACTACCTTTCAAGATGGAATCTAAAAGCTTTTCTGCAGGAGGCTCTGGGTTTGATCCCTGCACCACACAAAAAAATTAATTAATTAGATAAAATAAACTGGAGCTGCCTATCAAGCCAATCTGAAAACAAAGTGATCTGCCCACCTATGAGACTTCCTTTGGCCACGTGGAACTCATTCTTGCCTGCGCAGATCCAGACGCCACTGTGGTTAACTCCCAGCAGGCTGGGCTGGCACTGAAGCTGCTGAGACCAAAATGCCAGGCGCAGTTTGTCTGCTACCTTTTCTACAGGCGCCTGGGCTGCTGTGGCCACCGAGTGTGTGGCCTGGATAATCGTCTGGAATAAGCTGCACTGGTCAAACACCACGTAGTCCGTGATGCTCACCTGGAAGGGGCAGAAGAGCAAAGACCTGTGTCAGCGCAGTCGCCAGCACATGCTCTGCCGCCAAGCAAGGTTCTGCCACATCCGCACATCTGCATCTCCAGTAATGATGGCCAGGCACCCAAACACACACGTGCATACGGGGTCTGTGAGAGGGCTGGGAGTGTGGAACAACAAGCTACTAACTGCCACTGCTTCAGGGTGGGATTGAAAGTGGTGGAGGACACTAACTAAAAAACAAAACGAAACAAAACCAAAAAAACCTATAAATAAATTAGAAAGATCAGTAGGGTGGAGGGAGAAGGGGAGGGAGAAAGTGCTGGGGACTGAATTAGAGCAAATTATATTCCAATTTTTTTAATTGTCAGTGGACCTTTATTTTATTTATTGATACGCGGTGCTGAGAATGGAACCCAGTGCCTCACACATGCTAGGCAAGCACTCTGCCACTGAGCCCCAGCCCCAGCCCTCCATGCTTTTTTGATTAGGTCAAAAGGTATCTTAATGTTATTTGTAACTAGAAAGAATAAAAAGAAAGTGGTGGAAGAAAATGTTTCCATTGTATTTTACATACTTCCATATTACTTGGATCAGTTACTAGGGTGTATTATTTTTGTGATGAAACAGCATTCCTTCCCACTCATTCTAAGTCATTTATTCTAATGAAAATGAGCAAGAACAATTTTGCTTTTAAATTCAGATGTTGCCAATAGACAATAATATACAACATTTAGACTAATAATGAATTTAAAAAGTATTATAAGTAAGAGGATGAAGTAATTTATGTCTTAAACCAGGACTACCAACATTCACGCTAAGCCACCAGCATAAACCAGGATACCTCTGGGCACCTACAAGTCTCCTGGCTCAGAGGCAGAACTTGCTTCCATAACATTCCTGGAAAGCATCTGCACAGACACCTCTGGAGATGCTTTTCTAGGCAATCACTTCCCCTGAGGGGACTTCTCCCTTGTTGGGTGGCTGTGACTGAAAGTGAGTTCTTTATGACTGCATGACTTTCTCTCATAGTTCTGCAGGTTGGGTTCAGTTACAGAGATCCACTCCTGCACAGATGCTCACTCCCTCTAGGAGTCACGCAAAATGAATGCTGAGAGTGATGTTACTTATTAAAGGAAACTTAAAAATTAACAAACAAAAGGGGCTGGGGATGTGGCTCAAGTGGTAGCGCGCTCGCCTGGCATGCATGTGGCCCGGGTTCGATCCTCAGCACCACATACAAACAAAGATGTTGTGTCCACCGAAAACTAAAAATAAATATTAAAAAAAAAATTAACAAACAAAAAGAAAATACAACACACACTACTTCTTTTTTTCGATTCCAGGGATTACATCCAGGCTTTACCAGCCCTTTTTTAATTTTTAAATTTTGAAACAGGTCTCCCTACTGATGCTGGATTTGAACTTGTAATCCTCCTGCCTCAGCCTCCAGAGCCGCTGGGATCACAGGTGTGCACCACCATGCCTGGCTCATACTATCCTTTCTTGTCTGTGAAAGGACTAGGGTGGCTATGAGAGCTGTCCTAACTCAAGTTGACACAGATTGGTTTTTTTGTTTGTTTGTTTGTTTTTTTATATGGTGCTGAGGATTGAACCCAGTGTCTTACAAATGCTAGGCAAATGCTCTACCACTGAGCCACAACCCCGGGCCCTGATACAGTTTTAACCACACGGGGTTCAGACCCTGCTGCAGAGCTGCTGCCACATTCAAAACTCTGTAAGCTCTCTCCTGCATGGCTGTGCCATCTGCATCAGAGTGCTCTGGAGTGAGTGGCAGGACGCAGGTGCTGCAGCCCTGAGGCTGGCAGCCATGCTGCTGAGTGGCAGACAGCAGAGTCCTGGCTAAGGGCCTGCACTGCTGCGCATGACACTCACCCGACCTGGGGAGTAAAGACACTGCCAAGGGTATCCGTTAAATATGTCAGACTCATCCCCAGCACTCAAGATGTGCAAAAAAAGCAGAATGCAGATCACAAGAGAATGGAAAAATTTAGCAGCTAAACACTGGCTACAATAAATCAATCTTATAGTATTTAAAATAACTCTGCTGCAAAGTGTCTCAAAATGGTTCTGTCAAATAAAATTTCTCTGAAGGTAATATTATAAATATTATGATGAAATGAGATCTACCTTTCTGAAAATGAATTTTTCTTTTTTGGTGGTGCTAGAGATTGAATCCAGGGCTTTACATATGTAAGGCAAGCATTGTATATCCCCGGTGAGATCTGGCTTTCTTTCTTTCTTTCTTTCTTTTTTTTTTTTTTTGCAGGGGGTACCTGGGATTGAACTCAGGGGCACTGGACCACTGAGCCACATCCCCAGCCCCATTTTATATTTTATTTAGAGACAGGGTCTCACTGATTTGCTTAGCAGCCTTGTTTTTGCTGAGGCTGGCTTTGAACTCACAATCCTACTGCCTCAGACTCCTGAGCCGCTGGGATTACAGGCATGTGCCACCACGCCTCACCTCTAGCTTTCTTTCTTTCTTTTTTTTTTTTTTTAATATTTTTTAGTTGCCAATGGATTTTTCACTTTATTTATTTATATGTGGTGCTAAGGATTGAACCAGGGCCTCACACATGCCAGGCAAGTGCTCTGCCACTGAGCCATAACCCCAGTCCATTTTTTTAAAATATTCTTCTTTTTTTTTTTTTTAGTTGTAGGTGGACACAATACCTTTATTTATTTATTTTTATGTGGTGCTGAGGATTGAACCCAGGGCCTCGCCTGTGCTAGGCGAGCGCTCTACCACTGAGCCACAACCCCAGCCCACAGCTTTCTTTATGCTACTTAAAAAACAGATTTTAGCCAGCTCTTCTTTGTGAAGTGGCACAGTCGTCTCCTGCTTTGACAGTGCTTGTACAGAACCCACTGTTGAGCCAGCAGCCCTTCACTACCTCCTCAGTGCCCTCACCACCCCAGGCCTCCACACCTCTCCTCAGCCACCTCCCTGCAGACACATCAGAACTACCCCAGGACTGGGAGGCCATTGTCAACTGCTTCCTGTGCCGACTTGTCCATGTCTTACTACTCTGTGATGATGTGGCTCTGAAGAACTTTGCCAAACATGTTCTTCACCAGTCTCATGAGGGGAGGGGGCAGGGCAAGAAACCAGACCATCTCGACTGGGGGGTGGGGCTGAATGTAATAGGATGTTCTCTAAATGGGAAGAGTGGAACCCTGGAACTGCATGAGGTGGCCATGACAAAAACGACCTCCACTTGCACAATTGCATAGAGACTCATCACTTGTGTGAGCAGGTGAAATCAAAGAATCGGGTGCCCATGAAGACAACTTGTGCAAGATGGCAGCCCCAGAAGGAGGCATGGCAGAATCTCTTCGACAAGCACAGCCACGAAGGCAGTGATGATGAGAGCTAAGCCTCAGGCTGACCCCCCACAGTCATGGAATGACTTTTCTGGTCACCAAGGCAGTGTATGCATGTTGGGGTACCTTTACCTTTTCTATAAGTTGTACCAAAGCATCCATGTAAGTGCTTTAATTTGTATTTCTTCAAATAAAGGAACCTGGTACCCCCAAAACACAAACCATATATATATTTAGTACACATATAGATGTGCATATACATGTGTGTATCTGTATATGGTTATAAGTACACAGAAGGTATTTTAAAATCACATAACTTTATAAATATTACCTAGAATATCCCATTAGAGACAGATATATGCAATATACATGTTTATCAAGGAGCAAATGTGACTTATTTTCTCAAGTTCTCATCTGGCAGAGCAGACAGTGCATGGCACACCTCAACAAGGCAGATCTGAGGAGACAATAAAACCCGAACCAACAGAGACACAGAGACATAAAACGGAAGGCATCGAGCTGGGTGTGGTGGGAAATGCTTGTCGTCCCAGGGACTCAGAAGCTGACACAGGAGGATCACAAGTTCAAGGCCAGCCTGGGGAACTTAGTGAGACCTGTCTCAAAATAAAAAGGGGTTGGAGGTGTGGATCAGTGGTAGAGTGGTAGAGTCTAGAATGCATATGGCTCTGGGTTCCATCCCCAGAAACAAACAAGCCCACCCAACTATAAGATGTAACGTATCTCCCAACTGTCAGGGCTACCTCATGACCGCAGAGAAGACTGGGAAATGAAGCTATTAAGGGGGAAAGTGGGTGCTGCTTGACTACTCCCTCTGGCTTCTCACAGCATCCTCCTGTCAAGGAGCATGTGGGAAACTCTCCTTTCTCTGTTGAAACATCACTGACTTAAGAGGTCTTTTAAGCAATTGTTAACAGATGGATTTTAACTGTGGGTTGGGTTTCTCTTTTCGTAGTATATTTGTTCCAAATTAAACATCACTATTACCTAGGTCTTCAGATGGCTGCCACTGGGTTTACTTAGCTTATAATGATGAATGTCTAAATAAATAAACAAATAAAATCTGCATTACTTAAACAAGGAAAGCATGGTGAGTTACCCCTGATGACAAGTCCTTGTGTCTCACATGTGCTCAAATCCAAGTGTCTGGCCCACAACAGCAAGAGTGAGTACTGTTCATATAATCCAGCCTCCTAAGGATGAGGGGAGGAAGAAAGGAAGCGGAGCCCTTGGCCAAGCCCAGAGCACCTACTTGCCACCAGTGGCTGTCATCTCCTTGCGGCTTCTTGGGAACCACGCCAGTTCTGAACCATAGCTTTCCACGAATGTCCAGAGCCCACAAGGTGTGCTGATCCCCGAGAGTTATGCAGACAGGCTCCAAAGCTTGCTTTTCACTAAAAATGAGCAAGAGAACACGAGATTCAGTCCCCAGAGTCAGCGCCGCCCCACTGCGTCTGTCCTGGTGGGCTTGCATGAAGAAGAAACATGCCCCTGCTAGGTGTGAGTGAGTTACACAACTGTGCAACAGAAACTGTCCAGATGTGCAGTAGTTGTTCAAGAGCCAGAATGGTGGGGAAAGCTATGGAGAGACAGCTACCTAAGACAAGTGTGAGTGGGTGCTGACGTCATCCCAGGCCAAAAGCATCCCCATCACTACCCTCTCCTCCCCTAGTAATCTACCGCGAACTCCCTCATGGGCCCAGTGATGTCATGCAGCCGGCCCCAGGTAGATGCTGCCCTCTATGCAGGGTTTATTTCTTCCTCCTTCTGGGCACGTTCATGACAGCTTTGAGGCTCAGCTACTGCTTCTAGTGGCATACTGCCTCCCAGCCTCTGCAGGCAGTCAACAGTTCCTTGGCACCATGCACTCCACATCCCATCAAAGACCCTCTGGACTAACTGGTGTCCACTATTATGTGGCTCACCACTGGACTGGCAGCTGATGATGGCAGAGCCACGTCTCAGCCATCCTGGCTCACAGCACTGCTCCCTGAAGGTTCACTGGCTGCCTAAATTCAAATCAAGACTGTCCTGGTCTGATTATTCCTAAGGACTAAATTTCAATTGACTAGAATGAAAATACAACAAAGTATCTGGACCTAAGCCATTGTAGACTGAACAGAAACCATCTGCCTAACAGGCAGTTCTGAATGGAGATGACCACGAGAGACTTATGACTTTGAGGCTCAGGGTAACACAGGGCAGCAGCATTTTAAAAACAGCTCCAACTTGATGCCCTGTCTGCTGGCAGAGGCAGGCAAAGAGTGTCCCCAGACCAGGCTTTCGAAGTTAACTCTGACAACTCAAGAGAAGTCTATCATCATGAGACCTTTAGGGGTTGGCTCTGCCCAGAAAGACCTGCATGAGTGGCTTGTGGAGAGTCACGCTGAGGAGAACACAGGAGAGGACAAAAACAGTGCCTGGCCTTACCTGACAATGTCACACTTCCACTGCTCCCCTTCTGGACAGAAGCTGCTCACGCCCTCCCGGTACAGGAGGGCCCTCTGTTCTGTCAGTGCCCACACCACACTGTTCCGGGCTGTGATCTGGGACAGTGGGTAAGGACAGTCGACCTTCACGGCTCGGGCACAGGGGCGATCCACGCTGAGACCTGCCAACAAAAGGGAACAGAGGGCCTAAGGATGCAACATCAGTACTTCACACTCTACCATGAATCTGATGTTTGCATATTTTTCTTTTCTAGTACTTTGCCATATTCTTTCATAATGAGTGCCTTTATTTTGAAGGTTTAGCCAACAAAAAGTAGTTAAATTTTGCTTCAACATGACATGTGTCTAAGGCAATTTTAAATACTCTTTGGAACTAAAGGATTGTAATTCAGAATTCTCTGCTGTCCCAAGGTAACTTTAGATGTTCTGGAGAAGCCAGGTGTGGTGGTGCATGTTTGTAATCCCAACTATGTGGGAGTCTGCAGCAGGAGGATCACAAGTTCAAGTTCAGCCTGGGCATCTTAGTGAGTTCCTGTCTTGAAATAAAAACACAAGGGCAGAGGGTGGACCTCAGTGGCAGAGTGTCTGCTTAACTTGTGTGAGACCCTGGGTTCATTTCCCAGTACTGCAAAAACAAATTTTTAAAAAAATAAAACAAAATTTAAAAATAAAAATGGACTGGAGATGAAGTTCAAAGGTAGAGCACTTGCCCGGCATGCACAAAGCCCTGGGTTCAATTCCAAGTGCCGGAAAAAAAAAAAAAAAGTTCGCAGGTCTCTTTTACTAGGAAGGCTGTGCCCCTTCGGGCCTCAGCTGCTGCAGGGCCTCGAGCCAACAAAGCAGCTCCCCTTTTCTCTGCTTTCACCAGTGCTAGATGCAAACCCCTCACTTCCCAGATGAAATCTGAGGTCTGTTAGTCACACTGCAAGTCTGTAGCAGGGCCAGAGCTCCCTCCCTGACTCCCTGTCCCTGGCTCTTCCCCTCTTCCTGTTGTCTGTCGTAATTGTAACCTAAGTGAGCTCAAAGGCCACTCCTAAGGGAGCTGGCAGAACAGCTATCACCTAAAACCTTGTGTTCAATAGCCTCAGCTTGCAATTAGGTTTCAGTGCTATGATCATAAAAGCACCCACAGTACTACCCAGATGGGAGTCACTTGCAGGATTTCTCATTGTACATTCTTGGGCAACCCACAGGCGCTAATGCATAGGTTCAGCTGGGGCTCATCAGAAATTACTGCCCTGGTAATTGTGCTGGCACTCCTGGCTAAGAGTCATCTTCTCTTCATCCCCAGGCCAAAAGCATCACCTCTTCCCCACGTCCCAATCCCAAAGTTTTGGAAGCTAAATGTGTCTATGCCTTGCTACACCCATTTTCACTTAAAGGAAGATGGAAGAACTAGGTTGGAGAGCAGGATCTGAAATGGCCTGAAGCTGGAGAGGCTGCCCACCATGTGCTCAAGGCTCCTGGACACCTGAGAGAGCCAAGCCAGCCAGAGCTTTCAATCTCAAGAACCACCCGCAGCTGATGGTTCACAACAGATAAATCATGCTTTTGGAACTAGCAATATTAAATGATTAGAAAACTAATCTTTACATAAATCCAATATAACCTCTTGACAACCCGAACATAACTTCTCTGCCCCTAAGTCCTTCACAGGTATCAAGAGATCACAATGTTGGGCTGGGGATGTGGCTCAAGCAGTAGCGCGCTCGCCTGGCATGCGTGCGGCCCGGGTTCGATCCCCAGCACCACATACAAACAAAGATGTTGTGCTGGCCGAAAACTAAAAAATAAATATTAAAATTATCTCTCTCTCTCTCTTAAAAAAAAAAAAAAAGAGATCACAATGTCACAATGTTGTTGGCAAACCGTTTCCCATTGTGCTGACAGTACATGAACACTCGCTCATATTGCAATTTGTTTATAATAAACAAGTCCCACTGTGCCACACCTAGCAGCTGGAGGTTTCCCTAAAACTAAAGAGTTTTCTAGGACAAGCTGAACTTCTATGTAGAGCATGTATTTCTTGTTTTTCTCTGACAACATGTAAATAAGCACATAGAGCCAGTCTTTGACCTGGCTGGAAAAAATCCAGCCACTCAAGCTTCAAGGGGGAGATGACTCTAAAGTCATTACTTTGTTTTTCTTCCCTCTAAAGATTGGATATCACAGGATATGTGATCTGCAATGGTTAGCCACAAGAAGATTCTGCTTTTGTATCTCGCTAAAAACCCCCTCAATTTGTCCCAAATCTGTGTCAATATCAGGAAATGGCAAACTCCTAAAAGTTTTTTTTTTGTGTGTAAACGGGTGGTGAGCTTCTGAACTATGTGTTACTAACAAAGCAGGCACTCAAGAAGCGGAGGTGCTAAACAAGCCCTCGGTCACCTGTCTGTAGGTACAGGTCTCCGTTGGTTCTGATGATCCAGGCCGTGTCATCACTCAGGGCCACAAACACTGCCTGGGGCAGGGCTTCATACCAGTGCCGCTTCCCCTTGATGGTGACTTTTCCACAAGCAAAAGCACGGTTAGATTTCTGCTCAATTTTCCAGAGAAGGGCTCCTGTGGAAATAAGAATCCTACTCACCATCCAATAAATACTAGAATTTCCCTAAACAAAAACCTGTACTCTGGGTCCTGTAAGGGAGAGATTTCTAACTCACATCCTGTTGGTTCCAGCCAACCATGCTGAGGCTTGAACCCTTGGCCACCGCCTGCCAGCTGTGTCTCTGGGCATCAAGTCCTGGATGTCTCCAAGCCTCAATTTCCTTATCTGTGAAATGGGATCACCTCCCACCTTATAGGCTGGTCTAAAGCCTGGAGATGAGGGGAGAACCATGACATGCATGTGGAGCTGAGCATCTCACAGGGCAGAGAAAGACACCCTGTAGCCTGGACGGAGGAAGTACCCTGATAGATATCCTGCCTTCAGGGATTCAGAGGGAGGGACCACTTCTGGGCCGGCTAAATGGAAGACATGCACAAAAAAGACGCATTGAAGGGGATTCTGAGGAAGAGAGGAAGGAGGAGCTGTATATTGGAAGGATGCAGACAGGCCCTCCAGATGGAGGAGCGGTACCGGACAAGGCAGGCAAGGTGAGGAACCACCGGCTGAGAGCAAGCTGGGCTGGAGCAGGGGTTCTGTCAGGTGGCTAGGCCTGGGTACTCCCCAACACCACACAGCATGGGGGCCCTAGTACCCCTCAAAGATATGGGCCCTGAAGGACATCTCAGTTGACAACATTAATCTCAACAGAAATGGGGAGCTCCAACCAGAGCAATAAGGAACTGAAGAGCTGGGAGATACAAAATAATTAATGTGAACAGGAGAAAACCAAAGTTTCTAAGTGGCTGGGGAAATGAACCCAGAGGCAACAGGAGAACAGTTAAGAGGCAGCACCAGCTAGTGGAGGGGCTGCTCTCTCAGTCAGTCTCCACAGAGTAAGTTCCAAGCCAGGAGTGAAAGAAAGCGAACAAAACAACCCTAAACAAACTGGTATTTAAAATGGTGACAGGGACAAGGGAAAGTACACAGAAGTTCAGAGTAAAGTTACAGGAGCCTTGTCTGACTCCCACTTCAAGGCAAAACCCATCTGCTTCCATTCCATTCACCCCACCACACTGGAATACATAGAGAAATGGCCAGGATTAAGCAAAACGAATCCGAGTCATTTTGGTGGAACACGCTATAATTCCAGGACCTAAGCAACTTAGCAAGACCCCATCTCAAAATAAAAAACCAAAAGGGTCAGGGATGGAGCTCAGTGGTAAAAATGCCCCTGGGTTCAATCCCTAGCATCAACCAATAAATTAAAACAAATTAGCAGACCCTCTTTTGGGAGTGTCTGCCTGAATTTACTAAGGTACCTGGTCATGGCAATGGAAAAGTAAAGGACCTCCCTTGTACACTTGGGGAGTGGACTGTGCACCCAGAGCACACAGCTCATTAGAGACAAACTTTAAAAAGAACACCAAACTGGACATATCCGACACATCCACGGGTCTGTCTTCCTTAGTTCAGTTGCTTTTCAGTGACACTGATGAAGAGAAATACACTTTATTTTTATAAGGACATAGTATATTAATATATCTTTTTAAAATCTTCAATTCGAACTATTTACATAGCTTACTAAAATATCTTCATGTGTTGCCATTGCAATTAATAAAAAAACAAAAGCTCAACAGAACAGCCATCGCACTATTAACTGATGTCAAAGGAAGAAATTCTCAGTCTTTGGAGGAAGCACCTCTCAGGCCTGCTAGGAAAGGTCAGTCTGCACTTGTGTGCTAAGCTGTTTGCACCTGAGAGCTGGGAGCTGGGGAGCTGGGGAGCTGGGGAATTGGGGAGTTGGGGAGCTGGGGCCGGGAGGCCGACCTGAAGGGGAGACCGCCACCTGCTGGACCGCATCTTCAAACTTCTGCCAGCGCAGCCCAGCGCCTGGCAGTGCACTGCAGAACAGGCTGCCTTTGTAGTCCAGGCACCAAATATACTTCTCGGAGACCGCCAAGCTGAGTATGCCATAGCCAGGACCCGAGTAGCCCATCCAGCTCTCTGCAAACTTACAAGGACAGAGTGGGTCAGTTCCAAGGCAGGGGATACCGCTGTATCCATCCTACTGTTGTCAACGAGAAAAGTGAGCAGAACATCAAAATGATACAGCTGAGAGGGTCTTTGTGAAGCCACGCAGAGACTGGTCCCTGCTCTCTTTGGAACTCCCACTTAGGAACATCTGGAATAAGACCCCTTAGCAACCCTGGGTGACACCTGGTCAGGTTGAACTTCTTCCTGGGCATGAGAAAGGCCCTGGCTTCAGTCTACTTTACAAGGAGGTGCACATCAGCACTCACTGCAGACCCACTGTGTGTGTCTGCCTGTTGTGCGTACGCAGGGGAGCAGCTCTCCACTCTTTTTCACCAGCTTTCTAAGCACTGTTCCCACCCTCAGACATGTGGTGTGGCATATGCGGTGGCTGTGAAGGCCTGGCCAAGGCATTCTAACTGAAATTGGTACACTAAGGTTTCATTGCTAGGATTCTTTTAAAAATCAAAACTAAACACATCCCTTGTACTTTAACAAATTTCTAAAACTGCACAGGAAGTTGATATACTCACTGAGTACAGATGCTCAATATGGAAGTCAACTACTTCAGAGAGAACGGTGTTCACCTCTTCTTCTGCTCACCACGGCAAGCCTTGCTCCTGACCCTTCTCCCCACAATAAAATACCCACAGAATGTCTTGGCTTTTCAGCTGTCTGGTTCAGGGCAAGGGGGGGTGGGATTTGGAGGGGAGAGGGTCCTCAGAATGCCAGGATCCCTCTCACCTATGTAAGGACTTTCCTATACCAGCCCCACAAACAAGGTCTACCTGGCTGACGCCCTGATGGGCCTTCCTGCAGCCCTGTCTACTTGACATCCTCACTGAGTCCACTTGACCCTGAAGATCTGGACATGACCTGGCCTCTTCTGTAGACTCTGAGGCCCAGGAGACAGGATTCACAACAACCACCATCTGTGCTGTGATATCCCCAGCAAACACAGCCTGGCAGCCTGGGCATGTGGGAACCAGTGGGTTCAAAAATGCACATGGGAGGGCCGAATGAGAGGCCCACCTGGTCTCCACAAAGCAAACAGACACTTCACTCTGATGGCCTCACAGTACAGAGGATGGGAGAGGGTTCTGGGGCCCATTCTGTCCTTCCATTTACTAGGTGATCTTACACAACTAATTTGACTCTTTTGAGCCTCAATTCCCTCTGTTAAATGGGACAATAGTACCTGTTTTGTAGTTTTTAAATTTTATTTTTATTTTTTGTGATACCAGGGGATTGAACCAGGGGCTATCTAACACTGAGCTACATCCCCAGCTCTTTTTATTTTTTGAGACAGGGTCTGTTCAAGTTACTGAGGCTGGCCTTGAACTTGGGATTCTCTTGCTCAGTCTCTCGAGTCGCGGGGATGGCATGCGTGCACTACTGTACTGGCTAGTTCATTTTTTTTTTTTTTAAGAAGCAAGTATGTTAACTTGTAAAGGGCTCAACAAAGTCTCTGTATATGATGAGAGCTGACAAAAGTCACACACTATTAGCACTTGAGAACCCAGTGGAAACGTGGGGAAAGCCCCCATGGCTCTAAGTGAATAGCCAGCCGCCAGCTACATCTCATAGCCACAGTTATAGGAAATGTTAGTTTTGAAACCAAATGCTTTTATACTTCTAATGGTGATTACTTGCTAAGGAAAGTAAGCACTTAAAAAAATCACTTTTTAATATAAAATGCCCAACAGCAGTTAATAAGTACCTCTTAATTAGAGGGGCTGTAGGCCCACAGGAGTCTAACTATACCAAAGCTGGTTTCTGCACAGCATGCTGGGGAGTTTTGGGGCCACTGCCTGGAGATTGAGAGACAGCAGTTCTGCAAATAGCTGCAGTCCCTGCTGATGGTGTCTAGGAGGTATCTGACTGTGGAGGGTAGGGAGCACCCCATCTTTGACCTCCAGAGGCTTTCCACACCACAGCAAACATTGCTCTGCCCAGTGATTTCTGAGAAGGCCCCAGGCTAACACTAAGTGAACATGTTGCCCTGGCCTTGCTGGGTGGGAATAGATAGCAAGATGCTGCTTCTGTAGGCAGTGGGTCACTGAGCAGGGCAGAAGCAGTTCAGGCCATTCAAAGTCTCTGTGCTGCAAACCCCCCAAATCCAATCTTTAAAATACCTTTGGCCTGGGCTGGGCATGTAGCTCAATGGTAGAGCACCTGTCTAGGGTGCACCAGGCCTTGGGTTTGATCCCCAGTACTGTGAAATAAACAGACACCCTCCCCCACAAAAAAAAGCAAAACAAAAGAAACATATTTGGCCTGCACATTTTGCAGTAGGAATATAATTTTTTTTCCACATCTCTTCAAAATGAAAAGCAGGTATAATTAAGCCCCCATGCCTGTGTCACACACCTGGTCCAACTTGAGCAGTGTGGCGTCATCTGCACCTGGCCGGCTCAGGTCCTGTAGGGAGTGACTGGCTCTGAGCTCTGTCACACTAGTCTCTGAGGATGAAGATGGGAGCCCGTGAGCATAGATGTCCTCCTCGTCACTGGACGTCAAAGCTTGATCCCGAGAAGGCTCATGAGTGCTGGCCACTAAGGCAGGGACCAGAGGAGTCAACTGTCCTCCCACCCTCCACATGTCACATTCAGAAGCAGGGGTTACTTTCTGACCTGTGTCATCATCAGTAACAACACGCCAGGGATGTGGGCCAAGGGAGCCAGGAGCTCCCAGGTGGGTTAGGCTGTCCTCTTTGCTGCTGGCCTCTACAGTGTAGTCTTCATCAGCTCTAGTCCCAGGAAGCCACTGCTCAGCACTGGGGGCCCAGCAGGGGATGGAATGCAGCACGGGTGAGTCCGGGAGAGGGGCTTCAGAAGTGCTGTGGGGAGCTTCAGCCTCCATGTCTTGTAGCTCAAGTGCCTCAACAACACTGCCCTGTTCTCGGGAGGGTGTCTCTTCGTGCTTCAGGGCATCCTCCACAGGAACAGGCTCTGCTTTGAGGCCTGTGATCTCACCATCTTCCACATCTTCCCTTGGGAGCAAGGGCAAGTCCAGTACCCCATTAAGCAGATGTGTCTCCTGTGCACTGTTACACGGAGGGACTTCAGTCCTAAAGTCATTTCCTTCACCCAGCACATCAGGGGCAGACTCAGGCACTTCCAGGACACTAAATGCTTCAGGGTCAGTACTTCCCTGAAGGATGGTGTTCACTTCAGCACTGAGGCTGCTTTCCTGGTCAGGAGACTCTGTGCTTAACTGATCCACGCTACTGCCCAGAACACTTGAAGTCAAGGACAGCAGGTCGGTGTTCAAAGACAGGGGACTATCACCAGGACACTCAGAGCAGGGAGTCGATTCAAGGGAACTGTGACAGGCATTCCTGCTTCCACCTTCTAATTTAAAATGAGAACATTCAAAATAAGGGTTGATTCCACATAAAGACATGACTCTACATTGACAGCGAGAGACTACTTATAAAACACATTTTTAGTTCAAGAAAAGACCCCACAATTTAAATGTGAAGGATATTTAGTTAGTGAAGAATAAAGCCCTTAAGTACAAACTATTCCAACGCGGGATGTTTTATATGGGCACAATACCATACTCACCAATGGGCTCTGAAGCCCAAGAAATGCTAAGCAGAAAGTTGGGAGGGAACAAAGAGGTGTGTTCAACTGGGTGACACAACTTGCTCACGCACCAATTTTAACAATTATTAAAATGCTTAGAAATTTGGTAACATTTTCCTTTAATACTGCAGTGACCTTGAGCTAGGCAGGCTCAAATGGTACCAGCAATAAAAAGTTCAACGTGAAAACCCGCATTTGCAGCATCCAACACTGAATGTATACGTAATGTCCCATCACCACACCGGCACAGAGCTTCCTGTTCCACGACTTTGCATCCATGATTGTCGACTCTCTCATCTAACAAATGATCTACATGAATAAGTCAATACTGTAACTTAAATATGGAAAAGAACAAAACCCAGACCCTTGAAGCAGGGTGTGAGCACACCAACCAGAGCCCTGTTGCCACAGCCTGCAGTCACGTTTCTTGGCTAATGTGTGAACTACTATACAGTTCAACTCCTCTGGGGAGGAGGGCATTTGTTTTCTGAAGACCTTTTCTGCTTTTCTCTGAGTGGGCAAGTGCTCATTCAGTAAGCAGCAACACTCCTACACGGGGAGATGTGCCCCTTCCCAATGGGTGTGGTCAGACTGCCCCATGGGGGCTACATGAGTTGGTACCTGTCCTCTTCTTCTTCTTCTTCTTCTTCACTTTGATAGGTTTCACAATAAGCTCCTGCTCAAAGTCTTCCGAGCTGATGACACTGAATCTCTGTGAGGAGGGTTGGTTGCCCTTGCCTGATTCCGGGACTACCTGGCCCCCAGGGGCCAGCAGCCCAAAGCTGCTGTCAGTGGAGTTGAGTGAACTACTTCTGCTACGAGGCTCACTGGCTACCGAGCTGGCCGCGGAAGAGCCTCTGAGCCTCGTCTGGGAAGCTGTGGCCCCCAGTGGCTTCTCCAGATGCTGCATGTGGGCATGCTCCGAGCATCCTGATATCTCCAGACCATCTCTCACTGAGAAAGAAGAGTTCAAGTCAATAATGATCATCCAGGTCAATGTGTACTTATTCCAGTTTGCCAGCCTAAATAACAGCTGCCACAGAGGGAAGCAAGGTTCCTGCCTACCAAAGAACTGAGCAATTCTAAATTTATAGGAACACACAGAATTCTAGGAATTCTAAATTCATAGGTGTGTGCTACTGGGCAATGAATTCAGAGCCTTAAACATGCTAGGCAAACAAGCCACCACTAAGATAGTCCACAACCCGTTAAAAAAAATTTTTTTTTTGACAGGCTCTTGCTAAGTTGCCAAGGCTGGCCTTGAACTTGAGATCCTCCTGCCTCGGCCTCCCAAGTAACTGTGGTGATATGTGTATGCCACCACACCAGGACAATCAAGTGGTTTTTGATTTTTCCTTTCTACTCACCCAAACTTCCTATCTGCACACCAGGAGGACAAGGCCTCCAAACGTGAGATGGTCTAACCTAAGCCTTACATAGCTAATTTCTCATTAAAGTATTATGGGGTTGGGGCTGGGGCTCAGCAGAAGAGTGCTTGCCTAGCACGTGTGAGGCCCTAGGTTCAATCCTTAGAACCACATATAAAATTAATAAAATAAAGGTATTGTATCCAACTACAACTAAAAAATAAATAAAGATATTTTTTAAAAAAGTATTGTGAATATTATTTTCAGAATAAGATGAAGACTCCAAACATCTTCTTCTATAAATAAACTGCAATGACTTAACTGGCAGAATAATGGTCAATTTTATAACTATAAACTGCATGCCACAGAGAGAAGCACTTCCCATCACACATGGTGCATTTAATGAGAAATACAAACCTATTGATGCTAGTCCTTCAGGTCTGCTCGAAATTCTTATAATGTTCCTATCTCCCTTTAAGAAAAATATTTCATTTTCTGTGCAGGAAACAGATACAATATCACCGGATCCTTCCAAACCAGCAACTGTGGCCTGTCAGAAATAAATAAAATCACAAACCTAGATAACAGTAATGGTTCAAAGGATAAAAAAGCATGTGTAAGAATTTAAATATGGATGCACTTTGTTATCACTTCCTGAAAATTCCTTTTTTTGGGGGGGGGGGC
>NW_025999900.1:66265516-66325358 GCF_001458135.2 Marmota marmota marmota | reverse complement strand
CTTTGTTATCACTCCTTGAAAATTCCCTTTTTTTCGGGGGGGGGGGGGCGGGTACTGTGGATTAAACATGGGGATGCTTAACTACTGAGCCACAACTCCGGACCTTTTTAAAATTTTTATTGGGTTGAAGACAGGGTCTTGCTAAGTTACTTAGGGCCTCATTAAATTACTGAGGCTGAACTTGTGATCCTCCTGCCTCAGCTTCCAAAGTTAGTAGGCAGCACCCTGTCTCTGGCTGAAATATTTAAGAGTAAGTCAATCCAGTCAGGTAGTATCTGACAGATGTGACCTGGAGTTGTTCAATTTAGCAGTAGGGTGACGTGACCAAGCCAGCAGAGCCTCTCCCCATCCCTCAGGCTCCCTCCTCAGGCCTGCTTGGCTTCCTGATCCTTACAATGTGAAGCTCATCCTCCTTGACAAATGCAGGGGCCTCTGCCATCCATGGCCTGGTCATCCTGCCTCAGCTGAGCTTCACAAGCAGGGAGCATGTATGCAAATTCTAGTCCCATTCTTCCACAGCCCACGCACGCTTTCTTTCCTGTCCTGCTGGGGAAGTTCCAATTTTATCCAGATGCCATCTCCTCATGAACTGTTCCCTGACCAGCTCACATTCTTGGGCAATGCTCAGGACTCCCTGGAGGCTTGTTTCCTATAAACCTCCATGTGGTACATCTCTCCTGGGCTGAAGTAAGTGTTAGCACATCTAGCTCCCCCTGCTGCGGGAAAGACCAGTGTGCCTGCAATTCATGACTTCTAAATGAATATAAGAGGGGAGGAAGGGTGTCCCCAGCTAAAAACAGACACACAGGACATCCCAATTCCACACTGCTTTAGAGACAGTTTGTGCTTTTCAGCAAATAGTGTAAACAAGAGGCCAGTTCACAGCAGAAGATGAAGAAAGTCTCAATTCTCTGCTTGCTAATTTTCAGGCAGTCCTAACAAACAGCTAGAAACAGGACATTAGTTTCTGAAAGCTGTCAATTAAGTTGCTCTGGGGAGGTGCAGATTCAGGTGACAGCCGGCACATCTATTCACTGGCATCCATCAACATGTCCTTGCCTATGAAATGAAGTTAATTATGAGTGTTGAGTAAAGCAATGGGTAAGAGCTGAAATGAAAAGGACAGATGGACAATTACAAAGTATCTTAATGCCACTAATTATCGGTTCAAAAGGAATGGGAAGAAGAAAAGTTAAGTTCTCTAAAACTAGGGAAAGAATAAAAAAGAAGTCTTGAAATAGCTCTCATAAAAGAAAGAAAGAAATTCAAGGCTGGAAGGTGACCCCTCAATCCAATACCATGTATGCCCCATTTACAGATAAGGAAGTCATGGTTAGACAGATGGGAGACTCTAGGTTATAGGGAGAAACAGGCCAGAATCTTCTCTTGGGTCCCTTTTCTTTCTACCAAACCACTATTTCCAGGCATGGGTGGTAATAGTAATTAAGGAGACTTCAATGGGGAGCAGATGAATATAATTTGGCTGATGTACACCAAATAAGAACACCCTTCACTGGGGAGTAAGGCCAGGCAAAAGGTCTGTGTTTAGGACAAGAAGAAACGGAAACTAAACAGCTTTGTTTAAATCTTTCTCTAATAGTGACCTTTTATCATTCTGATTTAAACAGAAATTGTTTCCTGCTATGATTTAATAATGATGCTAGAAAATTGCCCAAGATATGTCATTAAGTTAAAAAAAAAAAGTGGAAAAACTGGCAAAATGATTTAGCTCACTCTGTGTAGAAGAACAGGGTGGAGAGCAACCTGGAGCTGAGTAACACTGGAGAGCCATGGGGATGGTTATTCTGAGTGTGCTCACTATGACCCAGGAGGAAAGCATGACCTGTGGTGAAGCATGTGCAAGGTGCCTTGGGTTTAGTTGCAGCAGAGGAGGAGAAGAAGAAGATACATGACCCAAACAGATTACAAAGAAAAAGTTTTCTTTTCTTTCTTTTTTTTTTTTTTACTGGGGATTGAACTCAGGGCTGCTTAATCACTGAGCCATATCCCCAGCCCTTTTTTACATTTTATTTAGAGACAGGGTCTCACTGAGTTGCTTAGGCCTCACTAAATTGCTGAGGCTGGCTTTGAACTTGTGATCCTGCCTCAGCCTCCCAAACTGCTGGGATTACAGGTGTGTGCCACTGCGCCTTGCTAATTTTTTTTTTTTTTTTTTTTGGTACTGGGGATTGAACTCAGGAGTACTCGAGAGCCACATCCCTAGTCCTATTTTGTATTTTATTTAGAGCAGGGTCTCACCGAGTTGCTTAGCACCTTGAAGTTGCTGAGGTTGGCTTTGAACTTGCGATTCTCCTATGTCAGCCTCCCAAGCAGCCGGGATTACAGGCATGCGCCACCGCGCCTGACAATTTTGTTTTTATTTTTTATTTTTATTTTTTAATTTTTTTTTTTAAAAACCACCAACCTACACTCTATTTTTTTTTTTTAATATTTATTTTTCAGTTCTCGGCGGACACAACATCTTTGTTGGTATGTGGTGCTGAGGATCGAACCCGGGCCGCACGCATGCCAGGCGAGCACGCTACCGCTTGAGCCACATCCCCAGACCAGCAATTTTGTTTTTAAATAAAAATAAAAACCACAATTTCTTGGCAGGGCATAGGACTATGAACATCAAAGCAAACTGTCTTTTAAGATCTACGAAAATTACCAATCCTTAATTTAATCTCCTTGACTGGCCCAAAAGAAAAAGTGAAACATAAGAATCAACAGTGCTACTTCTTTTGGGGCTGGGAATGTGGCTCAAGTGGTAGCACGCTCGCCTGGCATGCGTGCGGCCTGGGTTCGATCCTCAGCACCACACACAAAGATGTTGTGTCCGCCGAAAACTAAAAAATAAATATTAAAAAATTCTCTCTCTCTTTAAAAAAAAAAAAAAAAAAAAATTTATATATATAAAAGCCAAAAAAACAAAAACAGTGCTGCTTCGTCATTCTCTGAGCCCGAGGAAGGACACTGTGTGGATAAACATCCTCTTTGCTCTTTTGACACCAAACTTGCGTAGGTCCCATCACATACCTGGTTGACGGTGTCCAGAAGGTAGATGCTGTACTCATTCCAACTCAACACCCAGCCTTCTCTGAAGAAACAGGAAACAAGCCCCAGGTGTTTCTCAGGGGAGCTGTAACTTCCCCTGTCAGAGGATTCCAGGCGTGGGTATAGCTCGAAAGGTGCAACTCCCCCAGCAAAGACGTCCTTTAAGATGAATGTGGCTTGAACAGTCCCATGGACATCAGCCTTCCACAGCCGGAGACCAGGCCGAGAGGCATACAGAGTTAGATCACTCTGCTTACACAATCCTGGTATAAAACAAGCACCAAATTTCCCAGTACTAAAATCAGAAGGAAAAAAAGAAAGAAAAGACCAGGCATGGACTGATTTAAAGCGATAAAGATATGTCAACCCCTGATACTAAATACAAGAATTTATTGGCTAAACCCAAATAATTGATGCTTTCCCTTGAGCACACAGCCTGGTTTCTTTGAACTATCAATGAGTATCCACTATGGTCCAGCCCCTGTGCCTGGCATTTTATCTCCAAACTCCCATTTAATCCTCACAACAACTCCATGAGACAAATATTATAACTTCTGACTTAAAAGAGGAAACCAAGGCAGAAGGCAACAAACAAAGACTGTTCCTTGTTCTCCCTGTTCTGAAATTCTATTCCTGTTAACATGATTACTATGATTACACCAATGTCCTGTTAAGTCTTTTATTTTGGGGGTGATGCCGACTGGGGATTGAACCAGGTTGTTTTAACCCTGAACAACATCCTCAGACCCTACTATTTTTATTTTGAGACAAGGTCTAAGTTGCTGAGGCTGGCCTCAAACTTGAGACACTCCTGCTTTAGCCTCCCGAGTCACTGGGATTACGGGTGTGGCCAATGTCTGAGTTCATGCCAATGTCCTAGATGAACAAATTTTATATCTAGGAGTACAACAACCCATCTATGCTGTTGCCCTTTCAGAGTTTCTCTAAACCCATCAGAGGGACACAAGTTCCTTTTGAATCCCTGGGCTTTTTTTTTTTTTTGCTCCCCCCATTTTTAAAATTATGAAATATCTGACACTCACAAAAGAATACATATAATAAAATTTATGAAGCTTAATGGAAATGCTCACTCAGGAATCCAACTTAGGAAATTAGTCACTGGCCACACCACGGATGTACTCTGCCCCCAAAATTTCCTGCCCATCTGCCCCAGCTGTGACCACTGGACTATATTTTGTGTGTATGGTTCCCTTGTTTAATCACATCCACATATCCCTACATACTGTATAATATAGTATTATCTTTCACTGTATTAAAAAATAATATGATTGGGCCTAGGGTTGTGGCTCAGTAGTAGAGCACTTGCCTAGCATGGGTAAGGTACTGGGTTCAATTCTCAGCACCGCATATAAATAAATGAGTAAAATAAAGGTCCATCAACAGGGTATAAATCCCTGGCACTAAAAAAGAATGTAAAAATTTGAGCACCCATTAACAAGAGAGTGAATGAGTTATGGAGTACTATATATCAGTGAAAGTAAATAAGCTCTATAGTTTCAATCAAGAATAAACCTTAGAGGGCTGGGGATGTGGCTCAAGTGGTAGCGTGCTCGCCTGTCATGCGTGCGGCCCGGGTTCAATCCTCAGCACCACATACAAACAAAGATGTTGTGTCTGCCAATAACTAACTAAATAAATAAATATTAAAAAAAAAAAAAGAATAAACCTTAGAAACATAAGGTTAAGTGAAAACAAAAAAGCAGGTAGTAACAGTATATAGATAACATCATACTTCCCCCCGCCCCGTAAGAATCATCCTCTCACCCAGGTGAGGCTCTTAGTCTCCACCTGCCTGCATCCCTCATGGCATTTACTGTGGCCCTATCCTTGTCTCACTGACCAACTCCCTCTGCCAGCCCGTTCGAGGGCAGAGGCTGGGCCCCACGTTTCACTCACAGCCCCATTTCTGCCTGCTGCCTGCACAGCAGCCATTCCCACACACTTGCTGAATGAAGCACTGCTTCCAGGGACGGGCAAGCCCAATGCCCTCCACAACTACCACCTAAGACAACATATGACAGAAAGACGAACCTTAAAGACCCAAGAGGCAGAAACTTTTACCCTCTTGTCTCCACTTTTCTAAGGTTAAAAAAAATACCAGGGCTGGGGATGTGGCTCAAGCGGTAGCGCCCTCGCCTGGCATGCGTGCAGCCCGGGTTCGATCCTCAGCACCACATACAAACAAAGATGTTGTGTCCACCAATAACTAAAAAATAAATATTAAAATTCTCTCTCTTTAAAAAAAAGAACTAAATTAATAATTTAGAACTAAATTAATAATAAAAAATACCATTCCCTCTGAAAAGGGGACATATTCCTTATTTCTCTATCCTGGATGAGTGTCTGGCACAGAGCACACCTTCAGTCAAAGCAGCCAAAAAACCTGACCACACGACACCCAGCAGAGGTTCATAGAAGCACCCGGGTCTCTACCCAGGTCGGAGGGATAGGTCTCAGGAGAGTCTGCTGGGCACGTGACCCACGTGAAAGTGAACTGCTTTTAAATCTCCTTCCACTCTACCATCCTTCTAGGAGACAGTGCAGGAACACACTAGCAGGTGGGCCAGGACCAAGCACCAGGCAGAAGAGAAGGGTCCTGGCAGAGGGAGAGGCAGAACCCAGATCCACAGAGTCACACTTTTCTGAGGGACCCAGGACCAGTGGTGACCACTGCTACAAAAAGACAGAGTGGATGGAATTCAGATGGCATTCAGCCTAGAAAACAAGCTGAAGGGGAGGTGGAGTGGGTCTCAATAACTGAAGAGCCACCATGTAGAAAAGAGGATCAGCTTTCACTGTTCTGCTGCAAAGCATAGGACATGGCTGTGAATGTGACCACAGAGCTGGCTGCACCCGGCTGACCTCACCCGGCCCCCCTGATAATACATCGCCGACGGCACCACCAGTCTTGGGGCTCTCACAAGGCCTGCCATTCTCCCCACTCTCCACAGGGCCAGCCTCAAAACCTCTTCCTGTTCACTGGCCGACTTCCTCCCTGCCCGGACAGACCCCTTTACTGAGGAAGAGAAAAGGGAGACATAAGAGCTCCTCCCACCAGCCAGCCAACAACCAGCCTGTGCCAATACCCCTGCTCCCCACCCCATCATGGCTTCCTGTTCCCTCCTCACGGTAAGGAAAGGTCAGCTCCTTGGTTCTTTCTCCCCTTTCCCCTTTCACCCCCAAGCAAACTGGCTCTGAGCTGTTTTCTGGGCTTGGGTGGGAAGGTGAACTGTGGCTCACAGACTTGTCTGTCCATCTTTTCCCACTTGTCTGGTGTGATGAGAGACTTGGGCCTCATCCTTCTCTTGCCGTCCTCCCTCCAGCAGACCAGTCACTGTCCTACTTGGCTAATCCCACTCATTGTGAATGCTGCAGGCCTATAGGAGTCTTCCCGGGCCCCAGGCTGGGAGAAGCCTGTTTAAACTTCTGTTGCCCCACAGCAGTCAGCAGGACCGACAGCAAGGCCCTCTCTGTGCTCCAGTTTTCACGGAGGAGCATGGCTATCCTCCTGCTTACTGGGCCAACCTGAGCCTGTCACTGCAGAGTGCTCCAGCAGCAGGAGCACAGAGGCACTCAGGAGACTGAATGCCTGGGGCTGTGTGGGGCCAGAGCCAGGGCAGATTCAGACTATGTCACCCTGAGACCTGGCCCCTGAGGCAGGGCAGCTGTGCCTGAAGGTCACTGTAGCTCCCCACAAACAGTCCCTCCTCCCTTCTAACTCAGACAGGGTGTCCTCAGCAGGCTTGGGCTGCCAGGAACCACACGGAACCCCAAGCCAAGTGCCACTGGCCCACATCTGCAAATAGGAAATCCAAGAGACCTTAAAGCCACTCTGTCACAAGGCTCCACATTGACAGCAAGCTGTGTCCTGTGAGACTCACCTTTTCCTTGCCTGTGTTCCAATCTGCCTGACAGACTTCTCTTCAGTGTAGAAGAGCAGGCTTCTCTGCAAGGTGGAGATGAGCAGCACCTTCTGACTGTAGTCCAGCTGCACGATGGAGGACGGCTCCTCCAGCACCAGCTGGGAGTTGCAGGTGCCCTGCGGAGTCCAGCCAAACCTGCGCTCAGTGCTAGGCTGGCCAGGGGCCTCCCAAGACTGACACCCTTCCTGCCAGCCGCATTCAGGCCAACCCACACCTCACAATGACACCTAGCGGGTCTCTTCAGAGTCAGTGTCAACCCACTGCCGTGAAATTTGGAAGAGTCCTTCCTAATGAGAAAACAATCAGTGCTAACACGTTGGACAAGAAACACTTAAAATTGGTTGAATTTCTCTTAAAATATTCTCTGTAAACAGTCAAAAAGAACCCATGAAGATCTAACATAAAGATGTCACACTGTGCGTATTATTTATCCTATCACAAGCACAATGGATGGGACTTTCTATAAAATTACTGTGACAACAATCAGCGCTCCTGTGGTACTCTCCCTCCACAGAGCTCGATGTAAAGTAAGCCCAGCTGAACAGCTCGTGGAAAACAGGAGGCTAGAAAGAAGTTAAAACAGCATTAAATACATGAGATGGTATTAAAATAAGATGGTCCTTTCTACCCACACAGGGAAGAATTCTAGGAGGCATTTTATTGCTAATACAATCTATATTTTGTGGTGTTAAAAATCTGCTTCTCCAGGGGCTGGTATAGCTCAACTGGTAGATCACCTGCCTCACATGCACAAGGCCCTGGATTCAAAACCCAGTACCACAAAAAATAATGATAAAATAAAAATAAATAGACAAAAACTTGACTTTTTTTTTTTTTAAATCTTCTCAGGAGCTGGGGTTGTGACTCAGAGGTAGAGAGCCTACCTACCATGCGTGAGGCACCGGGTTCAATCCTCAGCACCACATAAAAAAATAAAACAGAAAAGAAAGATATTGTGTCCACCTGTAACTAAAAAATAAATATTAAAAAAATAATCTGATTCTCTAGGAGCAATTCCAATTTGCCTAAGAAACACTGCGGCATATCACAGACCTCTTTGAGGGTGAACAGGGGCAGGGGTCAGTTTTAAGGGTAAAATTTGCATATAGTAAAACTTGCCATTTTGGTATATAATGCTATCAAGTTTGACAATTTGACCGCCACCACTATCAAGATAGAGAAATTTTTAGGGGCTGGGGATGTGGCTCAAGCGGTAGCGCGCTCGCCTGGCATGCGTGCGGCCCGGGTTCGATCCTCAGCACCACATACAAACAAAGATGTTGTGTCCGCCGAGAACTAAAAATAAATATTAAAAATTCTCTCTCTCTCTCTCTCTCTCTCTTTAAAAAAAAAAAAAAAAAGATAGAGAAATTTCAATTCTTCCCAAACACTAAGGACTCTGAAGGCAGATTCTTTTCCATAAAAGAATTAGTTAGAATGTAGATTTATTTTCAGTTTTTAAGTTAGCTTGTAATGGAACTGAGTAGACTATATTGTATAAAACCACACATCCTCTCATGTCTTTTTTTTTTGGCAAATCTCATGAAATACTTGTATCTTAAAAATGTTTCAGCATGCTTATGGTCAATTTTTTCATTTACTGAGTGGTGAGGCATGGTGGCCTTCTCTCAGCTCCTCACCAATCTGCCCACAGGTACAGGTAGTGGAAGAATCTATAGTGGTAGTGGCAGGAAAGGACCCTCAGCACTCAGAACAATACACATTTCCATAGAGCAACTGTTCTCAAAGGGGACCCCTCTCAAGAGTCCGCCAGGCCAAACACACTTTCATAGCAATACTAAGATGCTACTGCCCTTTCCACTGATGGTGCAGGAGCCACAGTGGGGAGAGCCACCTGGAACCTCAGCTCAAACCAAGGCAGTGGCACCAATCACTATCAGCAGTTACTATACCCTTCAGCACTGTGCACTCTCGTCAAAACACCCAGTTCACTGAAGATCAACCTCTCTGATGCAGAAAAGTGCTCATCTCACTGTCTTGACCCTTAAGAGCAGGCACCTTTGTACTGGATGTGAGAATGGGGTGTACACGTTCAGTGCTTGTGCATACGGAAGTACAAGGTTCCTTTGAAGGACAGCACCTATGCCATGGCTGGAGTTGGGAGGTGAACCAAATGCCTTTTTCACAGAACACCTTTCTACTTCAAATACTATAATTATTCAAACTTGGGTATTTGAAAGACATTTTCCTTTTTTAAAAAAATATTTTTAGTTGTAGATGGACACAACACCTTTGTTTATTTATTTATTTTTATGTGGTGCCAAGGATTGAACCCAGTGCCTCTCACATGCTAGGCAAGTGCTCTACAACTGAGCTACAGCCCCAGACCAGGAAGACATTTTCTTAAGAAAAAAAAAAAAAAAAGCAAGCCTGTCACTTCAAAGAGGACAAGTGATAGTATTTACTTCTTTCAAATGCAGATAAGAATCTTGAAAATCTGCTCCTGTGTCTGTGAACTAGACAAGTCTTGATGGCTAAAGACTTTTACGATCAGATTGATTATAATATTAACAAAGGTGCTTTTTTGATACTGCATAATAAAATGTGTCAGCATCTGGAGGATGCACATTATCCTGTGAATCACTATTTCTGAAGTGACCAACACATGATGCTACAAAACCATGCACAGGTAAAAGATTCCATGAAGTGCAAGATAAGACTTCTAGATTTTAATGAAATAGAGTGTGAAAAATTCATCTCTGTGGTTTCTTTCTTCCTTTCTTTTTTAACAGATACAGCTTTTTAAAATATACACCTTTATTTTATTTATTCATTTTTATATAGTGCCGAGGATTGAACCCAGTTCCTCACACATGCCAGGCAAGCGCTCCACCACTGAGCCACAACCCCAGCCCCTTATCCCTCTGGTTTCTGATTCCATTTTGTAACTACTCTTTAAAGAAACTCTCATGTGTCATGTGTAATTGTAACCTTTAAAGAACTACTATTTGTCAATTTGTGGATATTATTAAAGAAGAATATCCACAATTATCTGAAGGCTATCAAAATACTCCTTCCATTTCCAACTACATGTCTGTTTGAGGTTGGATTTTCTTTATATACTCTTGACTCAATGGCAGCAGATTGAATAAAGAATCAACTGCCTTATTATTAAAAAGCCAGACATTAAAGAAAATGCAAAAATAGAGAGCAATGCTACTTTCCTCATTAGTTTTGAAATTACATTCACAAAAATGTTTTTGTTAAATTATAATGTAAGGTTTATTATTTCAAAATATAGTTAATAAATGCTTTCCAATTCCTCAGTTTCAATTTCTAATGTGGTATGCTTGACATAAATGAAAGCTCTTTGGGTAGACATTCTAAGAGCATAGAGGTTCTGAGACCAGAGAGCTTAAGAACACTATGGAGTATTTATAATAGGTCCGTCCTGGATCGGAGGGACTGAAAGCTACTCAGCTGGTAACTGGTAACTTCTTGGAAATTCAGCACTGGGAATGAAGGCTACAAATGAGAAAAAGAAAGGACAGTAACACCAAGTAGTTCAGTCTAGTTGTCAGACCCAGGACAAAACAAATAAAACACAGGCCACTGGCCTTTGGAGATGATCCTGGGTTGGAAGAGACACTGGGCCTGAGCTTGTGCCCCCAGGCTGGTTACTGGTTCTACAGGATGAGAACACAACAACTCCAAGCACCCTTGTGACAAAGGTGAGGTGGGGCAGAGCACCTGCTGTTCCAACTCTTTCCCTTCCTGAGCATCTCCTCCCACATGAGGTCATCTCACAGGCCAGGTCCTGCTCCAGGTAAGCTCTCTATCCAAGGAGACACTAACCTTGTTCACAGTTATGACTGGACAATGCTTCCTGTCACTTCTGCTTTCAAGGAACAGGGAATGACAACAGTTTCTTTTCTAAGTGGTCAGAACAAAGAGCAGAATGAAAAAGCAAATGTTTCACCAGACTAGTGACAAGTGTTGGAGGACTAGGCGTGTTTACCCATCTGAGCACTTCAACGTATCCAAACAACACGTGGTGTCCCACAAATATGTATATTATTTATGTGTCACTTAAAAATAAAACAAAGTGACTGCTGCAGTAGGCAACTCTTTAGTCACAGAAGTAGGAGCTCACTGGTAAAATCCATGAAAGAAAATGTGACAAATAACAATTGAGATTATAAAGGGACTATGATCAAGAATATAAGCTGACCAGTAAAATACAACTATAATCATTCCAAGTATTAGAAGGCATGAGACAAGAACATTGATTTACCTGGTCTAGATCCAGAGAAGAATAGACAATTTTCCCTTTGTCATCTCCAGAGAACAATTTCATTCCATTGGGGCTCCAAGCCAGAGCAGTAATGCTATTTTTGTGAATACCAGTGACATCAAACCTCCGAAGCTATGAATAAACAATAAAAATACACACCAGGAAAAGAAAAGAATAAATGTTGTGACTGGGTTACGAGGACAGCACTGCTATTTATGTGGGAGCTGGTTTTCCCAGCCTGCTTTGCCACTCATAACCTGCATAAGGTTCCATCTGTCCACCTTCAAAACCCACAGAGAACACTCCAGGAGAATCAAGCAAAAATGGAAGTACCCACACGTACATACTTTGTGCCAAGTGTCCAAGCAGGAACAAAAATGTTATCTACAAACAGCACAAAGTTATGCTTTTCTGAGAATAAATTTTTCTAGGTAGATGAAGATTTCTAATCCATGAGGAATTTGCCATCAAATGAAGAAATGCTAAAATTATGAGCACCTACCTGTTTATTTCTCCCTGGCAATGAAGACACAAGTTGAAAAACCGCAACTCTCCCAGAGGCTGTGCCTGCTGCCACAAGGTCATCAAAGCAGCTCAGCAACTTCACGACAGTGATGGATTCTGTTTTCCCCTAGACAAGGAGATACACACAACAGAATCCATGAGCAGACAGGCTTTAAGATGCAAAAGGAGGAAGACTATAGCCAAAGGTACAAAAACCTTCATTCCAGGGATTCCTGACTAGAAATGATTGCAAGTTAGACAATTAAATCTGTTAAAAACCTTTTCCTTTCTAAAGTCCCATTCCTGGTTTTTTAAAATTATGTGAAAATACACAGAAACTAAAATCACCATAACCACCGTCTGTAAGTGTATGTTTCACTGTACAACACATCCATGACGCTGTGCAACTACCACCGGCTTCCAGCTCCCACATTCCTTTCACTTTGTACAATGGAAGCCCATTCAACACGAATCCATTCCCTCTACCTCCTGCTCCTCACAGCCATCATCTAAGTATCTCACCAAGTGGAATCACCCAATGTTTGCCTTTTTCCTGATGGGCTTATTTCACATCACACAACATTCTCCAGATTCATTATACATGCTAATAGCATGCATCAGAATTTCTTTTTTTTGGGGGGGGGGGTACTGGGGATTAAACCCAGGAGCACTTAACCATTGCGTCACATCCCCAGCAGGTTTTTTATATTTTTATTTTGTAACAGGGTTCCCCAAATTGCTGAAAACTTGGGATCCTCCTACTTCAGCCTCCTGAGTTGCTGGGATTACAGGTGTGCACCACTGCACCCAGCAGATTTTCTATCATTTTTAAGGCCAAATAATATTTCCTTGTGTGTCATACAAGTCACACTTGGCTTATCCATTCATCTTACCCATTTTAGCTCTTGTGAATAATGCTGTGAACATGTTTGTACAAATACCTCTTTGAAATCCTGCTCTGTTTTCCACTGGGTGATAGCCACCTGGAATTCCTGAATCATATGTAATTTTACCCCTAATGTTTTGAGGAACCACCATGGTGTTTTCTAAAGCAGCTGCACCATTTTGTGTCCCACTAACAATGCATAAAGGTTCCAATTTTTCACATCCTGGCCAACCCTGTTATTTCCTGCTTGGCTTTTTTCTGTTTTGGTTTTTTGGTAGTAGATACCCTAATGGGGGTGAGGTGGTATCTATCCCACTATTTCCCTAATGCTTAGTGATGTTGAACATCTTTTCATGTGCTTATTGTCTATGTGCTTATCTTTTCTGGAGAAATGTCATATCCACTGCCCATTTTTTAACTGAGTCATTTCTTCTCATTGAGTTTGAGGAATTTTCTATGAATTCTGGATATAAATAATCCCTTGCCACACATTGTGACTCACAAAAATTACCTCCTAATTTGTAAATTACCTTTTAACTCTGTTGATAGTGGCTCCTGAAGTAGAAAATTTTCAATTTTGGATTTTAATTTGAATTCCATAAAATTTTTAAAATTTTTCTTGTTGCTTTTGCCTTTAACGTCATATCCAAGAAATAATCACCAAATTCATAATATAAAGCTTTATGCTAGGCTTTCTTCTTCCCATTTGTTTCAGGTTTTATGTTGAAGTCCTTAGCTCACTTTTCAATGTGGTATTAGGTGAAGGTCCACTTAATTCTTCTGCATGTAGACACTGAGTGTTGCTAGCACCATTTGTGGAAAAGACTGTCCTTTCCCCATCGAGCTATATGCTAGCCTTATCAAAAATTATTTGGCCATAAGTGAGAGTTTATTTCAGGTCCATCTATTCATTTCATTGGTCTATATGTCTATCATTTTGGGGGGGGGGTCACGGGATTGAACCCAGGGGTGCTCTATCATTGAGCCACATCCCTAGCCCTTTTTTACATTTTTCATTTTGAGACAGGGTCTCACTAAGTTGCTTAGGGCTTTGCTAAGTTGCTGAGGCTGGCCTCGAACTTATGATTCTCCTGCCTCAGTGATGTCTATCTTTATACCAATACCACACTGTCTTTAATTCAGTATGAGATCTCTAGCTTTGTTCTTTCTTTTTAGTTGCAGATGTACACAACACCTTTTTTATTTTTTTATGTAGTGCCAGGGATCAAACCCAGTGCCTCTCGCATGCTTGGCAAGTGCTCTACCACTGAACCACAACCCCAGCCCTAGCTTTGTTTTTCTTTTTCACAATTATTTAGGACACTAGGGGTCCCTTAAGAATTCATGTGAATTTGAGAACAGGTTTTTCTATTTCTGCAAACAATGTTGATATTTTATAGCAACTGTACTTGTACTGTATTTCTAGATCACTTTGACAAATATGGAAACCTTAAGTCTTGCAATACAGGAACATAGGTTGTTTCTATTTACTTAGATCTTCTTCATTTTGGCTATATTTTGTACTTTTAATTGTATAAGACTGTCACCTCCTTGTTTAATTCCTAGATATCTTTTTCTTAAAAAGAAAATGCTATCTTAAGTGAAACTTTTTAAAAATTTCCTTCTCAGAATGAGTGTTTAAAAATATGACTTAATTTTGTGTGCTGACCTTACTTCTATCTTGAATTATTAGTTCTAACTATTTTTTGTGGGGAATCTTTTTGTGGTGCTGGAGGTTGAACTCAGGGCCTCTAAGTCACCTCTCAAACCCTGTGATATCTTTCTCCATTTTTTCATCTGCAACCTATTTGTGTCTTTGAATCTAAAGCAAGTCTTTTGTACACAGCAAATAATTTGATCATTAAAAAAGATACATTCTGACAATATCTGTCTTTTGAATTTAATCAATTTGATAATATCTTTTGAACTTACATTTAAATAATTACTGGTTAGAAAGGATTTATTTCTGTCATTTTGTTATTTGTTTTGTTTAGTGCATTCTAACTTTTTGCCTCCTTTCCTGCATTACTGTTCTTCTTTTCTTTTGTCTTGTGGTACTGGGGATTGAGCCCAGGGGTGTTCTACCTCTCACCTACATCCCTAGCCCTGTTTTTTGAGACAGTATCTCCCTAAATTGCTAAGACAGGCTTTGACCTGTGATCTTCCTGCCTCAGCCTCCTGAGCTGCTGAGATCACAGGCATGCGTCATGGTGCCTGGCTAAGCTCTGTCCACTTTTCTTTAAACATTTTTCTTTTTGTTCCTTAGACTTGATCATTTCAATCATTCTGCTTGAAGTTCATGAATTCCTTTTTCTGCTTGCTCAAATCTGCCTTTGAAACCCTCTTAAGTCAACTTTTTAATTTCAGTCATTGTTCTTTTCAGCTCTAGAACTTTTTTTGGTTTTCTCTTTCTTGATATTATCATTTCATTCATACATCATTTTCCAATCTTTCTCCATATCTTCCTTTAGTTTTTTGAGCTTTTTTTTTTTTTTTTTTTTGTGTGTGTGTGTGTGTGGTGCTGGGGATTGAACCCAGGGCCTTGTGCATGTGAGGCAAGCACTCTACCAATTGAGCTATATCCTCAGCCCCTATTTTTTGAGCTTTTTTTTGGGGGGGTGGGGGGTGGGGGGGTGGTACCAGGGACACTTGACCACTGAGCCACATCCCCAGCCCTATTTTGTATTTTATTAGAGATAGACTCTCACTGAGTTGCTTAGCACCTGGCTAAATTGCTGAGGCTGGCTTTGAACACGTAATCCTCCTGCCTCAGCCTCCTGAGCTGCTGGGATTACAGGCATGTGCCACCACACCCGGCTTTTTGAGCTTCTTTAAGATAACTGTTTTAAATCTTTGTCTAGGTCCATCATCTGTTTTTTCCTTGGGACAGTATCTATCGGTTTACTTTTCCCCTTTGGACACATTTTCCTGTTTCTTTGTATATCTGGTAATTTGTTTTTGAAAACTAGCATTTGAATCTAATAATATAGTCATTCAGAAAATCAGATTCTATATTTTTACACTGTTGGTGGGAGTATAAATTAGTACAACCACTGTGGAAATCAGTATGGAGATTCCTCAAAAGACTAGGCATGGAACTACCATATGACCCAGCTATGCCACTCACGGGTATGTATCCTAAAGAATTAAAGTCAGCATACTACAGTGATACATGCATACCTATGTTTAGAGCAGCACATTCACAACAGCCAAACTATGAAGCAGCCTAGGTATCCATCAATGGATAGATGGATAAAGAAAATGTGGTGTATACATATATGCAGTAAAGTTTTATTCAGCCATAAAAAATAAAAAAGAAGCAGCTGGACATCATGGCACGTGCCTGTAATCCCAGTGGCCCAGGAGGCTGAAGCAGGAGGATCATGAGTCTAAAGCCAGCCTCTGCAACTCAGTGAGGCCCTAAGCAATTAGCAAGACTGACTCAAAATAAAATATAAAAAAGGGCTGGGGATATGGCTCAGTGGTTAAGTGCCCCTGGGTTCAAGCCCTGATACCAAAAAGAAAGAAAGAAAGAAAGAAATCAGGGCATTTTCAGGAAAATGGGTGGAACTAGAGACCATTATGTTAAGCAAATTAAGTCAAACTCAGAAGGGCAAGGGTCATATGTTTTCTCTCATATGTGGAAGCTAGAGAGGAAAAAAGAAAGCTGAGGGTGGATCTCATGAAAAATCAAAGGGAGATCAGTAGAGGAAAGGGACCAAGGAGTAGGAGCAGGGTGGGAGGGGGAAGGTGCTGTGGAGAGACACTGGCCAAATTGTATTGTTATATTGTGTGCATGTACAAATATGTAACAACAAATTCCCATCATTTTGTACAAATTTTAATGTACCAATAAAAAATGTGGAAAAAAATCAAATTCTACTCTTTCCCCAAATTCTGCAGGTGTTGTTATTACTTTTGGTGTTGCCTAATTGTTGTTTTTCTTTTATTGTTGTTATTGTCTGCTGTCATAAGCAGACTCTCTGCCAAAGGGCAGCCTGGTCTTCTCACATCTTTTCTGAGTCTATACTTTTTCTAGGACAGGAACACTTTTTTTTTTTTTTTAATATCTTTTTCTGCTACTGGGGATCAAACTGAGGCACATCACCAACACTTTATATTTTTTGTTTTGAGACAGGATCTCATTAAGTTGCTGAGGCTAACTTTGAACTTGCAATCCTCCTGCCTCAGCCTCTGGAGTAGCTGGGATTATAAGTGTGTACCATGGTGCCTGGCTACACAGTCATATTCTGATTTTCCTCTTTTATGTAGTGCTTTGCAATGTTTCCACAGGCAAGACCTCATTTGGATGTGTATGGAGTACTGGTAAGTGGACTATCCTATGTTGTACTCCAAATGAACCACAAAAGATGAAGATTCTAGCAGAGTAGTGCAGCTACTGAAGAGCCGTCTCCTCTGTGCAGGAGGCTGTCCTCTCCAACTGAGCACACAGTTTTGGGAGGGATGCGCGTAGAGCTGTGAGGGAGGAAGGTGACATGGGCCTTGTCAGCCAGATCACGCTCACATCTTCGATGACCTGTTTTTCAGTGTCTAGACCCCAAAAGGGGAAAAAAGAGTAATATGAAGGGAGAAGGACACACTAGCTCTTAAATCCTCTAGACGTCACTTCAGCTGGAGAGTCAGGGACATGTGACAACAGGGTGAAGTATAACAACAGCTATCCACCTTTTGGACACACCTCTGTGATCAGAAGTAGCAATCAGCATTCAGAGCATAGATCCCAAATACGGAGAAGACAAAGTATTATTAGCCCATCCTGGATCCTGGCACAAGTTATGTGCAAGATGTTCCAGAAACATGTGCACAAGTGTGTTTCACAGAGCTAAGAACAAGGGAAGAGCATCTGCTACTGTGCCAAGAGCTCAAAATGATGGAAATTAGCCACAATTTATCCTTCAAGCCTTCCCTGGAAATCACAAGCCTTAATAGATTCCAGAGTTACATCAGACACATTCTGCAGGTGCAACTGCTGACTAGCAGGGGAGACAAATTACTAGTTGCTTCCTACCCACTATCTTCCCAGAATTCTTTTTTCTTGCTTGAGGATTTTTAATCTACAAAATAACAAAATTTTAAAACTCATTTCTAATGGAGAAAATGTTGATTAACAGTATGAATATGATGAGCTCTCATTAAGAGAGAATGAAAGAGGTGTACTTCCTGAACAACAAAAGCAAATACAGAGTCTGAAGTCGGAAGATCTGTTGCAGAGTCAAGTCTACTGCATTCTGCGCCTCCCCAGGGGCAGTTTCATCACTGTGCAGCAATGGCTGCCTGTGATCTACCTGTCTCACAGTCTCTCTGAGAGGACTAATAAGACACCTGAACACGATTTATAAATTGATTCCTGGCATTTTGGTTCTTGGATCAATAATTATATAAAATAACATTGACTTGACCTTCATAGGTTAGTTTATTTAAAAGAACATAAATGAGCAGCACACACAGATATTCAGGCTTACAGCCCATCTGAGTATTTTGTATTTTGAAATCATTCATTCAGAAAAATTGACCTTGCTAAGGTATGTAGCAATGTCTCCCACACACCACTTTAATCACAGTTATCAATCTGCCAAACAGGTAAGAATACCCTCCCCATTCTGGGTATCAAGTGTGCTCTACAGTTACATAAACTAAAGTAGGTCACAGTCCCAGCCTCTCATAGATCTGCCTCTGCAGACATGCACATAAAGAGCTGCCTCCAGTGCGTGGGGTGGTGATGCCGAGCTCCCTTTCATCTAGTGCTCCAGAGCTTCCAGAATGTTTCCACGGGCTATAAATACATCTATTGCCAGATTGAGACACAGGTCAAGAGACTTGAGTCCTAAGCTATGGGAAGGAACAGAGGGATCCCCGAAGATTCCTGGTTCTGCCAGTGTTCTCAGTCAGGTGTTACTGATGACACTGCCTAGGAGTAGAGTGGAGGAGGGAGGGAGGGAGGGAGACCAGGCAGGACAACCAGCCAGCAGCCCATGGCAAGGAGTCGGGCTGGAGTTAACAAGGGCCTTAGAAGAGCAAAGTGGTAAACAGAATGTGCCACCAAGGCAGTGAAAATGTGACAAAGACCCCCACCCCCACCCTGTCAACCCTGGTGATGGCAATAACAAAAACAGCACGATGACCTCTCCTGTGTGTTCTCCTGCACAGGGCAACTTGTTGAGCACACTTCATGTGCTTTACTGAATCCAGAGATAGGAGGACAGGTGCTGCAGCTATCCTCATCACAAACTAGGAGCTGAGCTCCAAGATTTGTCTAAGGTAACACTGTGAAATTTGTCTAAGGTAACACTGCTAGTAAGAATCCAAAGTCAGGATTCACACATAAGCACGACTCTTTCCAGGGGACCCACTATGGCTCTGTGCTCTCTGCTTCTGTGAGAGAGTCCAAAGGGCTTGCCGATGGACAGTTTGTGAGGCTTACGGAGAGTACGGAGACTGATAGCACTTCTGCAGTCTAGAGATGGATAACAGGACACCAAAGGTACTCTTAGCAGGATTCATTGACACTGCTTTGAAGCAGGAAGGACAAATAATATGTTTTAGATACATAGTCTTTTTTGAAAATTTATTTTTTAGTTGTAGTAGAACACAATAACTTTATTTATTTATTATTTTTATGTGGTGCTGAGGATCGAACCCACGGCTTTGCACGTGCTAGGCAAGCGCTCTACTACTGAACCACAACCCCAGCCCCTAGATACATAGTCTTAACACGGTAGCAAGAGGTTAACAAGAGAATACTTTCCCTGGGAATTTGTCACTGTAAAAATCACCACATCAGGAATCAAAATGATCTATTAGCACTCTTGCCATATCAAAACACAAATTCAAAATGGCTGCATAATTTTTCTAAACAAATGGTTTCAAAATCAAAATTATCATTTAGGTAGGCAAGGAGCCTCAGTATCTTATTAGAAAGCACGTATTCAGGGCTGGGGATGTGGCTCAAGTGGTAGCGCGCTCGCCTGGCATGCGTGCGGCCCGGGTTCGATCCTCAGCACCACATACAAACAAAGATGTTGTGTCCACCGAAAACTAAAAAATAAATATATATATTAAAAAAAAAAAAAAAAAGCACGTATTCAAGTGTAGTGCTTGACTATGTGCTTTCTAATAAACTAACGTGCTTAAAGCTTAGTTAAGATGGAAAAGACATTAAATCTGTGTACATATGTGTAGGAAAAAATACAGTCCAACTAGGGCTTGGTCCTCTCTGCAATTCCAGGCATCCACTGAGGGTTTTAAATGTATCTCCTATGGATCAAGGAGGACTACGGTATATTGGTTTGTGTACCAAAAAACAAGACCCAAGGTGGAATTAGACAGGCAACACATCCATTAGGGAAACATTGATGAGGGGAAGAAGGAGAAGCACTCAGAAGAGGAAAGGAGACTGCCAGCTCAAGATGCAGGTCCATGACCTAAGGAGAAGGAAAGAAAAGGCTGAGTAGGTGAATCTCGGGTTCCAGTACAATTCAACGGACTTTTGGTCGAGTCAGTGGGGTTGCCTGGAGCCACAGGAATGTTCCTGCCATAGTGTCCCTGCTGTACGCAGTCAGTGGCAGGCAGCAACCAGTAAGTGCTGGGCTTTGGCCATGGCAGTTAGGGTACCATCAATTATGCTCCCATAGTAGGAGGTAATAATTAAAATTAGACATTGACAAAAAATCTTTTAAAGAGATAACATAGCCAGGTATGGTAGCACATGTCTGTTGTCCCAGTGACTCAGGAGGCTGAGGCAGAAGGATTGCAAGTTGGAGGCTAGCTAGCTTCAGCAACTTAGCAATACCCTAAGCAACTCAGTGAGATCCTGTCTCAAAATAAAAAAATAAAAAGGACTGGGCGTGTGGCTCAGTGGTTAAATGCCCCTGGGTTCAAACCCTGGTTAAAATAAAAGAAAAAGATAAAATATTCATTTTTTTTAAATGAGTGAATCAGGATTCATAATACCACTTTTAGCATACTCAAACCCTCAAGGCTCCACCATTAATAATTATTAATCTACCATTAATATCTTTTTAACACTTTATTTCATAAAATCAGACCATCATTTATTTATTTATTTATTTTGGTACTGGGGATTGAATCCAAGTGTGCTCTACCATCAAGCTACAGCCCAAGGCCTTTTTGTTTTTTGACAGAATCTTATTAAGTTGCTTAGGGCCTCACTAAATTGCTGAGATTGGCATTGGTGGGATCCTCCCACCTCAGCCTTTCAAGTTCCTGGGATTATAGGTGTGAGCCACCACACCCAACCCAGTCCATCATTTAAAACACTATTTAACAATGATTTTTTAAAACTGAGCCAGTGTCATTAAAATACCAATCCAAGTCAGGCAGATGCAGTCAGCTCTGACAGGTACAGAGAAGAGACAGGCAGGTGAGCTTGCTGCCTATACAATGCCAATTGGCCAAATACAAAGTGCCTCACTGATGGTTTGTTTTCATTTTTAAAAAAGAAATAGATCATAAATACATGACTACAAATAGCATAATATGTACAGTCTGAACAGCTATGAGTACTCGCGGAGTTTGCCCCTGGCTTGGGAAAGGAACCATTCACAACACCTGGAAGCTCCCATGTGCCTCTCCCTAATGGCAGCCTCCCCAAAGCCCTGCTCCTGAAGGATTGATTGTTCATAAGCTTTTATCCACAGCTTCACCCAACACATGTGCGCCCTTTAACACGGAAGTGAGTGGTCCTGCCTGACACTGTTCACACTTGTGACAGCACACAAAGGGTCTGGTCTCCACTGACCTTACCCAGACACTCTATCGTTTCTGGGTCCTGCACTTTATCAGCCCAGGGAGCTAATCTTATAATGATGCACCAGAGACTCCAGTCTAAGCCAAAATGTCAACAGCCACACAAACCGGAACACTCACAGATATGACTCCTACCTGCTCCCCGCACTGGTCAGTCAGCAGAGGCAGCAAGTTTCAGGCCAAAAGCCACTCGGCAAGCAGGAAGCCATTTCTGGCCAAACAAGTGTCCTGTTAGCAGACCTTGGGAAGGGTCCCACTGCAAAAGTCAAGGCAGCCTAGGCCTCTGCCCAGAGCCAGCCACTCCAGGGGTCACTGTTCCCTGCATCCCCACTAAATGGGTGGCTGGGCCTGAGTTTCCCAAGAGACACAACAGTCTATCCACTCATTCCTTCCATCACATTCTCTTCTCTTCTGTCTTCTGGCCTACATGATGTTCTTCTGTCTCTTCAGATGATCTTGCCTATCTCAGACCTCACCAAGAGTATGTTCATGCTTCTGCCTCCTTCATGTCCAGTTTCCTAGGGGACACATATTATTGCCTTCCTAGTGGCAACATAACTATCTCACACAGAAACCCAGTAAACAGAAAATTTAAGGAAAAGAATCTTGATTTGAAAAGCACCAGGAGTGATGTTCTGGACAACCCTCACCAGTAGGCTGGCATCGGCTAACCTCTCAGGCTCCTTGGCAGGCAGCATCTCCTCTACCCCCAGAAAAACCATGTCAGGACAAAGCGCTCTTGATGAGCAGACTCGTGGGAACTGTAAAGCCCAACAAAGCTTTCTTTTTGAGCTGCTTCTGCTGGATCAAAGTCAACCTTGAGCAGAAATTGCCACCATAGTAAATAACTAGTAGATCTGGAGTGTTTTTAAATATTTAAGAAAACCAAATAAGATAAAAATTCACAAGATTGTATCAGTATTTTCCTTCTTTACTAACAAAGAACAACTGCTTCAAGTTTGAGTAATAACACAACCTTTAATGACCTGAAAGTTACATACAGTATTTGCTTTTCTGGAATGCCTTTCTTGACTCTACAGTAAACCAGCAGAGAGGATGTTGCCGGAGCTGAAGGAAGGAGCCTGGCTGGGCTGTCACCAGACAATTTCAAGGAGGATGAGAGACATGTGAAGAGGAAACATGCAGACTGCCAGCTGAAGCCTCAGCACTTGTGAGACGAACTTTCTTTCCAGGTGCTGGAGGTTGAACCTGGGCTGGCACACACTGGGCAAGCTCTACCACTGAGCTACTTCTCCAGCCCTAAGTGCTTTTGAAGTGCTGACAAAATTACCATATCAAGTAAGGCTGGCACTTAGCTTCATTTTCTTCTATATTCATGTCCAGCTGTCCTCAGAATTTATTAGGAAAGACTTTATAATACAGATTGAACAGCCCTAATCCAAAAACCCAAAACCCATATACAAAAGCCAATGCAATGCTCAACAAATTTTGGGTTTTGGAGTATCTCGATTTTTGGATTTTCAGATTAGGGATGTTCAACCAGTAAAGTCTACATGACTTTTCCCTCCTCTGACAGTACTTTTGTTTCACCTTCTTTTTTGACACATATTTTCACTGAGTACAGAACGCTGGCCTGGCAATTCTCTCAGCACACCAGAAGGCCACGCTTCTGTCTTCTAGCCGGCTTCCGACGGGAAACCTGCATCATTCACATCCCTGCTTCCCGGCAGGTACACATAGCACGTTGCTCTTCTCCAGACCTTTTTAACATTTTCCCTTAACAGTCTTTAACAGTTTGATCACAGTGTCTCTAAGTATAGATTTCTTTGATTCATCCTGTCATTGTCAGTTTCATAAATCTTCTTTGTTAAGTGTTTAAAGTATTTGAGAGATTTCAGATACACTAAATTCATAGCTACAAAGATTAGTTGTGTATGGTCCCTGTGTTCGAGGGAATGTGATCAGTCAAATCCATGAGATTTATGCAAAGAAAAGGAGCATTAGGAGTTCTAATTTTGACGCAAACATATTAATGCAAATTCCAGTATGCCCAAATTTGAACAAGGTGCTGCCAGTCAGTAACTTCCCAGTCTTGCGCAGCTTGGCTATACTCTGCCTCGGCTGTCTTCCTAGTAAATGCAAATAATAATAACAGTGACTTCGTGTAATGTTTGTACAGATAATATGAGATAATATATATAAAGGTTTAAAATAATCCCTGGCATACAGTTAGGGCTACATGTGTGCTAACCATTTCCGTTATTTTAAAACAAGCACAGAGTTAAAAAAAAACTTTTGCAATCTAAAATTTAATACATTGAATGCTGATTAAAACTGAAGTGTCTGTATTCTCCTAAATACAAAAACCCTTTCTTAGACCATAAAAGCCTCTAACCACAGGCAGAACAGAGTCCCACAAGTTCTTGTGGTAAATATCAAACCTGATCATCTTTGAGCCTCAGAAAAGCTATGTACTCAATACAGATACTGACTAAATGGATGAATCAGACTACAGTCCATCAATACGTGGTGCCAACTGTACCACGGTCAAACAATGTTCCCACCAACATCGATAACACAGAGATGCCTGAGTCAACAACAGTGTAGAACATAGATTCTCAGGATAGGCACAAGGCATGCACAATTGTCATCACAGCTACTCAGGAGGCTGAGGCAGGAGGATCCAATGTTCGCTACCAGCCTCTGCAACTTGGCAAGACTCTATATCAAAATAAAAAATAAAAGGGCTGGAGATGCAGCTCAGTAGTAGAGCACCCTGGGTCCAATCCCCAGTACTGCCAAAAAAAAAAAGAATACAGACCACAGATTGGTTTAAGATGTACATAATCTGGCAATTCATTAATATTGACATAAATCCTTTTTCATGATAATATCATAGAATAACTAGAGATCATTCAAGTTAATTAGTGAGGGCACTTTGAAAATAAAACATTTAGGAAACAAATACCTATTTTCGACACTAAAAGTATTAAACACTAAAATGCTCTTTTAAAATGATACAAGAGGGGGGAGTGTTGGCGTACACCTGTAATCCCAGAGGTTCGGGAGGCTGAGGCGGGAGGATCACCAGTTCAAAGCCAGCCTCAGCAACAGTGAGGCAGTAAGTAACTCAATGAGACCCTGTCTCTAAATAAAATAAAAAATAGGGCTGGGGATGTGGCTCCGTGGTCGAGTGCCCCTGAGTTCAACCCCTTGTATCACAAAAAAACAAAAAAGATGCAAGATTATTCTGGAGACAGGAAAAAAGTTAAAAACAATGTTAAAAGTTAAAAACAACTCAATTAGGGCTGGGATTGTAGCTCAGTGATAGAGTGCTCGCCTAGCATGTGTGAGGCACTGGGTTCAATACTCAGCACTACATAAAAATAATAAAGTAAAGGTATTGTGTCCACCTATATCTAAAAAAAACCCAAAAAACTCAAAGATAGTCCTAAAGTATTGTTTGGGCAAAGTATGGAGCCTTATTCTAGCAAATAGAATTACCCCTCCCAGAACATCAGTGTGTTAAACACCAGACACAGCGCAGGCACACTAAGATGCAAGAAAAGCAATTCTCACCTCAAAGTTGTACTTCTTCATCTGGCTGAGGTGCCTGCAGTACAGATAGAGCATGCCAATGCTGCTGCCCACTGCGATGTAGTCCTGGTTGGTATCGAGCGCTGTGAGGTAGACCATGATAGAGCGGAAACCCTTCTGGATCTTTGTGGGGATGGCATTGAGAAGATAGTACAAAGGGCAGAACTCTCTGAATGTAACAGGCTCCGATATCGATGCCATGGCCCAGGTTTCCAGAGACACTCTTCAGGCAGGAAGAGGAATGATGATTTATCATCTAGGGAAACCTAGGGGCTACAGAAGGTTTACAGGTCTTTAATACCCATCCATACTGAAAAGAGGTAATTTCTAAACAGTAGGAACATGAAACTTTCAGGCAGGTAAAAATTATAGCTGGAGCTTAAATGGAGAAAGTAAAGGAGATGTTACTGAGATTATATTTGAGCATTTTAGTTCAAAATGTAATTCAATATGTACTTGCCTCTGTTTTTATGTTGTTCTCAAGTAGCTTAAGATTCAGACAGGAAGGCGATGAAAGAGTGAGACACAGAACCATAAGTAATTAGGTGCTAATCCATGGGTCTCGATGAGATGAAGGAGAGATCAGTGTGGATTAAAGCGAATATAGAGAACATTTCATGGAAAACATCCAGAACTTTGAAGCACAACAGGTTAGACAGTTGCTTTGTACTAGAACAGTGAACCCATCCAGATGCAGAATTGCACTCCCTGTGTTAATGAGCTGGGAAGAACAGGTCCTACAGTGCCTACAGCCACCTTAGTGCCAGAAGCTTAGCACCTCACACTTGGGCCACAAGGAGCCCCAGGCCTCTTTGCATTCTGGATTCCAACCTTCCCTGAATCAAGATACTTCATCTTTATCCAGCACAACATGCTTAACAAGGTCACTCCTTAAATCTTTGCCCTGCCTTAGAAAGCGGGTGGCATCATCCAGAACTTGTAGAAAAAGGTGCTGGGGGATGGAGGATCACGAGACTCAGCTGAGACTTGAATCTAGGTCTTTTCCAAGTCCTGGGTCCTTGCCAACTCAGTGCTCTGATGGACAATCAGCAAGTAGAGAGAGATGCCCTGTGTCTGATTAGACCTGCAGGCATATTTCAGTATTTTTAGCTCTTCAAATTTTATAGGGGTTTTTTTTTGTTGTTGTTGTTTGTTTTGTTTTGTCCTGGGATTGAATGCAGGAGTGTTTTACCCCAATCCTTTTATTTTTATTTTCAGATATGGTCTCATTAACTTGCTGAGACTAACCTCCATCTTGTGATCTTCCTGCCTCAACCTCCCAAGTAGCAGGGATTATAGGCATACAACACCCCATCTGGCTATACAATTTATTTTGAAAGTCTGGCTACAACACCAATAATTATTTTAAGTGTTAAATTCTATGGCAGGCTGGTTTTGATGGCGTATGCATGTAAACCCATGACTCAAAAGGCTGAGGCAGGAGGATCACAAGTTCCAGCCCAGCCTCAGCAACTTAGCAAGGCCCTACGCAATTTAGTGAGATGCTATTTCAAATAAAAACTGAGAGACTGAAGTTGTAGCCCAGTGGTAGAGTGATTGTCTAGCACATATGAGGCACTGGGTTTGATCCTCGGCACCACATAAATAAATAAATAAAGAAAGAAAGAAAGAAAGAAAGAAAGAAAGAAAGAAAGAAAGGTATTGTGTCCATCTACAACTAAAAAATACTAATAATAAAGCTGGGCACGGTGGTGCATACCTGTAATCCCAGCAGCTCAGGAGGCTGAGACAGGAGGATCACCAGTTCAAAGCCAGCCTCAGCAATGGTAAGGCACTAAGCAACTCAGTGAGACCCTGTCTCTAAATAAAATACAAAATAGGGCTGGGAATGTGGCTCAGTGGTTGAGTGCCCCTGAGTTCAATCCCTGGCACCCACCCCCCAAAAAATAAATAATAAAACTTGGTGTGGTGGTGCATGCCTGTAATCCCAGAGACTCAGGAGGCTGAGGCAAGAAGACTTTAAGATCAGTCTCAGCAACGTAGTGAGGCCCTAAAAACCTTAGTGAAAAAAGGGCTGGGTATGTGGCTCAGTGTTTAAGTGCCTCTGGGTTCAATCACCAGTAACTCCCCAAAATTTTTAAAATAAAAAATAAATAGGGACTGGGGTTGTGGTTCAATGGTAGAGCACTTGCCTAGCATGCATGAGGCACTGGGTTCGATTCTCAGCACCACATATAAATAAGTAAATAAAACAAAGGTCCATCAAAATCTAATAATTATAAAAAAGAAATGGGGCTGAAAATATGGCTCAGTGGTTAAGTACCCCTGGGTTCAATCCTTAGTACTAAAAAGGAAAATTAACAAGTAAATAAATTCTATGGCAGAACAGAATGGGATTGAGAGAGTAATTTCATCTTCAAGATGAAATTCTGTCACTTCCCTGCTCCCATTCCTGCTAGATAACCAGTGCTCACAGGCTAAAGCCTAACCCAAATATGGACATTTTGACAAAAAGATGTCTCTAACTCCTCCCAGACCACTCTTCCATCCCCATTCTTGGTCCCAGCTGCAATGAACTATCCACCACAGACCTCGAACACACAACAATCTGTACATATTTGCAAAGTCCCTTTCCTCCCTTCCCCATTCACCCGTGTACATCCTAGGATATAGTCCTCCTCTATCAGGAAGTCTTCAGAGACACCCTCAGATACTTTGTCCTTCTCTACTTTCCCAGAAATTTATGAGAACAGTTTTCACAAGGCCCCACCATTATCTGCTTTCTATTTCCTTCAATGAATTCTTCCTAGTCTTTACTTATGTCCTTTGGGTCTATATACTTTGTGGTGCTTCGAAAGACCAATAGAAAGTATAGTACAATCAACACTCAACCCATATTTGTTTATTATTAATTGCTCTCAAACATTATGCCAGATTTCCCCAAGTATGATAGCCCTAAATATAAGATAGTGTCAAAAATTCATGGGAATACTTTCATCCAGGTCAAAGAACACATTCTTGTTAAACTGAACACACGTTTTGAACAACAGTTCACTTCTACCTCAACAATTCACAAAGACACCAACTACTACCTCCTGATTCTATCAAGCTCCCTAGGTATCACTGTACCTAGAACTCTCTGCACGCTTGATGCCAAAGCTCATTTTCATTATGTGTATAAGGATTTCCTGATTTGCTCCTTATCTTTCCAACTCGATTAATTACTCTGCTTGATGCCATTTCCTTCCTTTTCTCCCACTAAGTTACAGTAGCCATTTTGTCAAATTACATAGAGGCTAAAATAAGCTGACCTCCTCCTTAAACCTGAAGTGTTAACTTCTCTAAAAGAAAAACTGAAAACAAACTTAGGATGAAAAAAGATGATGTGGCTACAAAATAACTTAAACCTAGCGAAAGCTTCTTCATAAATCCTGCAGAAGAAACTCTCCTTATTCCATCTTGTCCATCACTGGTTTCTAAGTGGGTCATGAAACTCAAGTGGAGTAGACCCTATGGCAGCAGTTGATTCTCATACTGGAAAGTTCAAAGGCCAGACCAGAGCTCCCTGAGGGCAGCAACTGGGTCCACATGGCAAACCACAGTATCCTTAGGGCCTGGCACAATAGCTGGCACAAAACATACTCCAATAACTACCTGCTGAATGAACAAATATTGAATGTAAATCAAGTCACCAAAAAAGCAAGGTCAGAGGTCTATCAACATGCATTATATCTGGGTGTAGGAAAGTTCAAAAATTCTTACAGGTTAGAAGACCAGGACTCAACAGTGACAAGGGGCTATAGCAGCTTCATAGTCAGATTCTGCCCATGCCTGAGATCGGGCCATCGGAATTTCCCAGAATTCCCTTCCTTAAAGATTCCAAGACCTTGGCTGCAAGGAAGCAGTCAACCCCAAGTACAACTCATCATCCCAATAGATGAGAAGAGGGTGTATCCCACATTCTACCAACAAACCGAACAGAAGTGACAACAGAATAAAACTCCCCTATCTCAATGAGAAAGAGCTGGAAAACAAAGAGCAGGTAAGAGAAATGGAAGTCAAGTGGGAGAAACTAAAGTAATGAGAAAGTCAGAAGACATAAGAAGGGACCAGTGGAAAGAAAAAGAGAACTACACGGCTGAAGCAGGAAGATCACAAGTTCGAGGCCAGGCTCAGCAACAGAGCAAGGCCTGTCTCAGGGCGGGGACTAGGAGTGCTGCTCAGTAGTAGAGCGCCCCTGGGCTCAATCCCCAGTATCAAAAAGAGAGGGCAGCACCGATGGAGGGGATGACAGCAAGGCTATTTACTGAGATCCCTGCACCAAGCACTGCTTTACTGCAGGCACTGGCCCACTTAATCCTCCCACCTCCCCCGACACAGACGCTGTTATCTCCACTTTACTGAAGATGAAACGGAAGCTTTAGAGAGGTGGCTGCGCTTGCTCCATCCCACTGCTGGGAAGTGGCAGCGCTGTGACCCGACCCCGGTTTTGACTCCAGGGTACCCCACTCTGCCTTATAAACGGATTGAGAGGGGAGTCACTCAACACCTAGGAGTCAAAGCCTGCTGAGGCGGGGGCGGGCGGAGGCAGGGACCCGGGCTGGGCGGCCCGGGGGACGGATCACAACGTCAATCACGAGGCCGAGGCGCCTGGAGCCCCGAGGCGGGTGGGCACCTGGGCAGCGAGGGGGAAGAGCAGGGGCGCGCGGTGCGGGCCCGGGGCGGTGTCGAAGGACTGGGCTCCGCCGAGTCCCCTCTGCGGCCCGCGGGCCTCTGNGGACGTCGGCCGCCCGCGGCGTGGCCGGACTCACCTCCCGCGGCAGCCCCTCCGGACTCGTCGGCCCCGCGGGGCCCGAGGAGGCGGGGATGGACTCCGGGCCGCGGGGGCCGCCGGGAGCCCGTTCCCTGGGCAACCGGGCCGGCCTGGCGAGCGACCACCGACTCCGCCGGGGGCTAGAGCGGCCGAGCCACAAGTGGCGGCGGGCGGGGCGGAAGTGACGCTAGCGCTTCCTGTGAGTGGGCGGGGCTTGGGTCTCCTTCCCGGGATTTCTGCCGACCGCATGGAAGGTACGTGAGAGGGCTAGATTCCGGGTTGAGGAGGCTATGGGCGCCAGGCTTTTGGTCGCGGGCCGGGCCGCTTTGATTAAGTGCTGTGGTGCCTTGCCCATCCCGGTGTGCCGGCCCCGCGCAGCCTCTGTGGTCGGCCTGGGGCCATCTTTGCTGCGCCTCCGTTTTTTCACGTGTGGAGTGACAGCTGAACGGATGATGTGTGCAAAGGAGTGTCAGCAACCTGACGCTCGAATGGTAATTATCGTCATTATTTATTTATTTATTTGGCGTCACTGGGGATTGAGCCTATGGGCGCTCTGCCACTGAACTACATTTTCAGTCCTTTTTTATTTTCTGAGACAGTCCTCTAAGTTGCTGATGGCAGGTGTGCGTAGAAAGCCCCTGGTTTCAACCTCAGTACCACAGAAATAAATAATAAATAGCAGTAATGGAGCAAATTGGGCGCCAAGCCTTGCATGCCCATCACCTCCAGAAACTCTTACTTGAACTGTCAGTGAAGGTTGCCAGAACATTCTGCTTGTAGAGTGCTCACTGAGCACCAGTAATGTTTTAAGTCAGCTCCATTTTGCAGTGAGAAGCCCTGGCATGAAGGGGATAAGTAACTTAACCACTGGGTTATGCTTCATCTGCCCTGTTCTGTGGCTCTGATTACTGTTCTCTCCCTACTAGCCTGTGAGTTTCTTGAAGTTGAAGCTGTTTTTTGGTTCCTAAGTATGTACTAGTATAATGCCAGATTCGTGGGACCCCAGTAGACCTCCAGGAGCCAATTCTGATGCAATCACACAAGAGTCTTTATTGCAAGCTGGAGCCTGGACTCACAACCGTTTCTGACGCAGCTGTCCCAGGGAGTAAGCCCTGGTGCTTTGTCCAGTGAGATTTTATAGGTTTTGGGGGGATACTCTATGCATCACAACATCACACAGCAAATCATTCCATACCGCAGGAAAATCAAACAACTCCTCTTAACATTGATTAGCACATTCAATGGCAGGAACAAGTTGGGTAGGGATGTTTGGTTAGTACAACAGGGGGATTCGTTTGAACTGATTGGTTTAAGCCACGAGGGAGTACGTGCTGAACTACATGGTTTCCCAACATGTTATACACCACCATAAACTACTGGGGGGGGGGGTCATCTGGCATCCCAGGTATTTTCCCTGTCTCATGCTGATTGGTGGTTGCTGGGGGGTTGCTATGGGTTCTCACCTAGGCTAACTGAGTCAGGGACACCTGGTGCAGCAGATCTCTCCTGTTATTTGCAGACAAACAACTCAGCAGTGTGGTTATGTGCCTAGGAGTGCTCTGTGGGTTTTTCCAAGGACAAGGGCCACGCCCCCTTCCTTGGACAGGCCTTGAGGTAGAAGCTTTTTTCAAAAAGGAGTCACATCAGTTTCTCACTAGGTGCCTGGCAAGCAGACAGTGAATCAGATGGGATCCTCATCCTCAGGAACCCCTCCTGGGGAAGAGAAAACTTTAGACAATTTCACTACAGATGATGATAAGAGCACTTCCTCCACTTAACACATTTTATTCAGCACCTACTATGTGCAGAAGGTATGAAAGGGAACAAGATAAACAGAGCCTATTCTGGTTGGACTCAGTCCAGCAGGGACTGAGGCACCTCGCTGCTGAATGTCAAGATACCTGAAGCATAGGATGTTCCAGTTACTAGTGCAGTGAGTCCTAACCCACCTTGGGGGATCCAGGAGACTTTATGGAAATGATTTTCTAAAAATCTAAGATCATGGGCTGGGGATGTGGCTCAAGTGGTAGCGCGCTCGCCTGGCATGCGTGTGGCCCGGGTTCGATCCTCAGCACCACATACAAACAAAGATGTTGTGTCCGCCAAAAACTAAAAAATAAATATAAAAAAAAAAAAATCTAAGATCGTGCCATTGCCCTCCTCCAAGCACACTGCTTGCTCTCCATTGTACATAGAACAAGCCCAAACTTCCTGTCTTGGCATGCAAGGTTCTAATTGTGAGGTCCCTTCTTAACACACTACCCGCTCCCCTCCATTTTATCCTAGCCATACTGAATCTGGACTGGTTCTTGGTCATTTATCATCTCTCGCCCCTTTGGAAAGTCATTTCCACATCAATGGCTATCTTATTCAGGCACTTCATCCTTCATGCCTGGCATATTGTAGGCAGCCAGCAAACATTAGTTGTTTCAGAGTGAATGAAGAACCAATATACTTAAAAGAAGAACCCTCTAGAATGCCAGGTGATTGAAGACACACTAATAGCAGAAACATTCTAATTCATGTTGAAGCTTATACAGACCCAGCACTGAGGCACGGATTGCAAGTGGGAAAGGATCAAGCTGAAGAAGGGTGTGCAGACTTGGGTAACAGGGCCTTGGACATCAGATGATATACTGACCCTTGCCATGGGCCAGCCCCTCACAGCATTACATAGGCATCTACTCTCAGCAACACTGTGAAGCAGATACTATTTTTATTAGTCTACCCTCCAAACCATACAACTTTTGTGTGTTCTGTATTCCTCCAGGGCCATGAAGTGTCTGTTGGGTTCTCAGTGGAGAAGGGAGTGCTGGGGTAGAACAAACTGCCCGGGAGGCTCTTGGTGGTCTGGGGACTGCTTCCTCCAGACAGTGGGATCTGGGTTTGGCTTGAGGGAGGCAGCACTAGCCTGAGAAGGAAGGAGCTTTTAGAAGAAAAACGCATGTGCAGAGGCCTTTTCAGGAGCTGCTAGAAGCTTGGCACAGTGGTGCACATTTGTAATCCCAGTGACTCAGGAGCTGAGGTAGGAGGTTTGTGAGTTCCAGACCATTCTTAGCCTCTTAGCAATGCCCTAAGCAATGTGGCAGGACCCTGTCTCAAAACATAAACAGGGCTGGGGATGTGGCTCAAGTGGTAAAGCACCCCTCGGTTCAATCCCCAGTACCAGAACAAAAACTGCTAGGTTCACTTTAACTGGAGATCATGAAAACTGGTATTGCCAAGAGTGCCAGGGCCTGATGGAGCTGGAACTTCCTCCTGAGCCCCAGGAAAGGCAGAGGCGGTCTCGTCAGGATTCCCTTTGCATCTCTGGTGTCCTTCCTTCTCAGTATCTTAGAAGCTCCAATGAGCCACACGTCTCTGAACAAAGTGCCTGAGACTGGAGAGTGGGAGTACTAAGGAGTCAAGCCAGATTATCCTTTAGGAAATGGAATGGGAGCCATCTAAGGGTTCTCGCAGAGAGTTACAACTTCACTTCCAGCCTTTGAAAGTAGTTAGAATGCCAAGGTCAAAACTTTGTGGAGGGCTGGGGATGTGGCTCAAGCGGTAGCGCGCTCGCCTGGCATGCGGGCGGCCCGGGTTCGATCCTCAGCACCACATACAAAGATGTCGTGTCTGCTGAAAAACTTTTAAAAAAAAATAAAAATTCTCTCTCTTTAAAAAAAAAAAAAATGTTTAAAAAAAAAAAACTTTGTGGAGCCATTAAGCTAGGAAAGGATCAGCTATATCTGATGTGTCTTTTAAGTAATTTTTAAAAGTTTTGGCTTTTCTTGTTTTAGAAACTTTCATGTTTATCCAGACCTTAGCTTTTGTGACATTTATTTGTCTAGTTGACAAAGAATGTTAGTTTGGGGCTGGGGTTGTGGCTCAGTGGCAGAGCACTTGCCTTGCCCATGTGAGGCACTGGGTTCAATCCTTCTCACCACATAAAAATAAATAAACAAAACAAAGATATTGTGTCCATGTATAAGTAAGAAAAATCTTTAAAAATAGAATGTCAGTTTGTTGACAGTTAATAAGACATGTGTCCTCCGACTATGATCATGTTTTCCATAATAATTGTGTTTTTCTTACTCCTACAGCAAAGACTCTTGGAGTTACAACACCCAGAAAGCCTGTCTTGTCAGTCAGTGCAAGAAAAATTAAGGACAATGCAGCTGACTGGCACAATTTAACCCTGAAATGGGAAACCCTCAGTGATGCAGGTTTTACCACCGCAAATAACATTGCCAACTTGAAAATCAGTTTATTGTAAGTACATTTAGAGTTCCTCACACTCTGAACCTTCACCCTTAACCATTGGGCAGAAGAGTCATGGGAGTCTTTTAGGGTAAGAACTTACCAGGATAAATGAATTTAAAAATAAAATAGTAAGCAAGAAAAGCAGTAAATTATATACACAAGTATGAAGAGTATATGAGCATTTTTTTAAGTACTTGAGCTTATGTTTATTTATTGTATATACACATTTTTTGGAGGGGTTCCCTTAATCATGGAGCTTCATCCCCAGCCCTTTTTATTTTTTATTTTGGGACAGGGTCTTGCTGAGTTGCTTAGAGCCTTGCTAAGTTAATGAGGCTGGCCTCCAACTTACGATCCTCCTGCTTCAGCCTCCCGAGTCACTGGGATTACAGGTGTGTACTACCACACCCCACTACTTATTGTATATATCCATTTTAAATACAAAGTTATGCTATGTATTATTCATGGTTACATCTGTGTATAAACTTATAAAAATAGGTTAAAGGACCAGACATGGTAGTGTACTGCTGTTATCCCAGCCATTGAGGAGGCCAAGGCAATAAGATCACAAGTTCAAGGCCAGCCTGGGCAACTTAGCAAGACCCTGTCACAAAATAAAACATAAAAAGGGCTGGGGATATGGCTCAGTGGTAGAGCATCCCTGGGTTCAATCTCCAGTATTGAAGGAAAAAAAAAAACATGATACAGGCTTAACTCACAGTACTGGCACCTTCTAGGACGAATGGTTGGGTGGTAAGTAATGAGACTTCATGTTCAGACTGTTACATTTTCCTTGTTTTTAAAAATTTTTCTTCCTGCTCTTGTTGTTGTTGTTGTCATTGTTGAAACTAGGTATCACTCATTGCATTGCCCAGGCTGATCTCGAACTCTTGGGCTCAAGTGATCCTCCTGCCTGGTCTTCCCAAATAGCTGGGGCTACAGGTGTGCATCACCACACCCAATTTATTTTATTTCTTAAAAAAGACAAGGGACTTATGAAAAATTATTAGCAGTTGCAAATTCTAATTAAAGGCTTTGCTTTATTCTATTTTTTTTAGTTGAAGATGGATGTAATACCTTTATTTTATTTATTTTTGTGTGGTGCTCAGGATCAAACCCATTGCCTCACGTGTACTAGGCAAGCGCTCTACCACTGAGCTACAACCCAGACCTGCTTTATTTTTGCGTTTTTCCTGTATAAGTTTTTAATTTCTCAAAGTTACAATTTTAAAATACCTGAACACCCCGCAGCTTGCCTCTGTCTACTGGCAGAGCCTTCAGCCCCTGGCTCCCCGCTGGTTTCACCAGCCTGTGCTCTCCTAGAATGGCCATGCACATCATGGACTTTAACCCATTATTTGCTATTTTATCCAGGAGTAAAGACAAGATAGAATTAAATAGCAGCAACCCAGCTTCCAATGGAAATGAAGAAAAGATGTATCCACAATATGATAAGGAGCTTGAGGTGCTATGTGAGGAACTACAGGCCACCTTGGATGGTTTGGTAAGACCTACTGGCCACTTGTGGTCACTGTCACTGGGTCCAGTGGACCTCTTTGGGGTTTGCTCGACCATTTCTGGCATTTAACACCATTGGTAATTCTTTGCTTCTCAGGCTTCTCTGATGCTCTCTTCCTCTACCCATCCCACAAATCTTTTTTTTTTTTTAACTTTGGAACAGAAGTGATGAGTCCTGCCTCTTGGGGTTGGGCCCATCTTTTAGTTGTTGATAGACCTTTATTTATATACAGTGCCAAGAATCAAATCCAGTGCTTCACATATGCCAGGAAAGTGTGCTACCGCTGAGCACCAGCGCCAGCCCCTCATCCCACAAATTTTGATGTTCCCCAAGATGTGGCTCTGGACACCCACTCTTTCTGCACAGTACATTGTCCAGGGCATTTCGTCCACTTCCAGAGTCCACAGAGCGAATGTTTTAGGCTTCATGGGCCAGACTATCTCTGTCCTTGTACTGCTCAACTCTGCCTCGTAGGGCAATGGCAGTATATATAAGCAAATGGATGTGACTATGTTCCCATAAAACTATTGGTGGATGCAGAATTTGAATTTCACATGATTTTCATGTATCACAAAATTCTATTCTTCTTTTGATTTATTTCCAATCATTTGAAATGTAAGCACCTTCTGAGGACAGAGTATGTATAGACATTATTTGTAATTCTTCCACATGGGAACTTGGTCTCTTCTCCCTTATTTGTTAATTATTCAATTTGTCAACTATATCAGTTTGGACTTGAAAGGTATTTACTTTATACTTTGGGTTGTGATCCAAATCGATTTTATTTCTTGCTCAGATTGTCCCTACTTTGGCCATTGGGAATGCAGTTGGCTCATATGTCCCTTTGAAAGTCTCTCTTCACAGTGAAGTTTGGTTTGGTTGTGGATTTTGTGAACACTCTGCATTTGCTGGCATTGAAAGATGTTCCAGGCTCATCTTGTGCACGTCCTGCCTCAGTCTTAGAATAATAAGTCCTCATTCTATGTTCAAAAACCGAATGCTGAGATTGTAAAGCTATTAATATTATTTTTTTCCTATTTTCCTCCTAGCATTTGGAGAGAATAATTTCCCAGACTCAGCTTCAGTAGTCTTTATTTAGGGGGATGGGTGGGCATACCAGGGATTGAACTTGGCCACTTGACCACTGAGCCACATCCCCAGCCCTATTTTGTATTTTATTTAGAAACAGGGTCTCACTGAGTTGCTCAGTGCCTCACTTCTGCTCAGGCTGGCTTTGAACTGGTGATCCTCCTGTCTCATCCTCCTCTGCCGCTGGGATTATAGGTGTGTGCAACTGCACCCTGCTCAATAGTCTTTAATAAATTTGACCTTGGGTGTTGGTGCACTCCTTTGCCTGAGCTGGACTCAGTCTCTCAGCAGTCTGGGTTCGCTTCTGGAGACACTCTTAATGCTGAAGTGTGAGCATGGTTTGCTGCTAACATGTTATCAGTTCATACATACATGACCTTGTCCCTATTGATGGCCAAGCTGCAAAATTGGGCATGGCCCTTCTAGCACAGGGTCATGGCTCCAGGATTTTCCTCACTTTCTTCATCTTTGTAAGTTTTTCTTAGAGTCAGGGAGTTGCCACAGGATGCAGAGGAAAGCACAAAGGATTGGGTGTTGAGAGACTTGGGGACAGAAGGCCTTATTTCTATTCAAGTTTGGCCTTATTCTTCCTTAGTTCAATCTTGAGCAGTTTTCTCAGCTATGAAACAGAAGTGATGAGTCCTGCCTGAAATATCAAACCTAAGATTCAAGAAAGGAATCTTTAAAAATCAATGTTACCAGGCTGGGGTTGTGGCTCAAGTGGTAGAGTGCTCGCCTAAGACACGTGAGGTACTGGGTTCGATCCTCAGCACCACATAAAAATAAAATGGAGGGGCTGGGGATGTGGCTCAAGTGGTAGTGTGCTCGCCTGGCATGCGTGCGGCCTGGGTTCGATCCTCATCACCACATACAAACAAGGATGTTGTGTCCGCCAAAAACTAGAAAATAAAATTTAAAAAAATTTCTCTCTCTCTCTCTCTCTCTCACTCTCTCTTTAAAAAAGAAAAAAAAGACTGATTAAAAAATAATAATAAATAAAATGGAGATATTGTGTCCACCTTAAAAAAAAAATAAAAAATAAATATTTAAAAAAAAAATCAATGTTACCTAAATTTAGTGCATGCCCCTTCAGAGGTAATTTGAGGTGGTTGGAAGGACCAAGTGCAAGAAATTAAGATTTTGATGATTCGTATGTTTTTTATTTCCCCACCCCATGCTCATAAAGTCAGTTATGCCAGGAGTTAGAAATTTGATCTTAGTAGACCTGTGCTACTTAAATCTGAAATCCTAGTTTCTTCTATTTATTTTAACCTTTTTTTTGTGTGTGTGGTGCTGGGGATTGAACCCAGGGCCTTGTGCATGCGAGGCAAGCCCTCTACCAATGAGCTGTATCCCAGCCCCTTCTGTTTATTTTACTTAACAACCACTCATATAGCTCCACTAGGGGCTTCCAGTAGTCACTCCCCCGTCCTCCCCCATGAAGGCAGACACCACACTGGCCCGCTCTGTGCTGTCTCACGTACACAGCAGGGGTGGCTGTGCGAAGGGGGCCGTGAAGCAGCTCAGGATGGAACCTGGGGTCCGCTGGAGCACTGCCATTTCCTCCTGTGTCAAGTGAGCAGGCTGCCATTCAGTACCATCGTTTTATAAATAAGGAAATAGCCTCAACAGGCTTTCAGTATCTGACTCAGAAATTAGTTTGTTTTATGCTTCTCTCCCATGTTTGGTCCCATAAGAGCAGCAGACCCTGCCCTGGAATTCTCCAGGTCTTGCTGAAACATGCTGTTTAATTGTAGTGCAGTGGAAGATAGCACGCTCTCTACTCCAAGACTGGAAATCCGGGGCTTATTGGGGAAGTAATCCAAACTGATGAAACCATAGCAGCTGTCCATTGCCCTGCAAATTTGCTCTCCGTGGAGTTAGTGGCATTTGGTTATTACAGTTTGGGCCTCAACAGAAATACTTAGCTTTGAAATCTAGTGAATTTGAAACTGATTTCAGTTTTCAAATAATATTTAGATTTAAAATAATGTTCGCATATTCCAAATTGATATCTTTTCAGACCAAAATACTGGTGAAAATGGAAAAGCTGTCTTCAACTACCAAGGGAATTTGTGAACTAGAAAATTACCATTATGGGGAGGAGAGTGCTCGGCCCCCTTTGTTTCACACGTGGCCTACGACCCACTTCTGTAAGTAGTTCTTGTGAGTCCATGTTTAGGAGGATAGAGGTCAGGAGAGGATTTAGTACCATTTAGATTAGATGAAGGCATCTTAGAATGAACATTTCTTCTAGTTCTAATTACCTAACAGCAAAGAAAATTCAACGTAGAGACTTATGATACAAGTTGCTGTTCTTGACTCTTTAAACCCAATAGAATGAAGTCCACCTCCTCTGTGGAGGCAGAAATTCCTCTTTTATTTATTCTTTTTTAATTGAGGAAGAAATTGTTTTGTCTGTTTATTCAAGATGACTGCTGCCAACCTCATAGAAAAGGACTATTTAGAAAAATGTAATCCATCACTTAAGCGCTTTAAGGCACTTTTTTTTTCTTTCTGTGACTGGGGATTAACCTGGGGTGCTTTACCACTGAGCAACATCCCCAGCACCCTGCCCCCTTTTTAAAATTTTTTTTTATTTTGAGACAGGGTCTTGCTAAGTTGCTGAAGGAAGGGAGAAAAGAACAAAATTGGCTGGCCTAATAAGCTGGTTGTAATACTGTCAGTTTGAGGCAATTCTCCTGTCATGGTCACTGCAGGTCACCTACAGGTTAACACAAAGGCCTGTGCTTATTTTTGATCTCGTGCTCCTTGCTGCATAGCTAACGTTCCTAACTGGCACCAGCCAGAGTGATGGACACACTCCTCCTCCTCTACTGCGGTGCTGCTGTTGGTTCTGGCTTTTCACCAGGAGCCTCTGAAAGCGTGGCTCCTGGATTGAGCTGCTTCCTTGAATGGCTGCTGGTGAGGGAGACTTGCTTCTGTTTCAGATGAGGTTTCCCGCCAGCTCTCAGACATGTACAGGCAGGAGCTGCTCCTGAAGCGTACTGTGGGTGCAGAGCTGGCGCACACGGTGGACCGGGACCTCATCCTGAGCTACCTGTCAATGTGGCTGCACCAGCCCTACGTGGAGAGCAGCAGCAAGCTGCATCTGGAGAGCATGCTGCTGGAGACAGGGCACCGGGCCCTGTGACCTTCCCACCCAGCTTGGCTCCAGACCACTGACATCTTCCCTGTCCCCCAGTGGGGGGGACCTGGTGTTGTGCCCAGGACTAGAGCCTTCTCTCTGGCCTGGCTGCCCACCAGCCTTCGTGGGGTTCTGGACCACATGGCAGCTTCTGTGGCCTCTCCAGGGGTGCTCACCCCTGCTGTGGCCACCCTTCCTTTTTGCCTCGTCTACTTGTCATTCCTGACCTGATGAGTTCCTGAGCAGAGAGACTGAGGGGTCCGGTTTTTGTGAGTTAAGTGTACTTTATAGGTCACTCACCTTGATGTAGAAAACCCCTCATTACATATTTTTACTTTATACCTATCTGTATTTAGATTTTTATGAGCACATATTCTATGATTACAACTAATGTTTAAAATCTTATAGCGTCAACTGGGTAAAGTTTGGCATCATGGAAATGAAAACTGCCAACAAAAACACAGCCATGGTCTGCATGTCCAGGATGGGACAGGCCAGTGAGAAGTCCTCTGATCCCAAACCATGCACATTCCATGGGACTGTGTATGCTGTGAAATTGAATAAATGTTTAATTGTGGTGTTGTGTTAGCTTCTTTACATTTAATCATTAACATACTACTTATCTAAGTTATCAAAACCATTTAAACTTTTTTTTGAACTATTTTTTTTTTTTTTAGTTGTCAATGGATCTTTCATTTTATTTATTTATTTATATGCAGTGTTGAGGATTGAACCCAGGGCTTCACACATGCCAGGCAAGCGCTCCACCACTGAGCTACAGCTGAGCTACTCGGAATCTTAACTTATCAGCCCAAGACTATTTTAACTTTAATTCACCAAATAAGACTTACTTGTAGAATTTATGGCCAGGAAAACCTCAGGAAATCACTACTTCTGATTCCTCCATTCTTTTTTACAACAGGCCCTGTCATACAGTCATATGACAGTCATACAACTGTCCAAGGTTCTGGACAGTAACTGGCAGTCCCAGGTTTGCTTTCATTTTTGGACCGAACCCAGGGGTGCTTAACCTCTGAACCACTTCCGCAGCCCTTTTTGTATTTTATTTTGAGACAGAGTCTTGCTAAGTTGCTCAGGGCCTTGCTAAGTTGCTGAGGCTGGCCTTGAACTCATGATCCTCCTGCCTCAGCCTTCCGAGCCTCTGGAATTACAGGCGTGTGCCACTACCTCTGGCAGATTTGCTTTGATTTAGTTCCCCTGAACTTATTAGGTAAACACTCCACCACTGTTGACCCATCCTCAGCCCTTAATTATTTTTTATTTTATTTTTTTGGCCATACTGGGAACCAAAGCATGAATCTAGCCAGGCCAGCATCACCTGGACTTACTAGGACCATGAGTATAGCCCCAGCCCGTTTTCTTTTCTTTCTTTTTCTGCTCTGCTTTTTCCTTTTTTGCCAAGCTACATGCTCAGCTGAGTGAGGGGTTCGGACAGACATAAGATCCTGCACAAAGACTGTGGACCCAGAGGGAAGACTGACTTGCAGAGAGCACATGCACCAATGTCACTTCGCATCACAAAATAACACAGGGTGTACATGCCTGTTCAATTCTGCCATACCTTCCCAGAAATATCCCCCTGGGCAATGTGGGCTTTAGCCTTATGAAGCCAAGGTTCTGTGGTCCAAAGAGCAAATGCTGTCAGAGAAATAAAAGTATGCCCCCAATAAAAGACTGCAGGTGACAGAAGTATTTTGAGAGCAAGTGAGGATTTCTTACTGTGCAAGCTGACCTATGAAAAGCACCTAATAGCAGCATTTCTTAGGATTTCTCTCTTCTCTGCCTTTGCTGTACTAAAATCCAACTATCATAAAAGTGGACAGTCAGACACCTTATAATCTGGATGCTCCTGGTTAGCATTTGGCTGGGCTGCTGCTATCCTGTCGTAGGCTCCACTGCAGGCCTAGATGCAAGGCTACCGGAACCAGCTACAGAGTGATGGGCAGGACGGGGCCCAAGAGGCTGTGCTTGTCAGCTGCCCACCTGGGAGAGGTCTTGGCATGAGGTCCATCAGTCATGTTTCACAAAGTATGAAAACTCAGAGAGGAGCCTGAGGATTTGATACTGTGAATAGGCCTTCAAGGGCATTTCAGGAGCTCTTGATGATATGTGCCCCAGGCGCCTATCAGAAGTTGCTCAGGAGAACTAACAGGATTGATGCTGCTAAGGCCAGAGAAAAGTAAAGAGCTAAATAATGAATAAAAATAATGACTCTGCAGAGCAACTTCTATTGGGAAGGAACAAGGAAGAACTCTGAGGCCATTGTGGCATTTAAAGTTTAGCAAAAAGGTGGCTCCCAGGCGCACAGATCCTATTCCTCCAGAAACCCTGCCAAATGACAAGAGGCACATGAAAACTCTGGAATCCACCTAGACAGAACATGATTGGAGAAGGATAACACTATAACTCCAGGAAACACAAAAGCTAGGTAACCATAGTGTGCTGTGCACGGCTCAGCTGTGAACAGCTTTTGTGTGTCATTAACTATTATGACACTTGGTGGGGCCAAGCTAAGCATCTTTTCATGCTGTTTATCAGAGGTGCCAGGCATCCTGCCTTCCAGCAGTTCTGGTCCCTGTGGGTTGGGTGAGACGTTGTGGCTAATTCTGGCCACTGTGCTATTAAGTGCATTTGATGGCTTGACTTTACTGGCATTCTCTCTCTCTGGCGTGGAACCAAAAGCGTTCAGCTGTGGCTGCCCTAGCTGGTTGTCCTCCACCTGCCCACGGAGCACAGCGCCCTCTCTCTAACCTGCCAGCAGAGATGTAGGTGAGCAAGGAGCAAGGAGCAAGGAGTTTATGTTAAAAGCTGCTGAGGCTTAGGAGCTGCACTGCGACCTGTTCAGACTGATCCACAAGGTGAACCACACTGGGAGGTGGGGTTTGGCTGAGGCTGCTGTTTGTCTTCCATGTTGATCCTTTGTTTCATTTTAGTCTCAGCTGGCATGGAGCTGCCCTCTTTGGAACAGGCTTCAGAATCTTTGAGCCAGGTATGGCCACATGACTGACTACTGAGGTATGCAGTTTTCAGATCATGGCCCTTAAAAGGTGTGTACACAGCTAGATGTGGTGGCTCACACCTGTAGTCAGCTGCTTGGGAGACTGAGGCAAGAGGATCTCAAGTTTGGAGCCAGCCTCAACAACTTAATGAGACCCTGTCTCAAAAAATAAAAAGGGTTGGAGGTGCACTTGAGTGATGGAGCAGCCCAGTACCATCCCTGATACTGCCAAAAAAAAAAAAAAAAAAGCATGTGTGCTTCTCTTGCCCTTCTTTCCTTTTGGGGGTAACACAAGGTTGAGTGTTAAACTACCTTGGACCTTAGGGACAAGGGCCATCCTAGGGGGAAGAAGCAATCTGGGTCTGGACCACCTGGGGCAAAGCCACCCAACTTCCTGAATGCCTCCCAGCTCATGCTTTTACTTAGATATAAAATTCTCTCTGAAGCCTATCACTGTTGCCGCATGTCCCAGAAAAGCAGACCAAGTCTGATGAAGAAGTGGTATGGCATGAACAGAGAAGGGGACATCACTTTGTGGAAATGGAAAGCTGGGCTGAAAATCGAGTAATATTGGAGCCATTTTATGACAGCCACCAAAAGCTCCTAAGAGATACATAGGAGGGATTTGTTATCAAGCAATGTATCTGCCTCTACTATGAGGAGCTCTGCAGAAAAACAGTAGGGTAGACACACATCATACTTTATAAATAAAAGGTTCATTTGTATCAGTATTCACATTAGAAAAATATACACTGCCTGGAATAGACTTTCTCTGGATAAAATGCATACAAATCCAGGATCAAGCTTTGGACTCCTTGTCACTGGGAGGGCTCTGTCTCTACAGTGAGGAATGTCTCCACAGTCTCTGAAGGACCCTCTTCTGGTGGACCAGTCTGTAGGGCAGGCCCCTTGGCATCAGTCACTATGACAATGTCCTCCCCCTGAGACACTATGGTGCCTGGATGGGGCAAGATAAGCCCATCAGAAGTCTGAATAAAAATCTGTTCCTGAGACAACATCTGACACCCATTGGGAATTTCAAATGCCAAGGCTTCCCCTACAGCCACCACACTTTCCAGTTCTCTTTGGTCAATGTGCACCTGTGTCCCACAGGGGAACCAGTTCAAGTCCCCAGCTTGGCTTCCAAGACCCCCTTTAGTTGGCAGTGATCTGTCTGGGCCAGGCTGAGGCCCTGGCTCTGACACCGTTCTGGAGGCATAGTCTACTGGCATGGCATCCATGGGCAAAATCTTCAGTGAAGGGGCCACAGAGTGCCTGGGGCCGACTTGCTGGCAGTTCAGGTGGGAGCCACACATCTCACCACGGTTCCCTACCTCTGCACTTCCAGACCTGCCAGGCAGCAGGCACTCCCCTCTTCTACCTGACGACAGGACACCACAGACACCTGGGCTCCTCTGGCTGTCCCCGGTGTTGGAGTCTGCAGAGTGTTCCGGATCATTATCTTCAGGAAATGCTGCCACCTGGGCCGGAGGCAGGCCCCCAGGCTCTCTTAACTGAGCGTGAAGAGCTGGCCGACTGGTGGCCCCGCACAGGGGAGCGGAGCCCACAGACCTCCTCCTGGCTCTGAAGTCATCAAAAGCTTTAAGCTGCTGGCCCACATGTAATTTGCTTCTGCCACTATTAGAAAGTGCCATCCCATGGCTTTCTTCAGAATAGGGAGGGGTGCTCCCACTTGCTGGAGAGGCAAAACCTAAATGGTTTGGAAAACAGGTAAGCTCCTAGATCTTGGCCTATTCACCACACCATCCAAAATGAGCTGGTCCAAATTAAGTTTCTTGCAAAGAAACACATACACACACACACACACACAAAAAAAAAAAAAAAAAAAAAAAACTCTCCCAGCTGCTCAGACACAGGCAGCAAATCCTTTTTCGTTTAGTCCCTAGTAACTATTGGCAGAGGCAGATTTTGTCATAGAAACATGTTCCAAAAGCCATTCAGTCATTTTATTCTGACACTGAAATGAAAGACCAGTGGTTCTTCACCAGAGATAAGCCCAAGAATCACCTGAGAGGCTTTTGAAAATATTCAAAATATTTCAAAATATACCAATCCCAACCCCACTCACAGACCTGTATTCCCCAGCCCCTGTTTTTCAGAATGATCTCCTCAGGTGATTCAGATGCACATCCAATTACGAGCCACTGTTCTGGAGGGCAGTGCCCTGAGGGTGAGGAAACCCTCTGACCCAGCCCTGGACCTAGGCACCAGGACAAGGACAACACAAGGCACACAGAGACACTTAAGAACTGTCAGTTAAACTGAAGTGAACTGTAGCATTGATCACTCGGTCTCCAAGTCTGGCTGAAGCCAGAGAGGAAACAGACCAGCTAAGCAAAAGAGCTGTGTTCCAGACTGATACCAAAGAGCTTTCATCCCCACTCTGAACCACTCTGCATTCCCCTGTGGCAGAGTTAAATAATGAGTCCTGGGGTGGAATTGTCTCTTCTAATTGAGACCTTAGGAGCAGGCAAGGAATCCCATGGCCCTGATACAACTGCACAGAGGCATAAAGTCACTGTCACAGAGCATACAGAATATCTGTCGCACGGTCAGGCAGCCAGAATAAAAGCCAGACTATGTCTTTTTTTCAAATCTCCGCCCAACCCCTCAGGACCACCATGGTGCAACCTGCTCACCACCACCAAATGACTCTTACTTTTAATAAGGGGATCTAGGAAACCTGAAAGAGCTCAAGGCTCATGGGTCAAGGACATAGAATTCCAGAACATTGGGAGGTTGGGATAAACCTGAGACCAGAGGGTTCTCTTAAACTCAGCCACAGGGGCACCCATCCCTGAAAAGTGCCAGCCTGGGCACATCTGTCGTACCAGCAGGGCATCTGAGCACGGCACCCTTCAAACCCACTGAACATGCTTTACCCTCACTGGCAGCTGGGGCATTGGAAGGCCCGGTCTTCTCCTGGCCTCCACTGTGGGCAGCAGGAGACTTGGGGGCATCTGTGCACAGAGCGTCTCTTCGGGGCCTTTTCACCATGGCCAGCTCCTCTTCTGCGGCCTGTGAAGAGAAGACCCCCTGGCTGAGCCCAGAAGCCACAGGTGGAACTGCACCTCTCCCTCCTAGAGACGAGTGCTGGGGACCCATGACCACCAACTCAGCATCTGGCACATGTTCAAGGTTGTGCCTGCCGATGAGCAGCCCACCTCATTTCCCCTCTGCTGGCGGCTGGCTGCCTCTAGCTTCTCCCCTTCCATCTCTTGGGTAGGGCGTTTGGGGGGATTGTAGCCTGGGTGTGTTTCTTTCTTCCTCAGGAATTCCTCCGTGATTCCTAGTAACTCAGCAACCTGAAGAGGAAAGGGCCAGTAGAAATAAGCTTCTCTCAGTACAGATGCAGGTCTGCAGAGGCATGCGGACCCATGATTTGAGTGACGGGCATTCAGGCTGTGGTGCCTCTGCACAAACATAAAGTCAGAGGGAAAAGCTCCTGAGGAAATGGATCATTACCCAGAATAGCAGTTCTGGGTTAGCTCAGTGCCAAAGACAGAATAAACGGCACTTTTAAAACTATAAACCACACTTTTTAAGGCTAACACACACTTACTGTGCTAGCTTGTACCTTGGTATCTTTCTTGTACATTATCCCTCCTTTGTCTCTGCAGAAAACCACCCTGCCAGTTCACATCCATATCTCCCTCCCAGGTGGTGAAGAGGGCATGGTGCCGACCTGAGAGAGCCATGCTAGAGTGCAGTTTCTGCTCCCAGCTGGGTGACTTTAGGGAGCCACTAGCTCCCTGAGCCTCAGTGGCCTCCCTGAGGTCAGCTGACTGTTAGGGTTTTGTAAAGAATGGATCTGATTCCACATGCAAAGCACCAGATGTGACGTGTAAAGACACAGCCACGGCCGCCTATCTGGGCCTTGTAAGGAGAACGCCATGGGCATCAGACTGCGGCAGGCAGAGGGAAGGGTACCCCAAGGCCAACCAGAAAACAGGACCAGATGTGCTTGATGCTGACCAAGCTGGAGAGTGTCCCTTTATAAACAGAGATGTTGTTGCTCCAAAGAGGCTGTGGCAAGAGAGGATTCTGGTGGGCATGCACAGAATTTTGTACACATCCAGCTCTGCTGCACAACAGGATATCCACACTTGTTTAACTTAACAGTTTAAAAAGCAGCAACTCACGGGCTAGGGTTATAGCTCAGTGGTAGAGTGCTTGCTTTGTGCCTGTGAGGCCCTGGGATCGATCCCCAGCATCCCCAGCACCACATAAAAATAAACAAATAAAAATAGAGACATTGTGTCCATCTACAACTAAAAAAATAAGCAGGAAGATCGCGGGTTCAAAGCCCAACCTCAGCAAAAGTGAGGCGCTAAGCAACTCAGTGAGACCCGTCTCTAAGTCTCTAAATAAAATACAAAATAGGGCTGGGATGTGGCTTAGTGGTAGAGTGCCCCTGAGTTCAATCCCCAGTACCAAAAAAAATAAAAAGCAAAAACAAAACAAACACATAGGTGACTATTCTGAACTGGGGAAGCTACAGGAGGCTTACCAGGAATCCATTATATTTTTGTAATAGTAATTTCAAAAAATAAAATAAAGTATAAAGGCTCATTGAAGAATATGGTAAATGATGAATTTGTGTAAAACTAACAATGACAACCAATAAAAACACCAAAACCCAAACCAGGAACAGATGATAACTATCAAGAATGGACCAAGGGGGAAAATAGACCAAGACTGCGTGCCACAGAAGAGTCCCTATGCCGTGGAACCTTGTCCTTCTCAGCAAAAACGAGCAGCAAAGGGAAGGGGAGTTAAGGCAACGCAACCCCCTAAATACGCTCCAGTGCCACATGTGCAGCAGATGGTTTCAAGGAGGACTATTTCAAGCCAGGGCCACACTGTGAGAACCATCGAGGGCCATTTGAGTCAGCACCCTCTCCCACCGAGGAGCAGAGACCAAAGGGGAGGGGCTCTGCCAGGTCAGTGAGGTGCTGCGTCACAGACGGTGGGGCCAGACCCCAGTCCAGTCCCTGAGAACAGCCCCTGGGTGACGGGATCACGGGTGCAGGCTTGTGCCCAGCACAGGTTTCATCCAAAACAATGTCAGCTCAAGACTTTTCCAGGTGAAGAGCCCAATCTAGCTAAAGGCACTGTGATGATGACAATGACACTGAAATGAGAACCGCGTCCAAACAACCTGGCACGGCAAACTGTTGGCCCTATGGGCCCACGTGAAGGCTCACGAGGAGCAGAGTACCAGGCCTAGAGGTGCGGCCCGACAGCAGGGGGCGGAAGGCGAAGGGTGCAGTTTTCTTTTGGCTCATCTGCATTTTTGAGTTTTCTGCAACAATATTTAGTGCCTTTACATGAAGGAAACAAACAATCCACTTGGCTGACTATGATGTCATGGCTGAAAACCTCTTTGTTCACAGTCATCCTTCTTAGAAACCCTGAGAGCAAAACTCTGCTGTGTGCGGCTGTTACCTTATCATTGTTTATTTCCAGGGGCTCCTGAGAGCATGGACCAGAACCACTGAGGTAATCTTGACACAGTTTCTTAACCATGTTATGCAACTCTTCAAATTCCTTATACACGGCTGGGAAAAAAGGCTTTGCCAGATGACCTTTCTCAACCTTCGTGAAGATAAAGATGACAAAAAGAGTTTAAACCTGAGGCAATGGTGTAGAAAACACAGAAGGGAAAAAAAAAAAAACCTAAAGAGAGAAGGACACGGGTTCCTCAGCCCTGGAAATGGCTGATGGCGGCGCCTCCTTCTCCCCTCAGGGGGTGCCTGCTCTGTGTTGGCACTGTGCCCAGCCTGGGGAGGCCAGGATGGGCCTGGGAGGAGCTGACCAGAAAACACACACCACTTGGCATGATGGCCGCAGAGCCCTGAGGGTGGGGAGGGGAGGGAGCAGAGGGGAGGCAGGAAGGCCTGGGGACAGGCTGGCGCCAGCCCCTGAGAACATGTGCAGCTCCAGGGATTGCAGCAGCCTCTGTGGGAAGCATGGGGCGCAGGCAGGGCTGCGTCTTCAGAGGTGGTACAGAGAGAGCAGAGCCCCATGTAGGAAGCCAGCCAGGTAGGATGGAGACCTAGCCACAGTTGCTGCTCCCACTGTCACTCTCCCATACAAAGTTAAACAATCAAAAGAGTGACAAGAGGCATGCCTAAGATTCCCCACCAGACAGACACTGGCCCTGCACCAGGCACTGGCGCTCACTTCAGCCCTGTCCTGGAGAAGGGAAGGATTCCACATGGCCTAGGTCTTCCCCAAATACACAGCAAGGATGTCCTCCTGCACGACTTCAGAGCATCCCCTCCGTGGTTCGAGGCTCCACCAAGACTCACCTTCATCAGAAGGAATTCATACACGGTCACAACCTGAGCCAGCTGAGGCAGCGCCAACTCCACCAGATCCTTCTGGTCACAATGCTGCAGACACTGCCAAAAGAAAGCATTTGCCACCTCTAAAGCCCATAAGAATTTCCCAACAGTCAGCAAGCTGATGCATCGTAACAGGAGAAAGTTCTCCCCAAACCCGGCAACTCTAAGCTACATTCCACTTCATTAAGCATCTCACTTGTTCGCCCATTAACAAAGTGCTGTGGTCAATTCTAGTTTCAAAGTTTGAGTCCCACATGACAAGCACTGGGTTCTGAGACGAGGCCCAGGAGTAAGGACATGGCTCTGGGGAAATGTGTGAGCTTCCTGCTACTGTGGAGGAAGCTCACAGAAATGCAAAGTCAAGAAGCTACAGAGGTTAGTGCTGCATGGAGTGAAAGGACAGAGGGATATCCGTAGGCAGTACCTGGGACTGATAGGCAGGCCAGCCAGGCTGGAGGGCCTGAGGATTTGCATTTCCTTCCAAAGGCAGAGTATGGAGGGAGGTTTCAATCAGGTCCTTAAGTGGCAGTGCAGGGAACAGAGTGGGAGGCGGGTGAGGACCCAGTTGACAACAAGGGTGTGGGCAGGAGGGACAGGGAAGGCACAATCCGCCAGACTCGGGGTCACTGGACATGGGAAGGGTGAGTGAAGGGGAAAGAGACAAGAAAGCCTGGGGTTCCCAGCCTGACTGAGCACTAGGCAAAGCGGCTCTCCACCAAGGGTAGGCAGGAAGCCAGTGTGCAGGCCCCCCTCAGCGGAGCACCGAGGGGTTCATGGGACTCCAGGCGCAAAGATTTCAAATACGAGAGCCAAGGCTCTAGAGAGCAGTCTGAACAGGAAGTAACAGAGAGTCTGCAGAGGGAAGAAGGTTAGAGAAACCAGGCAGATGAGGGAGCTCAAGCAGGGTAGCAATGAAGTGAGGAAAAGCAGAGGAACTCTGGGAGACAGGAAGACCAGGGAGTTCAGGGAGGCTGCGCTGTCGGGTGTGGAAGACAGAGGAAGCAGCAGACAGGGCATCTCAAATTATACTCAATGCCCAGGTCCATGGTGGTTTTGTCCACTGATTGGCAGGTTTGACTGCCCCATTTTCCCCCGAGCAGGGGCTGTGTTTATCTTGTGTACATGTCCCCTCCTTACCCAGAACTGGGCCTAATACTCGACAAAAACCCAAGAAACATATAATGTCAACTTCTGCGAAAGTTCTCATCTAAAAGAATGGAGAATGGTCCCATTCAAAGCAGTCCTCCACTTCTCTGTGTGACACATGGGGTTTTGTATATTCTGAACCCATCTCCTGCCTGCAGTGACCCTGTGCAGGTCATTTGGCTGGCTGGGTTTTGGGTTCCTCCACTATAGAGGCAAGGCAATGATCATAAAGAATACATGAAAGGAAGTTTGTCCAGGCCAGCAAGGGGGTGCCAGGGAGTGGCAGGCTAGTTACCTTGCAGGAAGTGCTCAGTAAGTGGTAGTTCTTTTCAGGGTCAATGTAGGATTCTAGACGAAGGCCACCTACCTAACCCATACTTCCAAAAATTAATCATCCAACAGTCTCATAACACAAACCCAAATGCAAAGAAAGCTAATCCCCCAAGGTTTAAATTAGCTGCTAGAATGGGCAACATTGCATTGTGCCTTAAGAAACTTAAGTGCCTGAGCTGTGACCCCAGCCCTCCTATGGTCTTTTAAACAGGTAAGCCTCTGTGTTATTTCAGATAACCCCACATTGAACTGATTATATACTTCATCCTGCATCATTGCAGGTGAACTGCTGACTTGGTCATGGTGTTTTACTTTTAAATTCAGAAACCTAACAGTGACTTCCCACTACCACGACAAAGAAACATTGTCCAGAACAGGATGTAGGAGTGTCTACCTCCTCCAGCAGGGCTCTGCTCCCTGAGGCATTCCGCCTCATGGTCCCAGCAGGGCCTTCGTGGGGCTGGGATGCTCGGATCCTCTGATGGACAGCTGCACTAGACTCTGCCAGGGTCTGCGAGTCTCCACTTCTTCTAGGTCCGAGGTGACTCTCTGATCCCAAAAGAGCTGAATGACTTCCATTTTCTGGCTCAGGTACCAATGCCTCTTCTACAGACTGCCCATCCTGGATAATGTCACACACCCCAAAACAAAATAAAACAGGCATGCTTTCTATATATCACCATGAAAGCCTTCAAGCAAAAAAAAAAAAAAAATCAAAAGCAAGAACCTTGCCAGGTTGAGTGACACAGGCCTGTAATCCCAGGAGGCTGAGGCAGGAGGATCACGAGTTCAAAGCCAGCCTCAGCAACTTAGTGAGGCCCTAAGCAACTTAGCGGGACCCTGTCTCAAAATAAAAGTAATAAGGGCTGAGGATGTGGCTCAGCAGTTAAGCTCCCCTGGTTCTATTACTAAATAGAACAAAATTTAAAAAGGATAGAGCTACAGCTCTGTGGTAGAGTGCCCCTGGGTTCAATCCCTAGTAACCCGCTCCCCCCACCAAAAAAAAAGGAACTTGTTGAATTCTTTGTCTTTTTTTGGCAGTGCTAGAGATTGAACCCAGGAGCTTGCTAGGCAAGTGCTCAACCACTGAGCTCCTCTAGCCCAGTTATTTCCTCTTTAATCTAAACTCTTGAACCGTAATCAGTGCATTTTAAACTCTCCTTTCAGATACCAGATGATCATCAGCCAGCCAGTTAGTCTGGACTGACACACCACACTCTAGGATGAAGTAAGAAACTTCTCTGATGGGATGTCACCTTGAAAATGAAGCTGGGGCTGAGTGCCCAGTGGTACAGCCTCTCTCCTCTGGCTCAAAGCCCTGGGTTCAAGTCCCAGCATCAAAGAAAAAAAATCAGCCTGAGTTTTGTTCCTTAAGCATTGCTTTACATTTTTTTATAGTGTATATTTCAAATACCATGAAATCCATCCTCTGAAAGCATAAAATTCAGTGGGTTACATATATTGCAAGATAAGTGACCCTCCTCACCAATTTCAGTTTACTTCCTCACCTTAGAAAGAACTCCTGCCTTGACCCCACCTGTCCCCAGAGCCCACAGCTGCTAATCTACGTTCTGTTTCCATGGGTTGACAGGGCTTTTGGGAGAGAATCCTGGATCTGACACTGTCCAGTGACTTCCTCGTTGCCAATTCCTGCCTCTGAAAATGAAGATGGGAGCCACAACACACCTACCAATAGCTGTAGGGCCCACGAGCCAACAGGCGAGAAGTGCTTGACATGCAGTGAGCACACAGTATTGTGTCCACTTAGTTCTTTCTTTTCTTTTTTTTAAACCATTTTTTTTTTAGTTGTCGATGAACCTTTGTTTGTTTTTATACAGTGTTGAGGATCGACCCCAGTGCCTGACTAGTGCTAGGCAAGCGCTCTACCACTGAGCTCCTCCCAGCCCCCCCTTAGTTCTTCCTTCCTTCCTTCCTCCCTCCCTCCCTCCCTCTTCTCTCTCTCTTTCTTTCTTTCTTTTTGAGACAGTCTCACTAGGTTGCCAGGCTGGACTTGAACTCCTGGGCTCAAACCATCCTCCTGCTGCAGCCTTCTAAGTAGCCAGAATTCAGCACTGGCCACTGCACCTGGCTGCCCTTAACTCTCAAAGAGCTTCCCTTTCAAATCTTCATTGCAATGGAAGTTTTAGGAGGAATGCCAGGTTTACCTGTGGCTTTAAGTACCATGTGACCTTTAGGAAGGAAGGGGACAGGGCCTAAGTTGCCCAGGCTGGCCTTGAACTTATAACCCTCTTGCTTTAGTCTCCAGAGACTCTGGGCTTACAGGCATGTGCCACTGCACCTGACAGTCAAATAATTATATATATAAATTGTAGCTGGACATAATACCTCTATTTTACTTATTTATTTTTGTGTGGTGCTGAAGTTTGAACCCAGTGCCTCACAGGTGCTAGGCAAGTGCTCTACCACTGAGCCACAGCCCCAGCCTCGTCAAATAATTTCTGACAAGAGTATCAAACCTGGGCTGGGATTGTGGCTCAGTGGTAGAGCGCTCGCCTCGCACGCGTGAGACCCTGGGTTCAATCCTCAGCACCACATAAAAATAAACAAACAAAAGAGTATCAAGCCTGTTTCAAGGGAAGCTGGGAAACCTGGATACCCACAGCAAAAGAATGAAGCTGCACCCTACTTAACACTATCAAAAGCTAACTCAAAATGCACCAAAAGCCTCAATGAAAGACCTCAAAACCATGAGCTTCTCAGAGGAAAACTTAGGGCAGAGACTTTATGATATTGGGTCTGGCTGTTATTTCTGGGATATGACACTAAAGGCAGAAGCAAGAAGAGGAAAAAACAAACAAATGGAACTTCATGAAAAACTGTTAGGATTGCGCTGCAGCAGCCACTAACAGGGTGGGGTGCAGTGGCACACCCCTGTGATCCCAGCCACTCAGGAGGCCCAGGCAGGAGGATCCCAAGCTCCAAACCAGCCTGGACAACTTCCCCAAAATCCCTGTCTCAAAATATTTTAGGGCTGGGCAGTGGTGCATGCCTGTAATCCTAGTGGCTCACGAGGCTCAGGCAGGAGGATAGCAAGTTCAAAGCCGGCCTTAGCAACAGGGAGGCATTAAGTACTCAGCAAGACCCTTTCTCTAAATAAAATATAAAATAGGGCCGGGGATGTGGCTCAGTGGTAAAGCCCCCTGGGTGCAATCTCTAGTACTACAGAAAAAGCAAAACAAAACAAAAACCTGGCGGCTGGGTTCCATTGAATGTGCCCACCAAATGAGGTTGCTGGGTGGGGAGCACTCGCCAGCTTGGCAGCAAAGCAGACCCTCACTATGACAACTTGGGTCTCGAACTCCCATCACACAAGGTGAGGGTTAATTTAAGGATGGTGGGCAGGAAGGGACAGGGATAAGAACACTGTCCCCAAACATCGTTACCTGCTGGCCACCCTGTTCTGATTCTGCTCCTTCCTCACGTGCTGCAGCTGGTGCGCACGGCTCTGGAGAGGTCAGGCCTCCAGTCCCTGCTTCTGTGCATCCCAGGGAGAGGCTTCCAGTGGCCTTCTCAGGCAGCGGCGTCTCAGGATCCACCTGGCCGTGGCCTGGGTTAAGTTTAAAATGCCGGGCCAGTCCCCCCTTTCCTATGTATGACTTGCCACAAGTCTGACACCGAAAGGTCTTGGGCCTCAGGGCACAGCTCTCTAAGTCAAAAAGAGCCTGCTTCTCCCTCTGGCCTTCCTCTTCCTCTGTGCTCAGTTCTGAGTAGTCATCGGAATCCGAAGGGTGCCCTTCGGCCAAGTCCTCTGTTTTGATGAATTTATAGTCTCTAGCTTTGTACTTGGGAGGTCGAGATATCCGTCCAGAACGAGTTTGCACCTTGAAAGATTTTTTTAGCTTCTTGGCACGTTTCGTGTGCAAGCTGGAAATGAGTAAATGTGAACTGGAAGAAATGGACGTTCTTGTGGGCAGGTGAGAGGCTGCCAGAGCAGTCAACCGGTCGCCCTGGCCGCCTAGAGCCTGGGAGGCCTTGACTCTCTTTGGAGGGACTGGCTGGAGGGCGGGCAGGGGCCTCTGTACAAACACCCGAGGAACAGGAGGCCGAGGTGAGCTTCTGAGAAAGCACAGCTGTGGCCCGGTCCTCCCCGGGGGCTGCCCCCTGAGCAGCTGAGGGCTGGCCACGCGCAGCCCCACCAGGCTGGAGCTCCTCCCCGGAGGCTGGCTCTGTCTTGCTGTTTGGGGCTGGATGGTGGCCAGTGGTGGCATCGGCCTTTCCTGACCTTTCACGTCTCCAGGTGTCACCTTGACACATATGGTTTCTAGTTGCTTAAATATAGAAAGAGGAAACCAGGAAAGAGAAAGACAGCATTATGCTCATTGATATTTCTGTAATCATCACAAATCCACCGTTGAAACTCTAAGTTTGAACTTACATATAAAGGCTATGTCCTATGTCTGTAGTGTTTATAGCAGTTTTCCAAACCTCTCTGACCACAGAGCACAGGGATACATGTTACACCACAACCAAGTACATCTGCTGAAACGCTGTGGACACAAATGAAGTAACAGTTCATGCAACACTCACCACCCTACATAAATGCCCTCTCATGTGCTATGTAGTCCACTTTTTTTTTTGGTACAGGGGCACTTTACTCTGGGCAGAATATCCCAGCCCTTTTTAAATCTTTTTATTTTGAGACAGGGTCTAAGTTACTTAGGGCCTCACTAGGTTGATGAGGTTAGCCTTGAATTTGAGATCCTCCTGTGTCTCCCTATTTGCTGGGATTACAGGCATGCACCACTGCCACTGGCAATCCACATCATTAAAAAAAAAAAAAAAAAAAATATATATATATATATATAAAATGACTTATATATATATTAGACATAATCTACTAAATTATTTCATGACTCATTAAGAAATAATTCCTTGCTTTAGTTTTATCCATGTGGTTTTACTTGGATTACTTAGTACTGTGCTCTAAACTGGACTCCATGCAATGTGAGCTCATTTGTTACAGTGCTGGGGATAGAATCCAGGACCTCTGGCAAGCTGAGCCTCTGGCAAGCTGGACCACCTAAACACATCCCCAGCCCAGTGCCAGTGAGCTCATTTTCCACCACCACCCCCGTCCCCCAAATGAATGAAATTCTGAAACCAAAAAAGCCATAAAGAACAAAGTAACCAACAGGGTCCTACGACCCACCTGTAAAGGTAACACAAGCAGTTCATAAAGCCCTCCCAAATCCTTCCAACCTACATGCCCCTTTCTTTACCATATCCCAAATGCCCTGTTCATTCTTGTGTATTTTTAAAATTTATACTGCATGTGACTATCTCCAAAAATATGGTTCAGTTTTGAAATGTTTTTAGACTTTATATAAATGAAATAATCTGTACCTTGATGGGCATTTTCACTCCCTATTTTGCTGTGAGAAATGCATCCACATTGACCTGTGAAGCTCTAGGTGCTCATTTTCTCTGCACTGAGTACACTAGTCTCCTGTTGATGAACAGGTTCTCTCCCTCTGTTCTTATGGTCTGTTCTAAACTTTCATAGTATGTGCATACATGTGTATTTCTCCAAGGGCACACTTCTAGGAGAGGGACTTCATAAACCTTCAACAAATTAAAATATAATATCCAACAAAATTTTAAATGCCTATGCTTTTTGATCCAGCAATTCCATTTTTTTGTTGTTGTTGTTTTAGATTCAATTAAAAAAAACACTCACATGGGCACAAGGATGAATGTTCTAGGAAGTTCAAGGTAGAACTCACTGCCTGTAACAGCAAAACACCTAACAACTATTAAGGGAAGAGCTATCTTCAACAACATTCCACAATATTTACTGAGTGCCAACCCTGTGCCAGACATAGTCATAGGTGTTAGAGAAGAGGAGAGGGTGGGAGCAGGACAAGGCTCATGCCCTTGCAGAGCAGAGTGAGCATTTTCTCAGAGGGAGAAAGGCAAAGGTCCAAGGCAGAGTATTTCAACCTTGGCAGAGTGACACTTCGGACCGGTAGTTCTTTGTTGTGTGGAGCTGTCCTGTACTGTAGGAAGCTGAGCACCATCCCTGCCATCACCCTCTAGAAGCCAGCGCAGCACCCCCAAGTTGTGACCCTCAAAAATGTCTCCAGATGTTGCTGAAGGCCCCTTCCCTATGGGGCAAAACACCTTCGGTTGAGAACCACTGATCTGGGACACAAACAGGTCCTCTTTTGGACTCAATCCTATGCCAGTGAAGGGTCAAAAATGTCATCACACAGGGCAGAATAAAAACCCTCACTGAAAGCAAGCTGGGGTCCATCTCTCATCTCTATATTGCAAACAACAGAGACAATTTGACATTTTGGTTTATGGTTTTTGTGTACAGAGCTGATGCCAGTGTCCCATTAGTCCCCAATTCCTGGGCTACCTGTGACTCACTGACAACTAGGTTTACTTTGTATATCCTTCAATAACCATTATTCATTTCCTTTTACTATTAGTCAGAATTTTTCTCTAAGCTCTTTGTATATTACACATACACCATATTATACACACACACACACACACACACACACACACACCAAGACCTATTGTTCTAGAATGACCAGCAGCAGAATTGGTCCCATAATATATTTATCTGCTATCCAGACTGACTTACCACATAGGTATTATACTTGATATTTTGCTATATGTGTATTTAATTCTGTAAACTTGGGGCTGGGGTTGTGGCTCAGTAGTACAACACTTGCCTGGCACGTGTAAGGCCCTGGGATTGATCCTCAGCACCACATATAAATACAATAAAATAAAATAAAATAAAAATTTATACTATTTATAAACAGTATCCAAGCCTGTCTCACACCTGAGCTAATGGGAGGCTTTCCCCTGCCCTGCCCCAGTCCCTGCAGACCTGCTGGATTGGATCAGCTGGGATGGAGCACTACACCTATCCTTTCAAAATCTCCATTGATTCTGAATGCTGACGAGGCTCCCCAGGGAGTAGATAGGTGAAGCAGATAGGAAAACAGTGCCACCATAGCACAATAGATAAGAGGCAGAACAGACTGAAGGTGACAGACTTGCCAAGGAGAGCTCTCAAGGGTTTTTGCCAGGTGAAATACCACCTCTTCGGCATTAGTGTTGAATGTCCTCAGCCAAATCTAATTTCCCTTTCTTTTAAATTCATTTAGTTCTTTATGTTGATCTCTAGCTTTCTGACCTTGATTAGAAATTACCTGGGGGCTAGGGTTATGGCTCAGTAGCAGAGCTACAGCATGTGGAAGGCACTGGGTTCGAAACTTACCACTGCATAAAAGTAAAACAAATAAAATGCTTTCTGTCCATATACAACTACATTTTTTTTTTTTAAATAAGTTATCTAGTCCATGCCTTACCTTCTATTAGTTCATAACTCCTCAGGGGCAAGGTACACACCTGGTTTGCCTTTGTGGCCTCCAAGGCACAGTGAGGTTGAAAGATTATTAGCACAATGGGCCATAAAGTAACATTATTGTGAGTGCAGGTAGAATTTATACCATTCCCATCAGATTAGCTACAGAATATAATCCTTTTTTATTCATTACCTCCCTCCACTCAGCCCCATGCTGGGGATTGAATGCAGCATTGCCACTGAACTACATCCCCACCCCTTTTTATATTTTGAGATAGGATCTCACTAAGCTGCTGAGGCTACCCTTAAACTTGAGATCTTCCTGTCTCAAACTCTTGAGTGGCTGGGATTACAGATGTATGCCACCACTCCTGGCTTAGAATACAATTCTTTTAGGTTCCTAAGCTTATTTTCACTTGATGAAACGTGACATTATTGGACTCTTTCTGAAGTTGCCACACCAAATCAGATCCAAAAAGTAGTGTGTAGTGAGGACACAGGCTCTGGAGTGCAGCTGCACCTATGGGACCTTGGGCAAAGTCACCCAATCTCTCTGAGCTTGTTCTTGACCTGGAAAAGGCTGATAGAGAAGCATTATTGCTCCCAGTGGCCTGGGCAGAAGTTCTGCAAGTTCAAAGCCTGCCTCAGCAATTTAGCATGACCCTAAGCAACTTAGCGAGACCTTGTTTTTTTAAAAAAAGCATTATTACATGGCTGCTGACAACTAAGCAGCTTAGTAAAGTGCCTGGCTGGGAGTAGGGAGTGTGTAAACAGCAGGAGTCACTAGATGGTGGCTGTACTGGATGGTGCCATGCTGTCTTTAACAGATTTGCTGTGTCCAGTACATGGGGAGGCACTGGTTCTTCAGAAGAGTACAGCCAAAAAGCTCACGCAGTGAACCATCCCTACTGCCAACAAGGAAATCAAAGTCCAAAGAGGTTGTTACCTTACCTAAGGTCACACCTCCAGCAATGTTGGGGCAACATACTTGTCTTCCCAAACTAAATAAAGCAAGATAACTCTCCAGCCTTGATAATTGGGTACAAGCCTATGCAGCCCCATACCACTCAGGAAAAAAAAAAAAAAAAAGTTGAAGACTGTTGGCTCTATTCTCTAGCCTGTTTACTAGAAGCATCTCTCTTCCTTTAGCAATTTAGGGATGAAAGTATTGTCATGTACAACCCTCAAGATAAGGGGATACGATTTCACACACAACATGCAACACCTCCAGCTTTAGGAACTGCCTGAACCCTCCCGGCTTGGGAGATCACTTTCTAAAGCCAACTCCCCCAGCAGTCAAGAGCTCTATGACCCAGGGAATAAACTCTCTGGGAGAGGATGACCTGTGGTATAGAGGGTTTTCACGTGTTTCACGTGTACTGGCACTGCTGGGCACTGGGGTTACAAATCACAGGCACCACTCTGGTGCCAACTCGTACAGCAAACTACTGCATTGTGCTTCCTTTTGTCCCAAGTCTGGGTCTTGGCACTTGTTCTGCTTTCCACTCTTTTACTCCACTCAGGTCTCAGCTCCATTGTCAGGCCTCGAGGACCACCCACTGGAAAGCAGCCCCCCTTTCACCCCCAGAACCGCCTTAACTCTGCACCGTGCCGCACCCCTTGCACTAGGGGCCCCACCTGGTGCACTGTGAGCGCTCAATGGATGCGGAATGAGGGGGCAGAGGCGGGTAAGAGCCAGGCAGCGCGGAGGAGCCCAGCGCAAGGCGGTGTAAGTTCGGGGACTGGCGACGCCGGCCTCTCCGGCCCGGCCGCTCCAAGGCGAGCCTGCCCGTTGCGAGGCGCGGGCCCCCGAGGCCTCGGTTTCCCCCACTCCCTCCCAGCGCCTCACCTGGGGTGGCAGGAGG
>NW_025999900.1:66262748-66265491 GCF_001458135.2 Marmota marmota marmota | reverse complement strand
GAACCCGGCCGCTGCCGCCATCCCCGCCGCCACCCCAGCGCCCCGGCTCCGCATCCGCCATGACAGCCGAACTGGGACTCGAACCCTTGTAGCTGAGCGACGGCGGCGCGAATGTGCGTCACCTGGGAAAGGGGCGGGCTACGAGTGCCCAGCAGGCCAACACACTACGGAAGGCGGCCGGGCTGGGGGCGGAGCCGGGATGGCCACGCCCCTCTACCACTAGCCATCACCGAGGTCTGCGCAGGCCGCTCGGGTTCTATTTTGTTTGTTTTTCCGCGCTGGGGCTGGAACCCTGGGCTCCCGCGTGCTGGACAAGCGCTCCGCCTCTTGGATTATTTTCTTAACTCTACGACGTCACCTCCTCCAGGAGCTGTCCGGGTCTCTTCCAGAGGCCCTGGCCTGTCACCTTTCAAATGTTAACGTCAACCTACACTGAGGGTCCTGCCTGGAGCTGTGGATTCCCAGGAAGACCCCAAGATGTCCTGATTTAATAACTCCAAGAGGGAACCTAGTGTTCGCACTCTTAACAAGAGTGCCCCTCAACCCCCTAATTGTTCCCAGCTTGATCTACAAAAGCCCTAGTGCCCACGCAGACTGGGCACGTCTTGAGGACAGGGATGCTGTGTTACTCATTCGGTGCCGACACAGGCCCTGGCCCAGTGCACGGTGGGGGAATGAGGGAGCCACCTCTTCCCGTTTCAGTCCTGTCCACCCATCTCCACTCTTCCTCAGCCTACTCTCTTACTCGGAAGGCTCCCTGTCTTGTAGCTGCAGGTGTGTACGCGTGTCTCAGCTCCTCTCCCCAAGGAGGTCAATGAAGGGAAGCGAGGACCGAGAGACCAGGCAGAGATACACACGAGAGTTTGTCAGAGCTGTCTTGCCCTGGTCACTCTCTCTACATATAGAAGAGAGAGGCCCCCAGATATTCGGGTGTTCTTTTGTGGGGTAGGGGTTTGGAGTTGGGGGATAGGCTTGGGGGTGCTTGCGTCAGAGCTAGGCGGGTGGGGAATAGGGTCTTAGGTCGATGGCATCATGGGGCTTTCCGGAGTCAAGTGGTCATTTCCCTCTGGGATTGGTTTAGGGTTATGGTACCATGGGTCACCAATGGGGTTGGGGGTAGCTCCGGTAAGAAGAAGTACAGGAAAGCGAAACATCCCATAGACGGCTGCTGAAATTTTAAATCAGTACCCTATAGTCAATACTTACCAGCCCCTGGGAGGTATGCAGTCTACATAGGAAGGAGCGGGAGGAAACTGGCTTTTGCAGCATAGTATGATGAGTGCCATGATGTCCATAGGGAGGGGGCTGCGGGCCAGCCTGGTGTTGGAGAAGGTTCTGAAAGACCTTCTAATCATTTGCTTCTCACCGTCATCATCAGAGTCAATATTCAACTCTAAATTGTTCTAAATTAGTTCATTGGTAGACTCATAGTGTTGGCCAGAGATCAGACTTGTGGAATTTGTTTCAATTACTTAATCCTTCCTTTTTTCTATCCTCCTCTTCCCCTCTACCCCTCCCCTCCCTCCTTCCCTCCCCTCCCCCTCCTCCCTCTTCCCCTTCTCCTCTTTCAAAAGAAACCCTTCCCATCTTCCCATCCTCTATTATGAGAAAGTTTTCCTCTGATTTCTAAGCCTAGAATTTCCTCCACCATTTAGAGCATGGTGCCCCATTTTATCATCTTTTTGAGCCTGTCATGGAGGGAGAAAAAAAAATTCCTTGAATGGGGAATTTGAATTAAACTGAATTTGAATTAAAAGATAGATTAAACTGATAAAAACCAAAAATTAAGGTGCATTTTTATCAATGTATATAAATAAATACATGGGAAAATAGGACTAAGCAGGGGGTTAGAATTTTACTAACTACCTTAGTAGAGGAGGGGAGAAGAGCACTTGTGGGAAAATGACTTTTTGGAGATATAAGTGGATCCTTAGGAGAACAGGTGAGAATCTGGTAGCTTTGTGGGCATGTCTACTTAAATATGATGCAGCGTCTTTCCAGAGATGGAATGGGGGTCTGTCTTGCCCTGGTCACTCCCCAGAAAGGGATTTAGGATACTTGAGCTCTTTCAAGTTCTTTCAGGAGGCTCTGCTTTTAGATGGATGAAAAATTACTGGTACTCAACTAATGTTTTCAAAATAAATTTTATGCTACAGTGGTATATTTGGAACCCCCTTAAGTTCGGAAGGTATGCAATAAGGGCAGCAATCTGCACCTACCCCTGTTACCACTCAAGGCTCAGTCTGCCAATCCCACTAGGGCTTGTCAAGAGGCAAGGCAGCGGTAGAAAACTTTATTATCAAAACCTTCCCCAGAGGATGTGGCTCAAGCGGTAGCACTCACCTGACATGCGTGCGGCCCAGGTTCGATCCTCAGCACCACATACAACCAAAGATATTGTGTCCGCCAAAAACTAAAAAATAAATATTAAAATTAAAAAAAAAAATCTTCCCCAGAGGCTCATGTAGGAGCAGTTTATGTAGAAGATGGGTGATCACAGACTGGCAGGCACCTTCTCGTTGGTGGAGGTTTGTGGACAAATAACACACACATTTGATCTCAATTATCTAGTCAGGAGATGCTTTTTGGTTCTGCAAATCTGAAGAACAAGCATTATTTCCTTGGGTTATTATTATTATTTTTTAACCAGGATTAAACTCAAAGGCACTTAATCACTGAGCCACATCGCCAGCCCCCACCCCCACCTTTTTTTTTTTTTTTTTTTTTTTTTTTTTTTTTTTTT
>NW_025999900.1:66250217-66262727 GCF_001458135.2 Marmota marmota marmota | reverse complement strand
CTTTTTTTTTTTTTTTTTTTTTGTATTTTATTTAGAGACAGTGTCTCACTGAGTTGCTTAGGGCCTCCCTAAATTGCTGAGGCTGACTTTGAATTCGGATCCCCCAGCCTCGGCCTCCTACAAGCCGCTGAGATTACAGGCTAGCACCACCGTGCCCAGCTCCTTGGGTTATTGTCACTGATTAGTTTGCCCACATGAAGCTCCTGACATATTACACAAAGCACAGGCTAGAAGCATTAGCTGCCCCAAGGCTCCCTTGCTGATTACCAGACTCACAATAAAGAAAACATACTTCACCCATGACAGAAGATGAGAAGCATGTGAACTTCAGTAGGAGTCCAGAACCAGATCTCGTCTCAGTGCTGGGCGTCACTCCGCGCTGCGACCCTGGCCTAATCCAGCACCGTGCATATGCATTCCTAGGTGTGCACAGGTGTTCCAGCTGTCAGCAGCCGCGGGTTCTTCTAATCTGCTGGCATTGACTGCATCCACGCCTTTGACTTCGTCCTGAGCACTTAACCAAGGGCTTAAGCCTTTGGTCTGTGAACTTGGGCCTTGTTTGGACCAGAGGTTCACACATATTTGAGAAAAGAATGAACGATGGTGGAGACGTTTTCGCGGCGATGCTTTGGAAAAAGCCCTGATATGAAATGGCATCGCCCTAGGAACCTGGCTATGGTTGAACTGAACACACCTGCCAAGCCGGAGACAGGCTGCAGTGAGAAATGCACCCGCTGCCCTGCGGTTGAGATTTGGGCTCTCTTTACTGTGGCCGTTCATTCCGTGAGCCTCTGGAAGGCGTGACTTCCAGACCTGGACCGTCCACCACCAGAACTCGGAAACGGAGGTCCGCACAATAGGGACCGCCAGGCGGCGCCGTCCGAGGGCCTCTGTCTCCGCACGCAGCACCTCCAGACGAGCTGGAGCCTCGGGACAGCCACGGTCCCTGGAACGCATCCGGAAACGGAGGCTGCGGATGGCTGCAGGCAGGCCCCAGGGACTTCCGCAACGCGCGCGGCCCGGGCGGAACTGGGTCGACTTCCCAGCTGAGTCCGGAAAATGATGTCCGGAAAGATGCAGCTGCACGCTGGGCCTCGAAAATAAAAGAGTGACTCAAAGACATCATTTCAGAAATGTTTCTAAAAAAAAAAAAAAAAAAGCACTCGTGGCCCGTACGGGGATCGAACCCGCGACCTTGGCGTTATTAGCACCACGCTCTAACCAACTGAGCTAACCGGCCACTCGCATTTCACTGGCTGCCCTGACGCCTAGAAGGTTTGGCAGCGCTCTGGCGCCGCTAGGCTGAGTGCCCGCGCAGTGTCCGCGCCGGCTGCGCCCCTGCTCCAATGGGACCCGGCCGCGGGAGCGAGAAAACCAGACCGGGGCTGGGGAGGCGGCTGTCTACATCAGCGAGGCCTCCGCAGGCAGGATGGAGACGTGGCTGGGGAGTAAGCCTTTCGAATATTTCACTTCGATGCTGTTTTTATCACCTGAGAACCCTTGCCAGGAAGCTCCCGGCATGCAGAGCCTTTAGCTAAATCAAACTTGGAAAATACGGAGAGCCGGGTTAAGGACAGAAGAACCCTCGGGTTCCCCGCCGTCCATCAAACCAGAGCCTCTGGGGTCTTGGCTTCCTTCCTGCCAGTCTTTTAATTGTAGAGGTGTCGTTTAAAAGATGTTTTGAATCCAAAGCCTTACTTGAAAGAATATCATTTTATGTTGTTTTTTTTTTTCTACTTAATATTCTATCATAAGTATATCCCTAAGTAATTGCAGGTGTCACTAATTTATTTTTTGTTCATCTTTTGAGACAGGGTCTCGCTTGAACTTGGCTGGCCTCCACCTCAGCCTCCTAGTAGCTGGGATCACAGGGCCAATGTCAGTTTGTATGGTTCCTCTTGGGGATGCAGAGCCCTTGCCTAGCTTGTGTGAGGCCCTGAGTTCAGTCTCCAGTCCTGGGGGTCGGGGGAGTTCTTCAGCACAGAGTTTCATTGAATAGATAAAACATAGCTTTCCCGTTTTTATCTTATTTTTTAAAAATGCATCCTGCACGCGCTAGACAGTTCAACTCTCTACCACCGAGCCACAACCCCAGCCCCCTTTTATTTATTTATTTATTTATTTTGATACCAGGGATTGAACCCAGAGGCACTTAACCACTGCCTTGAAAATATTGGCTAGTCTGACTTTGAACTCTCCATCCTCCTGCCTCAGGGCCACTGGGATTGATGAGCCACCTTGCCCTGCCTTTTGTGTGTGTGTGTGGTGCTGGGAATTGAACCCCGGGACTTGTGCGTGAAAGGCAAGCACTCTACCAACTGAGCTATATCCCAGTCCCATGCTTCTCTTCTTCTTCTTTTTTTTAAATTAATATATAATTTACTTTTTTAAAAAATTGTAGATGGACACAATATCTTTATTTTATCTATTTTTTTTTTAAATATGGTGCTGAGGATCGAACCCAGTGCCTCAGGCATTCGAGGCACGCACTTACCACTGAACCACAACCCCAGCCCTCTTCTTTTCTTTTTAATGCTGGAAAAAATATTTTCAATTTGCCTTCTTGTTAATGGAATACATCACATGATACAAGGTACAAGGGTTGAAATAGCTAAGAGGTAGCAAGGGGATAGGGTCTGTATACCAGGGGAAAAACAGGGTAGAGACAGCGATGGGAAGAGGACTCCACCATGTCCACTCCTGGCCCATGCGTCCTGGGGCCTCCTGGTTGCTGAAGAGCCTCACCTGGGGCGCTGCTGTGGCTCAGGCTCCCAGAGTGCAGGAAGGGAGCCAGGTTCACATTGTCCACTCCTCTCCTCTGACTTCTCCAATAAACTGCAACTGCTGCACGTTCACCTGCCTGATGAAAGAAGAAGAACCAAAATCCAGCTGATTCACAGACCTTATTGAAAGGATGTTACATAGTTCACCCCTCCATGAGGAAGTCTAGAGGACTGGTTTTAGAAAAGCAGTCAGTCGGTCCACACATACTCATCAAGCTTGGCAGTGCTGTCTCCAGGCATCAGCTTAGAAAAGACAGATGTGACCAACAACAGAGAAGCTGAGGTGCCAGATTGATTACATGAGCCATGGTGGGAGGCTGGGCCAGTTTTCTGAAGTCTGTGACATTTGTGTTCCAAACAAGGATGCAGTGGGCCCCACAGTGATAGGACCCTTCCCATGAGAGCTTCATCCTGGCTTAGGCTACATTCCCCGAGCCTCACACACCATCTGGCATAGTGCTGCTCCAGAAATAGGAGCCAACCCAGAAGCCCAGCAATACCAGTAAAACCTGAATCCACCTTGCCTGCGTTGGAGTTCCTCTAGCTCACTGGACAACTCCAGTTTACGTGTGCCCTTGATTCACACATGGCTGAGGCTCATTGGGGCGAGTCAGGACCACATCCTCCAAGTGTCCTAGATGATGCCCCTGAACCATTCCAAAGATGACATTTTGTAGCTCCCCCCCCACCTGCATAAAAATACTAACACAGGAAGTATTTATCCCCAGCAGGTGTTTTGGTTTTTTTCTTTTATGGGTCCCCTCGCACCCCCGAGACTGGAAACTGAATATTTCTGGAAAGTGCCACTTGTTGGTCCTGTTAGTTTACTGATTAGTTAGCCTAACCATGTTCTTAGTGACACATGTCCTGTTATTGTTGGGAAGTACCAACTAGCTCTGTGTTACTCTCTTTTAATTGTGAAGCTCCAATAGAATGTTTCCACTCAAAAACTAAAAATAAATAGTCAAATGCATGAATTTAAAAGTCACCTTAATTTTATGTATTTTGAGATGGGGCAATATCTCCCTGCGTTGCCCAGGCTGGTCTCAAAGAGATACTCCTACCTCAGCCTCCCAAGTAGATGGGATTACCAGCCCTCACAACGGTGCCAAACCCATTTTACATTTTAAAACGAAGTCAGATTAAGCCATTTCTCTTTTCCACCTCGCTTTCCTTCCAGGCCAGCAAATAAAAATGCAGGAAGCCCACCGAATCCCACATAAACAATGAAGCATTGTTCGCAATATTTGGGACATGCTTATCCTGAAACAGTACGGAAATAGTACTGTATTGTGCCTGGCAACCCCATGCGCCGGGGAACAGTGGGTTGAAAGACCAGCCTAACCCTCGGCTTTCCTTTCTGCGCACCCGCACGGCTGCTCGGTTCCCTCTGCTGCAGCCCCGCGCCCTGCTCCACTCTGCCTCCGGCCTCGCTTGCCGGCCTCCCGCGTCACCGAGTCCGGATTTGCCCCCCTGGGCAGGACGGCGGTCCTGGTGGCCCTGATGACCGCATTTTAACTTAATTACCTCGTGAACACCCCCTTCCCGTGAAGGGCATATCAGACACTGGCTCAGGCCTTCTACGTCTCCCATAACATTCGCCTTCATTTCTTCTGTTACTAAAGCTTCAACTTGCAAAACAGGTTTAACATTGAATTTCTCAACAACTCTTCTATTTATAAATTAAATAAATAAGAAATGCCATTAGGCCGAGCGCCACCTGTAATCCCAGCAGCTCGGGAGGCTGAGGCCGGAGGATGGCGAGTTCAAGGCCAGCCTCAGTAACTTATAGAGGCCCAAAGCAACTCAGAAGACCCTGTATCTAAATAAAATATAAAAATGGGCTGGGGATGTGGTTCAGTGGCTAAGTGTCCTGGATTCAATCCCTGGTATCAAAAAATTAAAAATGGCATTAAATGTTTAAAATATGCATATGCTCTAAATATTTACGAATTTGGTAAGTGGTACTGGGGATCAAACTCTAGTGCTTGTGAGGCAAGCACTTGACACTGAGCTACACACCAGCCCCTGATTTTAAGTTCTTAAAACACTAAATGATGCTTTTTGAAAATTGAAGTGTTATATTTAAGAAAAATAAAACAAATATATAATTTTAAGCCATATAGTACTAAAAGCTTATGATGAAGAACATTCGTCCAGCCCATCCCCTCCCTGTCACCGTCCAGCTCCTACAGGTAACCATTGTGAGCGTTGATTTCTTCTGCCTTTTCCTCCCATAAATCTAAGTAATATGATTATACTATTTTTTTTTTCAATTTTAGACACTATCTGTCAAGTTCATTTTATACAAATTAGGTCATAGTTCTTTTTCCAACATTTTCCCAACTCACATGTACTCCCCTTTCCTATGATTTTCGAATAATAATACCATTAATTTTTTAGCCAAATCAGTATTCAGTATTTATATTGTTGTTTCTATAAACACTGTTCCCAACTGAGCCACAAGGTTTACTATAATTACATTTCTTTCTGACAAAGAACTGTTTGTGTTCCTCTGGGTTTACTTTGCTAATTTCCTTTTTCTTTTTAAAATTTTTTATACATTTATTTTTTTAAGAGAGAGAGAATTTTTTAATATTTATTTTTTAATTTTCAGTGGACACAACATCTTTGTTTTTTTAATGTGGTGCTGAGGATCAAACCCAGTGCCCTGCACATGCCAGGTGAGCGCGCTACCGCTTGAGCCACATCCCCAGCCCTATATCTTTATTTTATTTATTTATTTTTATGTGGTGCTGAGGGTCACTGAAAGTTCGGAGTCCTGCACATCTGAACACAATTTTTCTTCTACCCTCCCACTTGGCCAATAACTAGAGAACTTTAGAACAGAGATCCCTCAGCAGCAGAAAGCCACACTTTATCTTCTATGTCCAGTCCAATGAGATGTCCCAATTGGGACTTCCAGTGCTGGAACCCGGGTTTTTAGATATATCTAGGTTTTCTCTTTCAACACTGTTTAGAACTTCTCACTATCCCCTGTGCTCTGAAATGTCATAAGTGCACCTTGGTGTGGATCTTTAATTCCTGTGTCCTAGGTGACTAGAGTAGTGCTGGGCCATAATAGGTGCTCAGTAAATACTGGTGAAAAAACATCAAACTCCACATTCTGGCCATTCCTCAGGCCTTTCTACTCAGAAATGTCCCTGTCCACTCTAGAAACACTTTTTTTTAACATTTTATTTTATTTTTTAATGTTTATTTTTTAGTTTTTGGCAGACACAACATCTTTGTTTGTATGTGGTGCTGAGGATCGAACCCGGGCCGCACGCATGCCAGGAGAGCACGCTACCGCTTGAGCCACATCCCCAGCCCTCTAGAAACACTTTTGTGAAGAATGTTTCTGATGGAGATTTCATAATCTATATTTTTTCTTTTTCTGGGATGCTATTCTTCAGAGGTCAGATATGAGTTGATGCTTTGATTTTCCTCACTCTTCCATCAGCCAGATCTCTTTTGTTTATCTCCTGAACAATTCCCATGAACTACCTAAACTACCTTCCTACTTTCTTTCTACACTTTTTTTGTGTTGACTATGGATCCAGGGGCACATAGATGGAGACAATAGAACTTCCAATCATAAAGTTGAATTCTGAGGGAAAAAATTGAAAGGAAAACAAAAATAAATCCAGAAACAAAAATGCTTCATTATACAATATGTACATGTCAAACTGTTAGATCATACAAAAGAAAAATAGAGAAACAGAAGGATTTTTCAGATGTTGCTTCTAATTTGCTTCAACAAATTGGTTGATTCCAGAAACCAGATGACTTTAAAAATTTCTTTTCTTAAGGTAGGATATTCTCCCCCCTCTTACTGCTTTTCAGTGACTTCCAATTACTACTCCTCCTATTATTATTATTATTATTATTATTATTATTATTATTATTTTGGTACTGGGGTATTTAACCACTGAGCCACATCTCCAGCCCTTTTTGGGTGGGGGGTACCAGGGATTGAACTCAGGGGCACTTGACACTGAGCCATATTTTATATAGAGACAGGGTCTCACTGAGTTGCTTAGCGCCTCACTATTGCCGAGGCAGGTTTTGAACTTGAGATCCTCCTGTCTCAGCCTCCCAAGCTGCTGGGATTAAAGGCATGTGCCACCACGCCTGGTTCCATTCCTTTTAAATTTTTATTTTTGAGACAGAATCTCACTAAGATGTTGAGACTGTCACCTAAATTGATCAGACTAGGACTTCTGATCTTCTTTCCGTAGCCTCCCAAGTCTCTGGGATTACAGGTGTGGATCACTGCATCCAGCTGTCCTTTGACATTTTTCTAGTGTCAAAAGATAAATTCACAACATACTTAGTTATAGGTTGAATTGGATTTTGTTCCAGATTCAAGAATTGGGGCAGCCTCCATTCTTCAAAACAGATTGAGAGCTCCCACTATGCAAAAACAGAACCATGGGTTTTATTAGGTGGTAACAGAACAATAGAAAGAAAGCTGATGGGTTAGTGTCAAGTTGTATTATTTTGGCAGGAGTGAAAGCAAAGCTGACTTGGGTAGACTGGATCTCCTGTTTGGGGGAAAAACTAGTGTGTTTTGGGATCTATTTGCTTAAATTTTCAGTTTGATGGTGGCATTTAGCACGAGTGACTCCATTTTGGTTTGGTCTGGTTTGTTGTGGGCTAGTGTGGAAGCTCCTCCCAAAATGATGGCCTCCCATAGTTTATATATATATATATATATATATATATATTTTTATACCTTTATTTTATTTACTTTTATGTGGTGCTGGGGATCGAACCCAATGCCTCACCCATGCTAGGTAAGCGCTCTACCATTGAGCCAAAACTCAGCCCCTCCAATAGTTTTTTAACACTACTAATTTTTTTTAACCATAAAAAAAATTTAAGCCAGGTGTCGTAGCACATGCCTTTAATCTGAGCTACTTGGGAAGCTGAGGAGAGGATCTGAATTTCAAGGCAATAAATTAAAAAGGACTGGAGGTGTAGCTCAGTGGTAGAGGGCCTCTAGGTTCAATGCACAGTACCACACCCACACACACACAGAATATTTTAAGATTTTTGTATTATATGTTTCAAATCAGTTTTTCCGAATGTTGTCTTAATCTTATAGATAATAGCCAGTGTCCACACCGGAGTGGAGAAGAGGGAATTTGTGTACAGACTTTTCTATATGTTGGTAGAATATTGCTGGTGAGTGATTTTCTACATTTAAATTGTGAATGCCTTTTAACCTATTAACTCCTATCAAAGCAATCACATGAATGTTTAAAGATATGTACAAGGATAGTTTCTGGTCTTGTTTGTAATTGTGAAAAATAAAGCATTTTTAGGGAAAAATTATATCATGTAATATAACACACCTGTTAAAAAGCATAGGTTAGGGGCTGGGGCTGGGGCTGAGCGGTAGCACACTTACCTGGCATGTGTGAGGCACTGGATTAGATAGATTCTCAGTACCACATATAAATAAATATCAACAATTTTTTTAAAAAAATTTAAAAAGCGTAGGATAGCTCTCTATGTGCCAATATTGAAAGGTGACTAGCCAGTCACATGTCATATGACTGTAATCCCAGTAACTCTGGAGACTGAAGCAGAAGGATCACAGGTTTCAGGCCAGCCACGGCAACTTGGCAAGACCCTGTCTCAAAATGAAAAAATTAAAATTAGAAAAAGTCTGGGGATGTAATGGTAAAGCGCCCCTAGGTTCAATCCTCAGAACCCCAAACAAACTCAGAGTGACTATAATATATTAAATGAAAAAAAGAAAACTATAGAAGAATATGTATGATTTATCTATGGTTTTCAATTATGGGAAAATTTGTCCAAATACATAATCAGAAATTATGTATTTGGACAAGAAGACGCCTCTCAACTATTGTCGGTCTCCTTTTCTGAGGAGGAGAGAGAATGAGATGAAGGAAAGAACTTTGAAAGTATTTCTTCAAATTTTATACATTCCTTTTCTTTATTCTCCTTGCTTCTTTTCTTCTCCGATTCTTTCAAATCAGCACATTTTACTTCTTTACTCTCAGAAAAGAGGGACGCCGATCTCCCGCAGTAGTGGTAGGGATAACCTGGCTCTTCACCTGTCGCGGGTCGCATCTGCACGTAGGTCCCCCCTAGATGCATGCAGCTTTACCACAGAATGCGAGTTTCGAGAAGTCCGCCACCTCGCCTACCTGTGCTCCTTCATGTCCCCCCTTCTCCAGCAACAGCGCTGGCAAAAGAAACGTTTGCTCAATTAAAAAAGAAAAAACGAGCTCTGTGGTAGAGCACTTGCCTAGCATGCGTGAGGGAGTGGTTCAATCCTCAGCACCACATAAAAATAAACAAATAAAACAGAGGCATTCTGTCCATCTACAACTACAAGAAAAAAAGAAAGAAAGAGAGAAAGAGAGGGAGGGAGGGAGGGAGAGAGAGAAAGAAAGAAAGAAAGAAAAAGAAAAAAAAAAAAGAAAAACGTACAAATTCATTGGGTAATCTCTCGTACCAGACCGGTAGATGCTCAACTGCGGGATGAGGTTGCAAAGAAGAGGTGTCATTTAAAGTCATATTTCTCGAGCCAGTAGAAGTTGCAGGATCTCTTCCGCGTTTCAGGCTCGGAATTGCTGAGTGACGGCCGGGAGACTCCAGCCCGCGAGGGTTTAAATTTGAAGCGGCGGCGGCGGCGGTCGCTAAGCAACCACGCAGAGGAGGCGGGCCGCATTGCACATGCGTATGAGGGCAGGCTTCTGCGCACGCGCGGCTCCACCTCGGGGGCGGTCAGGGCCGACGGTTGCCAGGGTGACAAGGATACAATATGGCGGCTGTATCCTAACGCTCTTGGGCAAGGGGCCATCGCGGAGGTCCCAGCACAGGATCCCGCCTGAGGGAGAGGAGGGCAGGTGCCGGCCTTCCTGCCCGTGTCTTTTCCGCGCAGGGTCGGCCAGGGGTTGTCGCCGACTTCCGCGCGCAGGATGAAGAGTGAGTGAGCCGGGAGGGCCGGGGCGGCGCGCCGGGCCGGGCCGTTCTGGGGGCTGGGCGGGCGAGTGCCGCTCCGCTCCGGCGCCGGGCGGTGCAGGCCGGAGGTGCGGGAGCCGGGTTTTCAGAGCCGCGCCGGGCGAGGTTCCGTTTCTGAACGTTCCGGGTGGCCGTGGGCGCTCGCAGCCGGCGCCCTGCCAGGGTGACGTGCTCGGCTTGCAGTTGCCGGACCTGGGCGTGCGTTTCATTTTTGGGGTCGAGCAGTAGTGTTTCTATAGCAGCTGGGTTCACAGGAACTTAGAAGCATCCTTTTAGTGAAATTAGAAACGGTTACTTAGAAGTTGGGAAGTGGGCCTCATCCTAGAAAAGGGGTAAAAAAAAGTTTGCCCGCGTTGGGTTTGTGGATCGTGGCCAATCTGCGGCCAGCAGCGCGGTTCGCTGTCGTGTTCAGCATCACTATTCAGGTATTGTCGTTTATGGCTGTCAGCCAGAGGCGCATACAAGTCCAGCCTCCTTTGCTGTTTCAAGTTGGAACTATGCTAGTTATATTAAACCTGCATTGTATCCTAATTGTTTTTTGTGAATGCTGTAAATTGCACAATATATTTAAACATATCCGTCTTGCCTCATACACTCTTCTTGCCGCACTCCAAGAAGTGACTTCTCTTTTCAGTTTCCTAAATATGTGCGCGCGTGTGTGTGTGTGTGTGTGTGTGTATAAATATGTATCTATCCCTCTCAATGTTAGCTGGTGTGGTGGAGCACATCTCTAATCCCAGCAACCCTGGAGGCTGAAGCTGGAGGATCTAAAGTTCAAGACCAGTCTCTGCAAATTCCGGAAACCCTAAGCAACTTAGGCTGTGTCTAAAAAGAAAAAAAAAATGAATAAAAAGAACTGGGGGTGTGGTTCAGTGGCTAAGCACCCTGGTTTCAATTCCTGACACCAAAATATAAATAAAGAAAAAATAAAATAAAGAAAAAAACCCCTAATGTTAGTAACTACATATAGGCATATATATATATGAGTATATAAAGTACATATGTATGGGCTGGGGTTGTGGCTCAGTGGTAGAGCACTCACCTAGCATGTGTGAGGCCCTGGGCACCACATAAAGATAAATAAATAAGGGTATTGTGTCCATCTACAACTAAAAAATATTTTTTAAAGTATATATATAATTTGCATTTTATGTTTTATGCCCTAAAGGGGCTGAACCACTGAGCTAAATCTCCAGCCCTTTTTTAAATTTTTGAATTTTGGGATAGGGTCCTGTATTGCAGAGGCTGTCCTGGAACTCCCAATTCTCCTGCCTAAGCCTCCAGAGTAGTTGGGATTACCTATGTGTGCCCCCACCCTGGCTCATCTCAGATGGTCATTTTGGTAGCTTTCAGTTATTTGGTTTAGTGATAACATCTTTTCCCTTTCTTTCTTCTGTCTTAAAATCCAGTCCGAGAGTTCATGCAGCCTCTCATTCTGGTTTAAGACCTGATCATGAATGAAATGTTTTACAAGTAGTTAACAGTGGAGAGAACATTTCAGAACAGAAAATCACAGAGACGGAATCATAGAAGCAGAATGAACAGGAAAAGTGAGTAATGGTGCAAGTTGGACCCATAGCATGGGGTCAGAATACACCTGGGCATGCTAGATTATCATGTTGGTCTTTAATTTTTGGATTTTCCAGGTATTCTTTCTTATTGTTTTCTAGGCAGTGCTCACATGTGTAGGGATGCTTTGATCAGTCTGTAGTGTATTGCTGTCCTTCTCCTTTTTTTTTTTTTTAAATATTTATTTATTTATTTATTTATTTAAGTTCTCGGCAGACACAACATCTTTGTTTGTATGTGGTGCTGAGGATCGAACCCGGGCCGCACGCATGCCAGGCGACGTGCTACCGCTTGAGCCACATCCCCAGCCCAGTCCTTCTCCTTTTTGTTTTGGATCATTTGTGTAGCAGGGAGCAAGCAGTTAATGCTGTGTGTTAGGGTCTGTAAACAAGTCAAGATGGCGCCTGGCATTTTGCCAGAGGGAGTGGTTTGTGAAGTAACGCCAGGGAGCCATTAAGTGTGGAGCTTCCTTACTGGTTGACTGCTGTATCTCGTTTATGTTAGTTAAGATAAGCTGTGTGGAATGTATGTATACCCCTCCTGTCCTACAATAAAGGGCTCCCACTCCTGCTGTATCAATCTACACAAGTTGCTCATCACCCCCCCCACCACCACTGCGGCAGCTGTGTAATTGTTGAAGCTGAGCAGACATGATGTCAGCTTGGGGCCAGTCTCTGACCTTTCTTTATCATCTTGGTTTTCTTTTCTAGGTATGTATCACTAAGCAAATCATCCCAACTTAGGGACTTAACAACACATTTTTCTTATGGTTCTGTGGGTTGCCTCCACTCAACGAGGCAGCTCTCACTGGGAGTCTCATGAATTTGTAGTCATGATAGATGGTGGCTGGAGTTGAAGTCATCTTGAAAGTCTCATTCACTTGTCTGGCAGATGATGCTGGTGGTTCTCTGGGACCACAGCCTGGGCTGTCAGAACCCTACAGGAGGTCTCTCCTTGTGGCTTGGGCTTCCTCACATCATGGCAGTTGAGTTCTGGGTGTATATCCCAAGAGTAGGAAGTGGAAGTGGGCAGCTGTCTGAATGGTGACCCACACCTGTAGTGAGGCTGAGGCAGGAGGATACTTGAGCTCACAAGTTTGCAACCAGTCTGGTCAACATACTGAGACCCACCTCAAAAAAAAAAAAAAAAAAAAAGA
>NW_025999900.1:66231372-66249978 GCF_001458135.2 Marmota marmota marmota | reverse complement strand
AAAAAAAAAAAAAAAAAAAAAGTTTATCCTTATGTAATAAGTCTGTGTATGTTAGTACTCTAAAAATTAAAGTATCATTTTTTTTTCCTGTTTGAAGTTTAGTGTGTGTGTGTGTGTGTGTGTTTGTGTGTGTGTGTTGCTAGAGATTAAATCCAGAGGTGCTCTACCACTGAGCTACACCTGCATCCTTTTTATCTTTTTAATTTTGAGACAGGATCTCACTAAGTTGCCCAGGCTGGCCTCAAACTTGTGATCCTCCCACCTGAGGTTCCAGAGTTGCTGGCATTACAGGTATGCACCACCATTGTACCCAGCTCCTGTTTGAACTTTTTAATGGATTAGTTGAGCACACCTACAGAAACAGGAAAAAATTACATGTTCTAAAGTAATGGTTTTGCTGCAATATTACAGAGAGATTTTTAAAAATTATCTTTTGGGGCTGGAGTAGTGGCTCAGTGGTAGAGTGCTTGCCTAGCATGTTTGAAGCACTGGATTCAAGCCTCAGCACCGCATAAAAATAAATAAATAAAAGGTATTGTGTTCATCTACAACTAAAATTTTTGAAAAATTATCTGTTGTAATTATAATAATTTTGAATGGTCTCTTAAATACCAATATTTTCATAGAATCAAAGTTGCAAGGTTATCTCAATCTTTTTCCATCTTCTCCTTCCTAGTGGGTGTATTACCTCCTGTTTTTTATAAATAGTTGCATCAACTAGCATCTTTTTTTCTTGAAAGAAAGACAAGATTAAGTAAAAGCAATATTGACTTTGTGATAAATTCTGCCAGTAGATTTTAAGGTGGTCTCAAGACCCTCCACTACTTGGCATAATGAGTCCTGGTTAACATTTTCTTTCTTTTTTTTTTCTTTAAATTTTTTTAGTTGTTGATGGACCTTTATTTTAAATGCTTATTTACATGTGGTTCTGGGAATCGAATGCAGTGCCTCACACGTACAAGGCAAGCGCTCTACCGCTGATCTACAACTCCAGTCCTCTAGTTAACATTTCCTTAGATGTAATTTTCATGGATATTTTCTGTGTATGAATATATATATTTACTACACACACACACACACACATTCCTTAGACAAACACCCCCAGATAAATGGGATTCCATTAAATATGTTGTAACTTGCTAGGATGATGCTTCCATGAAGTTGTTTGAACACAAACCTTTGAGTAATTCTGTGAGTTTATCCCTGTGTACTTTATTAGCAATGGACTTAACTGGGGTAGTGGGTGTGCTTTTAAATTTAAAATTTTTATGAATTTTTGAATAATTTTATTCCTTTTGTGCTGGTGTGTGTGCTGGGTTTTTGTTTGATTTTGAAGACCTGTGGAAATAGACCAGACCCCTTGCTGAGTGGTTTTTATGGTGATGGTTTCTCTTTTCCTCTCCCTACCTGCCATCCCTGTTGGACACTCCAGATTTTCCACCTGCTGGAAGACCCCAGCTGGAAACTACCCTTCACCTACCACCACTTTCTCCTGGTGTCATGCTCCTTCCTGGCTGGTTGTGACAGTCTGGAGCCAGGCTGGGGTGTTGGCACACATTCTGAGTTTGTGCACTTAAAACCATTTTAAAGTTTACAGGTGGGCTGGGGTTGTGGCTCAGTGGTAGAGCACTCACTTAGCATGTGTGAGGCCCTGGGTTCAATTCTCAGCACCACATAAAATAAAGGTCCATTGACAACTAAAAAAATATTCAAAAAAAAAAAGTAAAAAATAAAGTTCAAAGGTGACCTACTTTTTTTTTTTTTTCAAAGCAAGTTTGCTTAATTTATTTGTGATGAAAGGCAAATTGGAACTTACTGTGTAAGATTCGCCTTCTGCTCTTCAATGCAAATCCTCAGTCCAGGCTCATCTCTGGATCTTTCTTCTTTGAACTTCTGCTTAAACTAGCTCTCAAGGACTTACCTTCCTTTCCTCTGGGATCCTGTGCCTGTCACCCTGTAAGCTGGCACTGTACCTTTCCGACAGGCATTTGAAGTTCACGTTGCTGTTGGCACTTAGCCCACAGACTCACTGATTTCTTAAAAATTTTGAAATGCCCATCTTTACAGACATTTAAACAAATATGAAATCATTATGAACATTATACAACATAGAAAAGTATAATGAAGAAAAGTAATCTTCAGTGACACTTAGATATAAATGTAAAAAACTTGACATATTCACATCCATTCTTTCTGTGCACATATGCATATGATCATCATCATCTTTTTTTTTTTTTTTAAAGAGAGAGAGAGAGAGAGAGAGAGAGAGAGAGAATTTTAATATTTATTTTTTAGTTTTCGGCAGACACTACATCTTTGTTTGTATGTGGTGCTGAGGATTGAACCCGGGCCGCACGCATGCCAGGCGAGCGCGCTACCGCTTGAGCCACATCCCCAGCCCATCATCATCTTTCTATTTCACTTAATGTTAAATCAAGGCTGAACATTTTTCTAATTTAATAAGTATTATTGGAAAGCATCATTGTTAATGGCAATGTAATATTTCAGTCCATTGCTGTTCCATAATTCATTAGATCATCTCCTTGTTATCAGACGTTTAGGTTTCTAGCCTTCCTGCTGTAGAAACACTGTGATGCCCCTGTTTGTCTTTCTGTTGGGGTATCCCCTTGGGGTTGGACATCCTGAACAAAACCTTTGGATTTTCTAATATCTCTTCTCCTACTCATGCATGCAATGATTGCCTACGTAGAATACACATGCAGAAATCTTGAGGACCTGGCAGGTGAGTCAGCACACATCCCTGTCCCCAGGAAGCCCAGGACTGCCGGGGACTATGGAGGTCTGCATACTACCACTCTCCTTTCCTTATTAGCTGTGGCATGCCAGGGGCCACTCAGACAGTCTTTCTGTGTACTCTGCTGAGTGCACGTGTTTGTTGCAAACCTTTGGCAGTTGGTAGATGGAAAGGTCTCTTATTTAAAAAAAAAAAAAAAGCTTTTTTTTAAAAAATATTTTTTTAAAGAGAGAGAGAGAGAGAGAGAGAGAGAGAGAGAATTTTTTTTAATATTTATTTTTTTAGTTTTCGGTGGACACAACATCTTTGTTTGTATGTGGTGCTGAGGATCGAACCTGGGCCGCACACATGCCAGGCGAGCGTGCTACCGCTTGAGCCACATCCCCAGCCCATAAAAAAAATATATTTTTTTAATATTTATTTTTTAGTTGTATTTGGACACAATACCTTTATTTATTTATTTTTATGTGGTGCTGAGAATTGAACCCAGGGCCCCGCACGTGCTAGGCAAGCGCTCTACTGTTGAGCCAGAACTGCAGCTCCCCCCAAAAAGCTTTTTCAATATTTGAATGCTACTAGTTTTCATTTTTGGCTGCTTTATCTAAGTGGGTCACCTTATGCCATTTGTCCATGTTTTCACTGAGCAATCCTATTGTCTTGTTTGTAAGTGGTCTTTATAATAAATACATTAGCTGTTGTTAAGTACATTCGCCACAATATTTTCTAAGATCATTATTGTCTTTACACTTTGTTTGTGAGTTTTTGAATTAAAACATATGGCAGGCTCATCTCTGGATCTTTCTTCTTTGAACTTGTGCTTAAAGGGCATTCCCCTTAGTTTGACTTTTACATTCAGCTTTCTACCAGCATTGAAGGACGTTGTGGGGAAAGGATCCATCTTGACGAGACCTCCTGATTCTGACAGGCTCTGAGGTGTGGTTTGCACCCAATAGCCGGTGTCCGCCTGTCTTGGTGTGCTGTGGGTGAGCTTGAGTGCAAGTGGACAGAGAAGGTGTAGAACCTCCTCCCTGCTCAGGACGTCCCTGTGCCCTGTAAAATCAGGCCCTCCCCTTCCTGGCTCCAGGGATCATCGATCAGCTTTCCATTGCTAAGTGTTTCCTTTCTAGAAATCTAATAAAAATGAGCTGTGGCAAATGGGCGCATAAACAGATGTGGTCTTTTGAATCTGCCGTCTTTCATTTAGCCCAACATTTTTTCGATTCCTCACGTGGTGGTGGTGGTAGCAGTCTGGTTCTGTCGATCGCTGAGCAGTACCCTGTGGGTCATGTGAAGGTAGCACAGGGTCTGTCCATTCAGCACGTCATGAGAACTTGGGTCACTTCCATTTCTGGCCGTGCTGAGCCAGGCTGCCGTGGTGTTTTCCTCTCTCAGGTAGACTCCTAGGACGGAACTGCTGATTGCAAAGTGTGGATTTACTTTTAGAGAATCTGCAAAGCTGTGTTCTCAGGTGCTTTCCCATTTTCTTTCTTTTTGTTTTTCTTTTTTTTTTTTTTTAAAACAATACCTTTATTTTATTTATTTATTTATTTATGTTTATGTGGTGCTGAGGATCTAACCCAGGGCCTCACATGTGCTAGGTGAGCGCTCTACCATTGAGCCTCAGCCTCGGCCCCAGGCTTTCCCATTTTCCGTTCCCACTTCCAGGTCTAGAGGCGCCTTTATTCTTCATCTTCTGAGTTTTGCGAGCTGGTTGTTCCTTGATTCTTTTGCTGGACAGCTGCCTAAGGTTGTGAAGGCCCGAGGCTGTAGCTCAGCAGAGCATCATCTAGGAGTGGAGAGTGACCTCTGACTATCCAGGAAGGTCTGAAAGTCACCGAGTCAGAAACCAAGGAGGGAGTGCTAGTCACTGGGAAGATGCGCAGCGGGTCCCTGGGCTTCTGCTGCACTGTGTACCACAGAATGTATCCCTGGGCCTTGTCGGCTGAGCCAGTGATTGGGGGCGAGTCTGTCACCTTGTTCTTGTTAGCACATTGTGTGACGGGATCCTGCGTCCCTGTAATGGTGTTCTGCTCTGAGAGAAGCGAGGCCAGGTGGTCAGGAAGTCGTTCTGTATCATTTCATGGAGGAAAAACATTTTCATGGACAGTTGATTGGAGGCCTTTGAAACTTTTAGAAATAATTTAGAGTATCCTTTCAGCAGCTTTATCTTTCTTGTCCTTTTTTTCTTTTATTTTAATATAACTTTATTTCATCTACTTATTTTCTTATGTGGTACTGAGGATCGAACCCAGGGCCTTGCACGTGTGAGGTGAGCGCTCTGCCGCTGAGCCACAACCCCAGCCCCAACCTTCCTGTCCTTTTAGCCTCACTGTTAGATTTATGTAGATGGTCTGACCTGGAAAAAGGGAAACTAAGGTGGAGATCACTCTGTGCAATTGGAAATAGCCAACTATTAAAAAACAGGTGGAGATGAATAAAGACAGGCTGGATGCTGAGTTGTCAGTAGTGGTAATGCTGTGATTCAGATGTGTTGAGTCTCCCTGCAACATGGTCCAGGGACGGGGAAGAGCTGGTCTTGTAGTGTGTGCCCTGGTCTCTGCTCCCGGTTTCCTCTGTTGAGTGTATGCAGGCACAGAGAGAGCAAGTGGAACCCTTTGCCTTGGGGAGATGGTGGCCATTAGGGAGAAGGTCCAAAGCAGACTGAGCAGTCATGTCGCAGGAGGACAGGGTACCTGCTCAAGGAAGACCTGCTCGAAGGTGCACCGGGTCTGTCTTGGGATTTGAACCCTGAGCACCATATGGTTTATATTACGTGCTTTGTTCTCAGTCTTTGGCCTTTAACATTAGGTGAGCCCTAGCGTTCCTCTTTGTCTTCCCCTCTTTTATAAGAAAAGAACCTGAAATTGGGAGTGTAGGGACATACTTTTAAGTCCTCAGGGCTGGGATTGTGTCTTGTCTTTGCTTGTCTGCATTACTGGGCACAGTAGATGGCGCTAATATTTCCTCGGGTTGTTCTTGTCACTGACATCCACAGTGATTTAGTCACATTACCGTGAATTCACTTAGGCTGAAGTACAGCGTAATATCACTAGAGCAGGAGTCCCAAGACCACCCCTGGATGCTTGATTTTTCTAGGGGGCTCACAGCTATGATTTACCATGATGAAAGACACCTGGGGCCTAGTCCAGAGGAAACCCGACGAAGCACAGGGTGGGTGCTCTTTGGGTGGAGGTGCCCAGGATGCCCTTAGTTACCCCAGCAACAAATTCTGAGAACACAGGTGGACTGTGGCCTACCAGGGAAGCTCGTTAGCAATTGAGCACCCCGGGTTTTTTCTGAGGGCTGGTCACGTAGGCACCCACTGCCTAGCACTTGCTGAAGTTCTGGGTCCTGGAAGACAGCAGGTGCACATCACGCGTTATGCCGTTGGGTGAGCAGTTCAGGAAGAGGGAGCCACTCTGAACTTCTAGGGCATGGTGGAGACTCCTGAAGTGTGTTTCATAGACACCTGCCCAAGACTGGCCCTTAAGACACTAAGCAGAGCACCTGGGCCTGCCCGGTGGGGGCCTCTTTTCTGTCTGCGATAGACTGTGGTCTTGCAGAGGGATTTCTGGGCGTTCCAGGTTCATCCTTCCGAGAGTAGGGGACATTTTAGGCGTGTTTGAGCACAGCAGCTGTTCCTTGGCTAGGGAGAGGGGTTAAGCAAACCTACCTGGGGTCTTTTTGGTGGTTTTGTTTCAAAGAAGCTTTTTGGTGGTTACCTGGAATCCTTCTTGCCTGGTTTTAAAACTTAATGAAAAATTTCCCATTTTTAGAGAGGCTCTGGGATTTAGTTAAAATGTAGTTAGCCAGTTATTTCTTCCATTTCTGTCTGGAGAGCTATGGTACCATTTTCTTTCCCCCTTATTTTACTTCATTTTAAAGTTTTATTTTACTTTGATGGGCTCAAAAGTCTTTTCTGAGTGACTTCTTAAATTGGTATGCTCAGAAAGACTCTTTCCTTGAATGAAAAAAAATGTTGTTTTAGATTTAAAAAAATGCCAGTTGTGTTCCTTGTTAGATTCCGAGGCTGTTGCAACAGGCTATCCCAATTAGGTGGTGTAAAGCACAGAAGCTGTTCTCTTACTGCTGGGGAACACTGCCCTGCCCCCCCCAAGGTGTCTGCAGAGGGCAGCTCCCTCCCACCTGTGTTGGGTCTCCCTGGAGCCCAGCTTCCTGTGGCTCCGCTCCAGGCTCTGTCTCTGTCACCGTGTCCCTCTTGTGTGTGTCTGTGTTTTTCAGATCGTGTAAAACATGTAACAAGAGATCTTAATGGATTTCCTGCATCACAGCGTTGTCAGGCACACACGTGCATTTGTGTTTTATAGGTTTACAACTGCTCTGCATACATTTTCATCCTGATGACTGAAATTCTGCACCCATTTCCCCTCCCCCGGCTCTTGGCAACTCCCATTCTACTTTGTGTCTTTTTTTTGTCTGTGGTACTGGGGATTGAACACAGGGCATCCTGCATGCTAGGCAAGTGCTCCACCCCAGAACACCAGCCCTTTGAATTCCCTCCTGCTTCAGCCTCCCAAGATGCTGGGATTATAGGCTTGCACCACACCTTTGTGTGTATCCTTGCATTCAGCGTCCACATGGGTAATCTAGATTGTTTTCATCTCAAGATCCTTCTGCAAGATTCTTATTCATATATATGGTCATATTCACAGGTTCCAGGAGTTAGGATGGGGATGAAGCTTTTTGATTATAGTCATTGAAAATGTATTAATGCATATACCTTTCTGTACCATGAATAATAAAGTCCTTTGTCTTCTACCCAAGAAGACACAAGCCTCTTCTGCCAGCACCCATGAAATAATAGCATTTTAATTAGTACCTTGCAAGGAGGATACAATCTCAGACAAATACTAACATGTTCAGAAAAAAAAAAATCTAGGTAAGTTGAATTCTCACAAAGTTACTTTATTAAATAGCAGATTTTAAAATGTGAAATCTTACAAATACTCTTCTCAAAAGCCTGCATTTGACTGTGGCTGTAGCTTGGTGGTAGAGCACTTGCCTAGCACATGTGAGGCCCTAGGTTTGATCCTTAGCACACATAAAAACAAACAAATAGAATAATTTTTTTTTTTTTACTTCTATCATTGCTGGGTGAGGTGGTATACAACTGTACTCCCAGTTGTCTTAGGAGGCTGAGGTAGGTGAATCACAAGTTTGAAACCAGCCTCAGCAACTTGGTGAGGCTCTCTATGCAACTTAGCGAGACCCTGTCTCAAAGTAAAAAGGACTGGGGATATAGCCCAGAGGTAAACTACCTCTGAGTTCAATCCCCAATACCCCAAAAAACAAAACAAAAAAAGAGTCTATGTTCTTTTTAAAATCTATTATTATTATTATTATTATTATTATGTGTGTGTGTATGGGTGTGTGTGTGTGTGTGTGTGTGGTGCTGGGAATTGAACCCAGGGCCTTGTGCCTGCGAGGCAAGCACTCTACCAACTGAATTAAGTCCCAAGTCTTTCTTCATTATTTTTATGTGATGCTGAGGATCGAACCCAGTGCCTCACATGTACTAGGCAAGTGCTGTACCACTGAGCTACAGCCTTAGTCCAAAAGTCTATATTCTATTTCTCTATTTTATAAATTATCCCTTATTTCAGGTATGTTAGTTAAGGTAATGCTTACTAGATGCTATAATGGATATGCTCCCAACTCTCTTTCTGGTTCTTGCCGTGTCCTGTGTGGGCATTCTGGGCTGGAAGTCTTTCCTGGGTTGCTTTTTCACTATCCTGATCTCATGACTCCTTGGGTTTCCTAGTGTTTTTTTTTTTAATATTTATTTTTTAGTTGTAGTTGGGCACAATATCTTTTTTTTTAACACAATGCCTTTATTTTTATGTGGTGCTGAGGTTCGAACCCAGCTCCCGTGCTAGGGGAGCGCTCTACCACTGAGCCACAATCCCAGCCCGGGCACAATATCTTTACTTAATTTATTTATTTATGTGTGGTGCCGAGGATCGAACCCAGGGCCCTGCATTTGCTAGGTGAGTGCTCTACCGCTGAGCCACAACCCCAGCCCAGAAGGTTTTTATTAGAAAAAATTTTAAGCATGTCAGAGTAGAGAGAGTAATATCAGAGCTCTAAAACATATCCTTTACCTCATTTCAACAATTATCACCATTTTTTAACTTTTACCACCACTTTTCTTTTCTGGACTATTTTTTTTTAGTTCTTCTTGTTAATTAAAAAGAAATGTGTTCTCATAAAAAATAACATTGTGGAAATTATCTGACTTAGGAAAGGAGACACCTGTAACCTTACCTGTCAGAAAGAGCCCCATGTGCCCGCATGTGGGCTCATGCGAGGTGTGTATGTAGTCTTCAAGGATGTCTTTTTTTTATTGTGATGCTGGGGATTGAACCCAGGGCCTTGTGTATGCAAGGCAGGCACTCTACCAACTGAGCTATATACCCAGCCCAAGGATGTAATCTTTAAGGATCTTTCTGTATCAGTCTTGAATATAGATAGTGTATTCCATTATGTGGATTACAACATGATTAGCCGGGTTCAGTAGTGCATTCCTATAATCCCAATGACTGGGGAGGATGAGGCAAGTTCAGAGCCAGCCTCAGCAACTTAGTGAGGCCATAGGCAACTTAGAGAGACCCTGTCTCTAAATAAAATACAAAAAAGGCTGGGGATATAGCTCAGTGATTAAATGCCCCTGGTTCAATCCCCAGTACCAGTCATCGTCGTCGTCGTCATCATCATCATCATCATCATCATCGTCATCGTCATCTAGTTTCCTGTGGGGGTATTTTTGGTTTTTCAGTTTTCCCTATTAAATACTGCTGCACTAAAAAAGGAATATGTACATAAAATTTAAAAATAATGCTGCACTAACAACCTCCTACATTTTTTAATATGGTATGTTTTAGAATTGTCGGTTCAGATATGTACATCTTTTTTTAAAATAATAACTTCATTTTATTTATTTACTTATTTTTACATGGTGCCCAGGATGGAACCCAGTGCCTCACATGTGCTCGGCAAGTGCTGTACCACAATCAGCCCTAGCATATGCACGTCTTAAAAAGATTTATAGATATTGTCAAATTGTCCTCCCAAATGAGTATACCGATTTTTGCCTTCAGCAGTGGATGGGAGTGCCCAGATTTTTTTTTTTTAAGTGTTTCTGGGACTTGGACCCAAGGGTTCTCTACCCTGATCTACATCCTTTTTTATTTTATTTTTATGTGGTGCTGAGGATCGAACCCAGTGCCTCACCCGTGGCAGCTGAGTTCTGTACCACTGAGCCCCAGCCCCAGCCCCTTGAGCTGTATCTTGAGCCCTTTTTATTTTTTTTACGTTTTATTCAGAGACAGGGTCTCACAAAGTTGCTGAGGCGGGCCTCAACCTTAACAACCTTCCTGTTTCCGCCCCCTGAGGCACCGAGGTTACAGACATGCATCACCGTGCCCACCTAGAGCAGCATGGCTTTACAGTCTACTTTGTCCTGGTGCAGACAGGGCCCGGAGGTCAAGGGCTCTCTTAGTCCAGGCTTGTTTCTGCAGCATTGCAACTGAAGCTCCTGACTTCTGGTCACTTCCTCCTCCAGGGTCTCTTCCAGACCTGACTCTAGCCTGCCTGATTTTTTCATGGCCTTAGTTTTGTGTTTCTGGGTCTCAGTTCACAGGAGCTTCCTGGGAGCTCTCTGAACCAGATGCCCAAAGACAGTGGAAGTGGGCGCAGTAATTGTCTTCCTGCTGCTTTGCTCCTGGTTAGCCTTTCTTTCCCCGGCAGTAGTGGGCATGGAAACCAGGGCCTTGTGCACACTGGCAAGCCACTACTCCTGAGCACAGCCCATCCCTGAGGCTGGGTTATTTGATCCTCTGAGAGGTGCACAGACTGCTCTCTGCCAAGGTTTTCTGCAGTCTTGTTCTCCTGTTATTTGGGATGTAGAAACATTTGCAACCCAGTGGGGGCTTCTGCACTCAGGGCTTTCTCATTCCTTCCATTTCTCCTTGAGAAGTTGTAGTTCTTGCCTGTGCCATCCTTTTCTTGGAATCCTGTGTGGAGGCAGTCAGTAGAATCCTTCTCTGACTCTTCCCACCCCCCTGGGCCAGAGGCTGCTGCGGGTGGTGGATCATTGGCATCGTCATGGGCTCCCAGCTCTGCAGCATTCCTACCTGTGCTCTGCCTCCTGACTGTGAAGCCAGGGCCACAGAAGCTCAGGTTGTCTTCACAGCCAACCCCACTTCAAGGGACTCATTTGATGTCAGAGGTCGTTCAGGAAAGCAGAAACTACTGTGGGTATTTCCAGCAGGAAGGTGTTTAGCATAGTGAATCAGAGGATTACAAAACCATGAGTAGGGTGGGGGGTGATGGGGGTAGCATCAAAGCCAGAAGGAGCTGCTGGCAGCTTTCAGAAAATTAGGACTTGTGCTTATTACACAAAACTGCTGCAGATAAGCTGTGCGTTCCCTAGGACCAGGGAGGTGAAATTCAGAAGAATGCTCAGTGGTGCTGGTGACATGACCCTGCCACTCCACTGAACAGCCCCAGCTGGCATCACCTCACTGCTTTCCGAGTCTTACGGGGTAGTGGTGCTTCTTGTCACTGGATCGGGGCTGTGGCTCCTGTCGTTCAAGGGAGAGCAAGATGTCACCAGCACCCAGCCTGCTTCCCTGCTGGGAGGGCAGCACAATCTTGCTGGCCACGGATCTGACCCTCAGCATGGTGCTGTTAAGTTACATGATGATAGTGTGCAGCGTGGAAGTGAATATAAAAATCTGTGCATAAATAAAATTTTGTCTTTATATTTACTTACAGACTATAAAGCAATTGGCAAAATAGGAGAGGGAACATTTTCTGAAGTCATGAAGATGCAGAGCCTGAGAGATGGAAACTACTATGCGTGTAAGCAAATGAAACAGCACTTTGAAAGGTAGGTGTCCAAGACAGCCGCCACCCAGTGCTGGCGCAGCCTTGAGTTTAGGGCAGTCTCTGTCCTGGGAAAATTGTTTATTTAGTTGTAAATAAGTAGTCCGATCCCTTGGGTATTGAGGGTCATGGGCTGAAGAGCCGCTTACGATGCTGGCATTTCCTCTTGTCCAGGCTTACAATAATGTCAGTGATGAATGGTGTGAGATTTTAAGTTGTAAAGGCATGACTCACTCAAAGAGTTGTATGTGTGTCGGGGTCTTACAAATCAGACCTTCGTCCAGGTGCATTAGAGGTGCTTGCAGTTTAATTACTTGTGAAGCACATGGACATGATGAGGAATGATTTCCAGGTAGGGATAGAGGAACTTCTTTCCTGGGTGACTTCAGCTGCCCGTCCCCGGAGGGGAACTGTGGTTTGTGCTCACGCCTGTGGAGGACCACCCTGGCTTTTTCTTTCAGAGCAGACTCTGATGGTCTCAGAGTTGGCCAGCTTCTCAACATACACTACACCAACAAGCCAAAAATGGATGCCATTAGGAAACTGTCTGAACGAGGAAGTGAGTGCTGGCTTCATTGTAACATGAAACTTTTCAATAAAAAGTCTGAGGCCAGTAATTTATGTCTCTAAACAGCCAAAGAATTTTGAAAGCATAATTATTTCACCGTATTGATGCACAGCCTTCCGGAGAGTTTTGGGGTATAGACCTTGATTTCACACTCTAAGTATGAAAAGTCATTTCTCAGGTCAGAAGAGGAGTGTTGCCAGTTCATCTCACTAGAGAGGGTTGAGAGTAGCACTTCATCCTCATGACATCTCATCCAGGTAGCTGTTATCCTTGCTTTGCACAGGAGGAGAGGTGCCCTGACCTTGTCACTAGCTCTGCACCTCTGGGTTCGAATCCACTTTTCACCAAAGCCAAACCCTGGCTCTTTACCGCCCAGACCACGTGGTGGTTCACCTACCACTTCCAAGACTCGGCTGCTGCCAAGGTCTTCTGCTTTGCCTTTCCTGGGACTTCTTCCTCTACATATTCCACACTCTCTGTCCCCAACCCCCCATTCCGTCCATCTTTACCTTCAGACTACCAAAGACAGAGAATTAGATGCACGGTATGCTGACGACCCTGCATGGAGAGAGCGGAGAGCAGCTTCCTCCGCAGGCACCCTGTGAGCCCCCGCCCCAGCAGCCAGCACTGGACTTTGAGCAGCAGGGGTGGCACCTTGCCCCCCCCACCCCAACCAAGGACTGAGGACTGGATCCTTTCAGGTTCTCACTGTGGGTTTCAGGGAGAGAGAACTTGAAGGTGACCACAGGTGTGCTGCTGTCATTTTGGTGAAGAGGTAAGCGAACACAGTGGGTGGATGCTAAGCCCCAGAGTTTTGCACTCACAGCAGTGCTGTGAGGAGACCACACTTGGTCACACAGGTGCCCATGGGAAGAGGAATACAGGTGTAGCTCATTTTAGGAAGGTTTCTGGTGAAGAAGGTTGGCGAGTTCTGAGAGCAGACCTTTGCTAATCCTGTCACCTCCCGAATACCCACCTCTAATCACCACAGCCAGATTAAGTTTCTACCCTCTTAAAGCCTCACAGTGGGCGTTCAGTTCAGTGTCTGTAATATGAAGTGTCACAGTGGCTGGTGTTTTGTGCTATTTGGATGTACAGACTCAGTGCGGAGTTTTAGTTTCAACAGGCATTTGTTAATGTGCCTTAGGACCTGCCAAAGCTGTGTAGTCCAAACCCAAGGAGAACTGGACATTGGATTTCATTTTGTGAGTTTTGATTTGCTTTTTATATATGTCTTAAAAACCCTAGGATGGGTCTGAGACTGTGGCTCAGTGGCAGAGCACTTGCCTAGCAGGGTGAGGCACTGGGTTTGATCCTTAGCACCACATAAAAAGGCATGCTGTCCATTCACAACTACAAAAATAAATAAATAAATAAACCGACCAACCTACCAGCCATCCCACCCTGGGACACAGGAATCCCCTCACGGTTGGTCTGCTGTGGCCAAGGGAAGCATTCTTTTGGTATGACCTATCCTCTTTTCTTTCTTTTAGTATTTTTTGGTGCTACGAGGCTTTCTGTGCTCCTTTTATACTTTCCTTGCTCCAGCCCTAGAACCTGCCATTTCTCTAAGGAGCCCTGATTCCTTTCATTGGAGGAAGGTATTTAGAAACTAAGATCTGGACACTGGGTGTCCTAGTACTGGGTGCTGATGCTTCTAGAGCTGTTGGCAAACAGTGCTGGTGGTGCCAACCCATCATGCCCGTGCCTGGCTCTCCTTCCCATCTCTATTCAAGTACCTATGAGAGCATACCCATAAAATAAATAAATGGGATGAAGAAATGATTCTTTCTCATAGAAGAATTTCACTTAATACATGTAGGGGGATAAGGGAAATAGGGAACCATCATTAGAATGCACATGTAATAATTTTTGCAGTCAGAAATCATTTCTGGGGGAAACTCAAAAGTTATTTCTGACTATAGAAATAATTATATGTTCATTATTACATGTTTATTGTTATATGTTAAATTATTACAGGCTGATGCATGCTAAATTAATGGGTGAAACTATGAAGAGAAATAGGATTTCTATATAGCCCTAAAATATTTCCTCCTAGATACTTTATTTTTAAAATTTGATTTATTTTTAAGCTCATTCACAAAACATAGAAATTATAAATATTAATGGGGTGTCATGTAATGTTTTGATACATGTATACATTGTATAATTTTTTAAATTTATTTTTTAAAATTTTTATTTATTTATTTATTTTTGGTACTTGGGATTGAACCCAGGGCACTTAACTATTGAGCTATATCATGAGCCCATTTTTTGTATTTAGAGACAGGACCTCGCTAAGTTGCTGAGGCCTTGAATTCGTGATCCTCCTGCTTCAGCTTTCTGAGCCGCTGGGATTATAGATGTATAACACCACACCTGGCACATCATGTAATGTTTAAATCAGGTTAACTATATCTGTTTCCTCAAACATTTGTCATTTCTTTATGGTAAAAACTTTCCAAATATTAATTTTTTAAAAATATATTTTAATACATTTTATTTATTTATTTTTATGTGGTGCTGAGGATCAAACCCAGGGCCTCACATGTGCTAGGTGAACGCTCTACCACTGAGCCACAACCCCAGCCCTCCAGATATTAATTGTAACCACTCTGATTGCCATCAATAATAAATACTAGCTAGTGTTGATTAATTACTGTGGAAGTTCTGACAGATCCTCGTATTGTCTGGTATCCCTTCCTCCAGGAAGTAGGGCTTCCTTCCTTCCTCTTGAGTGTTGATTGGACTTAGTGATTTGCTTCTAAAGAATAGAAGGGACAAACAATGGCATTACAGTTAGAAACCTGGCAGGTCCCACGGTGGCTAAATGATCCAGGTCACCATCAGTGGTGAGACAGGGACACAGTGGACCAGGATGGACAGGCTGTGCCACCTCGGGGCTCGCTCCCCAAAGCCATAATCCCAGTGTAACCCTGAGAGCACAGCAGGGGAGTCCAGATTGGGGACATTCCGCAAAACACCTTCCTAGCCCAAGGCTGTCATGGCAGTGAAAAACAAAGACTGAGGAACTATTGCAGATTGGAGGTGACTCAGGGGATGTGATACCTTAACTGCAGGTGGCATCCTAGATCCTGGAAGAGAAAAGACATTAGTGGAAAAACATGGGAGACCTCAAGTTTAAGTAATAGTTGTACTAGTGTCAGTTTTTTAGTTCTGATAAATGTTATACAAATTGGGTAGACTCCATATTATCTTTACACCTCTTCTGAAAGTCTAAAATAATTTCAACATAAAAGGTAAAAAATAAGACAGAACAAGCAGACAAAAACATAAATAAATAAATACAGAAGCCAGGCCCAGTGGTGCACACCAGTTATACCAGTTACTCAGGAGGCAGAGGCAGGAGGATTGCAAGTTCGAGACCAGCCTGGACAAGTAGCAAGACCCTATTTCAAAATAAAAGATTTAAAGGACTGGGGGCGGGGCTGGGGATGTGGCTCAAGCAGTAACGCACTCGCCTGGCATGCGAGGGGCGCTGGGTTCGATCCTCAGCACCACATAAAAATAAAATAAAGATGTTGTGTCCACCGAAAGGGTTCGATCCTCTGCACCACATAAATGTAAAATAAAGCTATTTTGTCCACCTAAAACTAAAAAATAAGTATCCAAAAAAAAAAAAAAAAAAAGGACTGGGGATGCAGCTCAATGGGAAAGACCCCCAGTACCACAAAATAGCAAAACAACAAACAAGACAACTATAGGAGATCTGGTACTACTCATTGATCATGAACTTCTCTTCTTAAAAATGTTGCTGTTAATTCTGATTTATATGGGAAAAAGAATTGTTAGTTTCTTCTGCTTTTGGTCTCATCTCTAAGGATGAGATTGCTAATAATTTGTAGTTTGTTGGATGTTCCAGTGTAACTGATACTGGTCCAAGTATAATGCTGTTTCTTTGTTTCTTGTGGTGCTGGGGGTGGAACCCAGGATTTCCTGCCTGCTAGGCAAGCAACATACCCCTAAGCCATACCCCTAAGCCATACACTCTAGCCCTTGTTTTTGTTTTCAGACATGAAAATAATACTTCTGGCTTTTACATGGGAGTATCTTTCTGTAGTATTCTGTCATCATTATCAAATAAATTGTCTTGTTTACTTAAAGAACAATTTCAAAGTTGATTTTGGGTACCCTTAGCCATCCGTTTCTGTTCTACTTCTCATTGTCTAAATGAGTCCTCAAAGTCATCTTGCATAGTTGCTTGGGTGGTTTGGGAAAGGTGAAGCATTGGCAGAAGAAGATCACACCATGTCACTCATGCAGGATGATGTTGGCATTCAAAGCCTCTGCCTCCTGACCCCTCCAACCTTACTTCCACTCCTTTCCTCCTACTTGAGTTGGAATTGAAATTGATGGCTTTTGGGGCTGGGGATGTGGCTTAAGTGGTAGTGTGCTCACCTGGCATGCGTGAGGCACTGGGTTCGATTCTCAGCACCACATAAAAATAAAATAAAGATATTGTGTCCACCTAAAAAACTAAAAAATAAATATTAAAAAAAAGAAATTGATGGCTTTTGCAAATATCTTTGCTAATATGAAGTTCAAGTAAAGTAAGACAACCAAAGAACACCTTGGTACTGTCTGGGGCAGGGCCTGGCAACTCTGGAGACTGTTTCTCCATGTTCCTCGGAGGTGAGGTTAGCTCCTGGGCTCTAGCCTGCAGGAAGACCAAGTCCTCCTCATTTCTCTTTGTTGTCTTCACTATTTTCTCCCACCTGTAATCCCTAAAAGTATCCAGTTAAGTAGAGGCTGCCTTTGGCAATGATTTTACTCTGTATTTTGCCTGTAGAAATATTTTTAAGACCCTTACTTGGGCTGGGGATGTGGCTCAAGCGGTAGCGCGCTCGCCTGGCATGCGTGCGGTCCGGGTTCGATCCTCAGCACCACATACAAACAAAGATGTTGTGTCCGCCGAAAACTAAGAAATAAATATTAAAAAAAATTTAAAAAAAAAAAGACCCTTACTCATGGTCTTGTTGGGGTCTCTCCTCATGCCCTGAAGCAGAAGGCTCAGTAGTGAGCTAAGCCTGGCCAGCAGAGGCTCCCACTTAAAAGCAGAACCAGAAACCCCTCTGCTTGTAGGCTTTTAGTTTTGTGACCTTGCACAGCTCTTCATTTTTCTGTGCCCTCATTTCCTTCCTTACACAGGAGGGACAACACGGCATCCACCTCCTAAGGTTGTTGTGGGGTCTAGTGAAATAATGCAGGGGCACACTCATGGTGCCTGCAGGCAACAGCCCCGAGGCTTGCCATATGAACCAGCTCTTCCTTGGCAGGTAAGGCAGGGTCCAAGGGCTTGGAGATGATTTTGGAAATTGAAGAGAGATGATACTAGCGAAAATAGTGAAGCTCATGGCAGGGACTCACCGACATCTGGTGCCAGGAACAGCACCAGGTGACTTGTGTGTCAATGCCATTTAATCTCACTTCGACCCTCGACTCTGGAAGCAAGATGCCAATGTGGCCACCTTTTGGATCAGAGAGCATGCCTTCGTCCCCCACCCGCTTGGCGCTGTGCAGCCGGGAGCTTCCGCCCAGGTCTACTCAGTAAGTGGCCTCCATGTTCCTTTTAGGAACATAAAAAGCTACTTTGTAAGGAAGAAATAGAAAAAAGGCAAGAAATTCATGAGTTACTTTAGATAGGTTTTCTGCTTACTTAAAAATAAAGTATGGAAAATCTCAAACAAATACAAAGTAAAGAGTAATGAACCCCACCTAGCAGCAGGACGGAAACCCTGCTGTTTTAATTTAGTCTGTGCCTCTGCACAGTCCTCTTCTCCTACCTGGTCAGTATGTATGCCTTAGTGTGTGCCGCAGTCTGGCTGGGCACAAAATCACGAGCCACCACACAGCTTGTAGATTCAAACAGCAATTCTTTATTCCCGAACTCACACCAGCCGTCTACAATCACATTCAGGGGAAATCCACGTTCTCTGCCCAAATCCACCCCCACTGGGCTTCCGTCTCCCCAAAAATACTGTCTGAATCCCGTGAGAACTCAAGGGGAACTCAGGCAGCAGGATACGCCCTATTCCCAGCAGGAATAACCTTAAACCTGGAACCACCCTAAACCTGGATAGTCCTAAACCCGGGAACGCCCTAAACCGGGAACACCCTAAACCCCCGGATCCACCCTGGTCCTTGAGCAAGGTCACCTTATGCAATGTCACTGCAAAATGTCCTATTTCCACGAGTCCTTCCACTAAGCAACATGGGGTACGCTGGCAAGGAAATTGTCATACCTACTTGGCTAATGGCTCCCAGCATCTCCCCCCTTCTGATTAATTAAACAACAAGCAATGTGGCTTAAGGACCGTGCCTGGTAGGTTGTCCAATTCAACATATGGTTCTTACC
>NW_025999900.1:66226914-66230489 GCF_001458135.2 Marmota marmota marmota | reverse complement strand
GCAGCACTAAGTCCTGATGAATCCAAATTTAAAAAGTTTAGTGTAAAAAGGGTTATTTTAAGTTTATCTTTGGGGGATATATACCCCTTAAAGATCCTTTTAAATTTAAGTCTTTCAAAAGCATTCTGCCTTAGTTTTTAGAATTATTTTAGTCCTTTTAATTTTTTGATGTGGTTTTAAACCAATTTCCTTCTAGTTTAACGTTTTCTAAATTGGCTCTTGTCTATAAATTTTAACACCCTCATCTGAGACTTCTAATTTCTGCACCACCAGAAATTAAAGTTGATGGGCTTTTTGAAAAAATTACTAATAATCTCCTTGCTCCCAGCAAGTGTGTTTTGGGCTGCTAAAATAAAGGACCACAGACTGGTGGATCAAATAGCAGATGTTTGTTTCTCACAGTTCTGGAGCCTGGAAGTCCAAGATCAAGGTGCTGGCAGATCTGGTGTCTGGTGGGAGGGCCTGCTTACAGATTTGCTCAGGGTCATCTTTTGTGCCCTCAGAGAGGAGAGAGGGGAGCCAAGCTTCTATAGCCTCAGGTCACAGGGCTACCTCCTCATACCTAAGTCTCCTGTCCCAGGAACACCCAACAAGGGTTAGGGTTTCCTGATATGAATTTTGGGGGATACAAACATGAGATTCATAACATTATACAGATTTGGTTTGGTTGGTTTTGCTGGGGATCAAACCCAGCGTCTGGCACATGCTTAGCAAGCACTGAACTGCTTTGCTGCTCGGCTGTACCCTTGGCCCCAACTGTCCTTTTTCTAAGGTAAACTTGCATATATAAAGGGCGAATAGCTTACCTGTACAGTTTTGGCAAATAGACATTCCCATGTGATTAATGTCACCCTAAAAAATTTCTTTCTTCTTTCTTTTTTGAATATTTTTAGTTGTAGGTGGACACAATACCTTTATTTCGTTTATTTTTCTGTGGTGCTGAGGGTGAAACCCAGTGCCTAACACATGCTAGGCCAGCACTCACCACTGAGCCACAGCCCCAGCCCCACCCTAGAAAATTCCTTCCCATCTCTTTTCAGTCTCCCACTCCCTTCCCAGATGGCCTCGGCTGTTTTCTTTACTCCCTCCTAGAATCTCAGACTACGTGTAACCTCACATCTGTGTTCTCATGCCCAGTTCCATTGGCGCAGCAGAGTTGTCATGGCTATCTTAACAGGTTTGTCCCTCTTTTTGCAGGGGGTGGGTACTGGGGATTGAACTCAGGGCACTTGACCCCTGAGCCACTCCTCAGCCCTATTTGTATTTTATTTAGAGACAGGGTCTCACTGAGTCACTTAGCGCCTTGCTTTTTTGCTGAGTCTGGCTTTGAACTCCTGACCCTCCTGTGGCGACCTCCCAAGCTGCTGGGATTGCAGGCATGCACCATGGAGTCCAGCAGAAGTTTGTCCCTTTTTTAATGCTGAGTAGTATTTGTTCCAGTCTGTGACTACATACAGTTTATCTGTTCTGTCAGAGGGGTTGTTTTCTGTTGTGGCCAACCGTGAATAAAGCTGCCATGAAAGTCTTAAGACTTCTGGGTATGTATTTTCTTTTTTCCTACTTAATTATTTACAAATGCAATCACTGGATCAAAGGTGGGCAAACATTAACTTTATAAGAAACTGTGGCTAGGCCTTTTCCAAAGTCATTGTAGCTTTGGATTCCCGCCGGCAAAGAGTAAGTTCCAAATGCTTCACATCCTCAGCCAGCATTTGGTGTTGGGAGCATTTTTTTTTTCCCTTTTTAATTAAAAAAACATTTTTTTGGTAGTCGTAGATGGACAGCATGCCTTTATTTTGTTTGTTTGTTTTTATGTGGAGCTGAGGGTGGAACCCAGGGCCTCATAGGTGCTAGACAGGTGCTCTGCCAGGAGCCCTAGCCCAGCCCTGGTGTTGGTAGCCTTCTAAGTCAGCTGTTGGCCACTGTGCCTTGTCATCTAGAGATTTTGGCCTCCACTTGCTAATGACCAACAACGATGACCACCAATTCACATGCCTTCTGGCTGTTCACGTACCTTCCTTTTTGAAGTGTCTGTTCAGACTTTTTTTTTCCTATTTTAAATATTGGGCTATGTGTCTTTTTATTGAGTTGTTTGTAGGAGTCCTTTGTATGTTCTCTGTGTAAATCCGTCGTTACTTACGTTTTGGGTTAGTTTTTGCATGTCTGATTTTCTGGTCCATTTTCCCTATGATTTCTCTCATTCTAAGAGGAGGAAGGGGAGAGGGCCAGGAAGAGGAGGGAGCTGTGACTGTGGGCAGGGCAGGGCAGGCCATGAGAGTAGGAGGAGAGCAGAAAAGGAAGAGGAAGGAATGTCTGTACTATCTTTGCATCTTTTGATGTGCTGGGTTTTTTTTTAACAATATTTTTTAGTTGCAGATGAACACATATCTTTATTTATTTATTTTTTTTTATGTGGTGCTGAGGGTGGAACCCAGGGCCTCACACATGCAAAGCAAGCGCTCTACCACTGAGCCCCAGCCCCAGCCCTTTTTTTTTGATTGAACCCAGGGATGCTCTACCACTGAGCCTTATCCCCAGCTCTTTTTATTTTTTAGTTTGAGACAGGGTCTTGCTAAGTTGCTAAGACTGTCTTTGAACTTATGATCCTCCTGCCTCAGCCTCATAGAGTAGCTGTTATTACAGGTGTGGCCACCACATTTGGCTGATATGCTGAAATTTTTTATGTCAAACCCAGTGTATGGAATTATCTCCTTTTTATGGTTTTTGTTTTCTGTTCTCAGTCTTAGAAATCTAATTATCCCCAGGCTGGGACAATGCTATATTTTCTTCTAAAAATACAACTTTAACTTTTACAATTAGGTCCATGATCCATCTCCAATTAATTTTTGTGTATATTGTAAGGTACAGAGGTCAAGGATTATCTTTTCCCCAGTGGATATCTAGTTGTTCCAGCATCATTTGTTAAAGATGTTTCTAAAAGAGAAAAAAAAAATGTTGCTTTTCCTCATAGGCTGCTTTGTCAGAAGCCAGTTGACTACAAAAGTGTGGGTCTGGGCTGTTTCTCCCTCTGAAGGTGGTCCACATTCTCCTTTGAATGTGTATACCTTGCTTTATCCTCAAAACTTTTTGTCTTGAGATGGACCACACTGTCCCTTGAACGTGCCTCTGCTTTCCTAAATAAACCTCTGCCTGTGTCTCTGGCTGGTGCATGCTGAAATTCTTTTCCATCACGGATGTCAAAAACCCTACTGGAACTGAGTTGTTCCTTTCTCTCCAGGAGCTCCTCAGACTCTTCTTCAGAAACTTTTCTTCTCCTGTGACAATTTTTCCATCTTATTCTGAACTAGTTGATATCTTTAAAAATAAAGTGTGTCATAAAAAAAAGTATAGGTCTGTCTGGACTCTATTCTGTTTCATGGATCTCTTTGACTTTGACTATCCTTATTTCAACTCCCTACTGTTTTTTGTTTTTTTTTTTAAGAAGGGTTTGTCATATATATATATATATATATATATATATATATATATGTTTTATGTATGTGTGTGTGTGTGTGTATGTATGTGTGTGTGTGTGTGTGTGTGTATATATATATATATATATATATATATATATA
>NW_025999900.1:66225320-66226014 GCF_001458135.2 Marmota marmota marmota | reverse complement strand
TAATATATATATATATATATATATATATATATATATATATATATATATATATATAAAATAGAGCAGAGAGGGGAGCCAAGCTTTGTGTAGCCTCTGGTCACAGGGCTACCTCATACACACACACACCCATAAACATATATATATATATACATACATGCATGTATGTATTTTATGGACCTTTATTTATTTATTTATATGTGGCGCTGAGAATTGAACCCAGGGCCTCACACATGTTAGGCAGGTGCTTTACCACTGCAACCCCAGCTCCCCCTTCTGTTTTGGTTCATGTAGTTTAACAGTATGTTTTGAAGTTGGGTAATATTTATCTTCCAGCTTAGTTTTTCTTTTTGGAAACGTTTTGCCTACTTTGTTTTTTTTTTTTTTAAATATATTTTTTAAAATATTTATTTATTTATTTTTTTAGTTATCGGCGGGCACAACATCTTTGTTTGTATGTGGTTCTGAGGATCGAACCCAGGCCGCACGCATGCCAGGCGAGCGCGCTACCGCTTGAGCCACATCCCCAGCCCCGTTTTGCCTACTTTGAGTCCTTTGTATTTCTGTAAATATTTTAGAACCAGCTTGTCAATTCCATACAAAATAAAAACTACAGAGATTTTTGAATGGGATTATGTCAAATCTGTAGCAGTTTATGGAAGAATTCATTTCTTTTTTTTTTTTTTTTTTTTTTTTT
>NW_025999900.1:66168617-66225295 GCF_001458135.2 Marmota marmota marmota | reverse complement strand
TCTCTTATACACATCTCTGTGACTGTGGGCAGGGCAGGGCAGGCCATGAGAGTAGGAGGAGAGCAGAAAAGGAAGAGGAAGGAATGTCTGTACTATCTTTGCATCTTTTGATGTGCTGGGTTTTTTTTTAACAATATTTTTTAGTTGCAGATGAACACATATCTTTATTTATTTTGAGATAGGATCTTGATAAGTTGCTTAGGGCCTCACTAAGTTGCCGAGGCTGGCCTTGAACTTGTGATCTTCATGCCTCAGCCTCCTGAGCTGCTGGGATTACAGGCGTGTGTCACTGCACCTAATTTATTCTGCCTTCTTAAGGTAAACACTTCATAATAAAACATGTAAAGTCACAAATATCCTTCTAAGTGTCGTCAAAACTTCAATGTGCTGTGCTTTACTTTTTTTTTTTTTTTTTTTAAATTTATTTATTTTTATGTGGTGCTGAGGATCGAACCCAGGGCCTTGAACATGCTAGGTGAGCGCTCTACGACTGAGCCACAACCCCAGCCCATACTTTTTGATATGCTAATTTCACGTGAGATTTCTTCCTTACCCATGGATTTTTAGAAATCTGTTGTTTCATTCCCAAATACTCGGGGCTTTTCTAGATAGTTTACGATGGCTGATTTCAAATTTAATTCCATCATGGCCAGCCAGCATGTTCTGTCCATTTTCAGTCTTGGAGTTTATCAAGACTTGGCTCTGATGCAGCACATTCCTGTCTGGGTGAGTGCCCTGTGCATCCTTGAATGATGTCGGGTGGAGGTGGTCAGTAGTGCTCTTAGGAGCTTCCGTATAGTTACTGTTTCTGTTTTTTTTTTTTTTTTAAAGATCATTGTATCAAATATATGAGGGGGTGTTCTGTCTCCAGCTTTCTTTATCTGTCAGTTACTTCATGTGTGTTGAAACTGTTACTTACCGTATGTGCATCTAGAATCCCTGTCACCGTCACCAGGGCCATGCTGGTGTTTCAGCTGTTGAACTGCCACCTGCATGGTGGCAGGCTCACAGCAGACCTCCGAGAGCCAGTGCCCACAGGACTGGCTCCAGCACTATGGACTATGTCTTGCCCTGGGTGCACGTTGCTAGTGTTTTGACTACAGTCCTGGCTGTGAGGGAGGAAATAGGGGAAGGTAATGAAGAAGAGGCCCAAAGCTCTTAGTCACAGATATTCTTAGACTCAGACTAGTCTCTCTTCAGGCTGTTCCTATGTATCAGGCTCCCATGTGGTTGCTAGCTTGAGAGCAACTGATTTAAGAGCCACATTGATTTAAAAACTATATAATAAATTCTGGACGTGGTCACACACGCCTGTGATCCCAGCCACTTGGGAGGCTGAGGCAGGAAGATCGCAAGACCAGCCTCAACAACTTAACAAGGTGCTGTCTCAAAGTTTAAAAAAAAGCGCTGAAGGGGCTGGGGCTAGGGCTCAGGGGCAGAGCACTTGCCTGGCATGTGTGAGGCACTGGGTTCGATCCTTAGCACCACATAAAAATGAAACAAATAAAGTCATCCTGTCCATTTACAACTACAAAAAAAGGGCTGGGGAATCTTAGTTCAGTTGGTAGAGTGCTTGCCTTGTATGCACAAGGCCCTGAGGTTAATCCCCAGCACCACACACACACACACACACACACCCCAAACACAACTACAAAAAATAAAAATTAAAAAAAAAAGTGTCAGAGATGTGGTTCAGTGGTTAAGCACCCCTGGGTTCAGTTCCAGGCACTAAAATGAAAAACAAAACACAATCAGAAAAACCCAAGTATAATCAGAACCTTTCCCAGCTGTGACCTAGCCCTGCTGCTGGTAGTGTGGACCTTATCCAGGTAGCAGGACCTTATCCTTTTTCTGTATAGGTCTGTAGGGGCTCAACAAACCCTTTTATTTAAGAACAGGCTGGGGATATAGCTCAGTTGGTAGAGTGCTTGCCTTGCATTTACAACACCCTGGGTTTAATCCCCAGCACCACCAAAAAAAAAAAAAAAAAGAACAGAATTAAAAAAAAAATTAAACTATAGTAATGTGCTGTTGGATATAACTATTCCCTGAATAACCAAACAAGATGCTGAGCAATTGTAGGAAAGAAGAATATCCCCACAATTGGTTCCTTCGGAGCCTCTGAGATGGAAGTCCCTTGAGCATGAAGTCACTGGATGGGTGTGAATCCCCTCCCACCATGGGAGGTGCGTCCCTGGAAGGGTGTCTGGAAAGCAGGGACAGCTGGTCACGGCCTAGCACTTACAGTGGTGTGATTTGGATATGGAAACAGTGTCAGGCTGAGCAATCAAAGACGACCCCACAGCGAGACACCTGCAAGGACTACACCTGTTCCCCCCAGGCAGAGGAGATGGCAGAAAAGACAGAATTCATCAAATATGAGGTGGAGGGAGGGGCTGGGCTGTGGCTCAGTGGTAGAGCGCTTGCCTGGCATGTGAGAGGCACTGGGTTCAATTCTCAGCACCACATAAAAATAAAATAAAGATATTGTGTTCATCTACAACTAAAAAATATTTAAAAAAAAAAAAAAAGAAGAAGATGAGGTGGAGGCTGGGTCTGCTTCTGGAATTTTGAAATGCATATTTTAAGATAGTATGTACATTTCCTATAAACTGATTAATGTAGTTTAATTATTACCCTTAATTTTAAATAAATTTGTCAATTAATTTAATCAGAAAACTTAATCTTTTTTTTTTTTTTTTTTAAGTATTGGGCATTGAACTCAGGCACTTGACTACTGAGCCACCTCCCCAGCCCTATTTTGTATTTTATTTAGAGACAGGTCTCACTGAGTTGCTTAGCACCTTACTCTTTTAGCTGAGACTAGCTTTGAACTCGAGATCCTCCTGCCTTAGTCTCCCTAGCTGCTGAGTTGATAGGCGTGCAGCAGTTTTAATATTAATCTTTTTTTTAATCTTAATATGTAAAAGAAACTTCAAGAGAATCTTTCAGGATAATAGATGGGGAAACTTTTCATGTATTTCCTAAGCTATGAGAACTTTAATTTTTATAAGATGATATAAGAATATGCTAACTTCAGTTTCTGATGAGAACAGTTTGACCCGATTAACTTGCTTGAAATATTTGCGAGTTTAAAATTTTCAAACACGGATAATGAATATGATTTGGTAGCTCTAATTTTAAAGTTAACCTAAATTATAAATCAGTTATCTATTTTTACCTACAAATAGTATTGAGCAGGTGAACAACCTACGAGAGGTACAAGCTCTGAGGCGTCTGAATCCACACCCAAACATTCTTACGTTGCATGAAGTAGTTTTGTAAGTATATTTGGAGCTTAAAAAATTATCTATTTGAAAATTTGTTATTGATTAAATCTCCTTTTAAGAAAACCATGGTAGACTTACAATATTTGTAGCTCAGAGAATAATAATTTTCATTTCACCATACGTTGCATTTCTATTTGGACAATTGCGTATCTGACCCCTCATTTGGAGGTGTCTTCAGAGAGGTGACCTCATATCGTGGCAGCACGCAGCATTCAAGATTTGGCTTCTAAAGCTTGGTTTGGAACTCTGAAGGCTTGAACATGAGTCATGACCTCCCAGGCCAGCCCTGCGATGCTATTTCATGTTCTCATCTTGTTGCCAACTGATCTCTCTGCACAGTCTCTTACAGTCTTTCTTACAATAATTGATGTAATTTCAAGGCATTTCCATTTGTTCTAATTGTAGAGTAGTTTTCATAAGGCTTACCTGCCAATCAAAAAGATAGAGCCTGGCTTGTCCCTTGGTGTGCAGGGGCTCAGGAGGCCTCCTCCCACCAGCATGACCTTGCCACTCTGGGAAGGTGCTTGTTGGCCTTGCTACAGCTCTGCAGGGACCCTGGCCTATAAAGTTGGCCTGGGAACTCCAGTCTCTGCCAGTTAAAGCTTGGTGGATTTTAATCAGAGGATGCAACAGTTTTAAATTCAAAACGACTTGTGTTGACATAGCTATGCGGCCCCTTGACATAGCTGCAGTGTTCTTAGCACGGTTTGCACATAATAATCACAACACTGTGTACACACACACACACACACACACACACTCTCTGTGCAGAGCACTTCTGGCCAGAATCTCCTGAGACCCCTGCCAGGTGGCCTGCTGTGACACAGGCTCCCCTTTAGGGGTTGAATGGAATCCCGAGAAGCTTGTTGGCTGGGCCTGAAGCCTGGAGTATGAGTGAAATGTGACTCTTCTGCCTGGGAGTGGCTTTTGCTTTTGGCTCTCCAGTTGTAATATATCCCAATTACATGTAAATAATTAGATACATTAAATTACTTTAAAATTAATTAAAACTAGACGTTCAGTCGTAGAGCATGAGTTAAGTTCCTTTTTCTTTTATTGCTTTGCTTAGCTAATTCCCCAGACTTTCTTCTTTCTGCTGGGTTAATTTTATATTTTCAAGACATATCTCTTTTTTTTAAAAAATGGCTTTTAGAATTTTGCTTAAAATAAATCTTTACGGTTATTTAAAATTAAATTTATCAGAAATATTGGTTGAAAATAAAAATCTCTACTATTTTAATAATTATATTGCCATCTTTGGCTGATGTGGGAGTGCCTTATATTTACCAGAAATGTTTACAGTGAATTAAATATTTGATCATGTTTTCTGATTAAGACAAAAAAAAATTTAAAACCTGCTTTCTTCTTCAGTGACAGAAAATCTGGTTCTCTTGCACTTATATGTGAACTTATGGACATGAATATTTATGAGCTCATACGAGGTACGTAGACTATTTCGAAAGCTACCTTATAATATTCTTTAAGTTTGTAGCTCACCTGTATCTTGCTTCCGATCTCATAGTCCTTGGTCACCACAGAGCAGTGGTGACAACCAAGACGGCTTGCTCCTGGAGGCGTTGCTGTGGCAGGCTGGCCTCCCAGGGTGACTGCACGCAGGAAGGGGAGCCAAGGCCTTCCGGTGACCCTGTGATTTGGAAAAGTGGCGCTGAAGGCAGCAGAGCATTGCAGCCTGTGCCTTCCTTGGGGGGTGCCGAGCTTTGGGGCCCCTTGCTCTGAGGTACCTCTCCCTGGGGTCTCCTTGCTGCTTGACTCTGTTCCCTGCTGAACAAAGGCAAAGCTTCCCTGAAGATCCTGGCTTTGGGGAACCCCTTGCACCTTGCCATGCACTGGTGTCCAGGGTGCTCATTATTTCCATCTTTGAAACAGTAAAGCTCTGTTAGGGAAGCTTGCCCTGAGCCGGCCTCAGCCAGGGCCAGCCTTGGGTGCTTGCCGAGGGCACAGCAGAGAGCCAGCAGGCAAGGGGGCAGGTGGTTGGCCCCCAGTGAGCAAGTGTCCCGGGGCTCTGTCCTCATGGGTCTGCCAGCTGTTAGGACAATGAACCTGGTGCATATCACTAAGAAACAACATCCAGTGTCCCATTCAAATCACACTACCCAAGGTCACACGAAGAAAATTAGCTGCCCTAATGTCCTGTGAGTTCAGATGATTGGGAATAGAATTTAAGTGGAAACATCATAGGTGATTTAAAAGCTGTATTATCTCAAACAAGTTAGACTGAAAGCAGTGTGCCACGGTCCCTTCAGATGGAGAGGCAGACACTGGTGCTGAAGAGTCCAAATACAGTTGTCTTTGTGAAGTGACAGGATGAAGACAGTATTGTGTCAACATTAATATAAGGCGCCCTGGTGTCCTCACCCCTGAGGACACTCTGGGGATGCCAGAATTTGAGGATGCCTGGTGTTGCGTTTGCACATAACCCAGCTCTTGCTCCCGTGGGTTTCACGCCACCTCCTGGTGACTTACAGGACCAGATACAGTGTGGATGCTGTGGAAATGATTGTTGTTATTAGGAGACAGCAACAAGGGGGAGAGTCTGTACCTGTTGAGCACAACCATTGATGGTTGAATCTACAGATAGGGAACCCACACAGACAGGGATTGCTTGTATTTTATTATGTGATTTTAAATATTTATGTGATCATAAATTACTAAGAGGGCTGGGGGTGTGGCTCAAGCAGTAGCGCGCTCGCCTGGCATGCGTGCATCCCGGGTTCGATCCTCAGCACCACATACCAACAAAGATGTTGTGTCCGCCGAAAATTAAACAATAAAAATAAATAAAAATTATTTAAAAAAAATAAATAAATAAATTACTAAGAAAATAGTAGTATGTGTAAGCAAGTTTTTCTACATCCTTAAAAGTTTATGTATATAAATTGGTCAAAAAACTGTGGATCTTTTTGGGAAAAGAGGAGATTGCCTCATATCTGGGATTATATGGTATTTGTTGTTTTGTTTTGTTTTTTGTGGTGCTGGGGATTGAACCCAAGGCCTTTTGCTTGCGAGGCAGGCACTCTAGCAGCTGAGCTGTATCCCCAGCCCTATATGGTATTTCTTATACATTACAAACCTCATGTATTCATTCGCTTAGTAATTTGTTTATTCTTGTTTAAGTACAACTCTAACAAATGTAGTCATCTGTTTTTTTGGTCAAAACCACTCAAATTTGAGCTGTTGGAGAGAACAAGCCTCTGGGCCTGGACACACCCACAGTGGGAGAAAGTGGCCGGAGATGGTCCAGCAATGGGCAGGAAGCCCAGCGGGGCAGCAGATGTGAGCAGGCCGGGCAGGAGGAGCTGTGTCAGGAGGCTGCAGGGGGCTTTCTCTCTGAGGAGTGAGCCTCGTGTACCTGGGGATTTTACTAACCAGCATCTCATTCCACGTGGTCTGGATAAGGGGGGCTGTCCTGGTTCTTTATGCTGACCCTCTGCGTATAGGTCTTGATTGTCAGTTACAACCCAGTGAAACAACCCCTATGTTTTATTGTTTTATTATTACTTTTTATAATATTCTTTTTTTTTTTCAACACCAGTAAGTCAACATGGCTTTTTTCTTTTTGTAGTACTGGGTATTGAACACAGGGCTTCACGCATGCTAGGCAAGCACTTTGCCACTGAGCTGCACACCCAGCCCCAAATTTTGCTTTTTAAAGAACCTGTATATTGGGGCTGGGGATGTGGCTCAAGCGGTAGCGCGCTTGCCTGGCATGCGTGCGGCCCGGGTTCGATCCTCAGCACCACATACAAACAAAGATGTTGTGTCATACAAAGATGTTGTGTCTGCCGATAACTAAAAAAATAAAATAAATATTTAAAAAAAAAAAAAAAGAACCTGTATAATCCCTTGGTGTAAGGTAATGCATCCTGATTTAGAATTCCTGTGGTGCTTCCTAGAGTGTGGTATCTTAAAACTCAAGGGGAGCCCGGAACAGTGGGGCCCGCCCCCCAGTAATTCCAGCGGCTTAGAAGCCTGAGGCAGGAGGATCAGGAATTCAAAGCCAGCCTCAGCAACTTAGTGAGGCCCTAAGCATCTCAGTGAGACCCTGTCTCTAAGTAAAATACAAAAAAGGGCTGGGGATATGGCTCAGTGGTTAAATGCCCCTGGGTTCAATCCCTGGTACCAAAAAAAAAGGGGGTTGTGAGAAGGAGAATTTTCAGCACATTGCTCTATGTTTAGATATCTGAGAAAGCTTTGCTCAGAATAAATATCTTTGATTTCCAGTAGGCGAGGGATTGTATAATTGCAGAAATTGAAGCCTTCTTTCCCAGTGTCTGCCTGCAGGGACTGCAGCCGATGGCTGTACAGATCCACAGACGTCCATTCCTTATGTTGTTACTGAGCCAGGCCCCTCTGGTTTCCAGCTCTGCACTAGGTCAGTCACTAGAGCAAGGAGTTTGCAAGAGTCATTCCTAAGACAGCCAAGCATGAGGAGTGGGGAGGTCCAAGCCCTAAGTCCACCTCCTGAGGACATTTGTGGACACCGGGGGATGAAGAAGCATCGTGGCCTAGGGTGTGGGAGCCGATAGCAGGCAATAGTCAGCAGTCCAAGCACATTCAACCAACCTCCATGGCTCTTCATGGGACACCTGCAGAAAATGGTGGTGTTAGTGTGATCTGAAGGTGGAATCTTTTGCTTCCTGATGTCAAAGGTCACCTTTGGGACACCCATGCTAGGCCAAGCAAAAAGGTCAGTGGCTTAGACAAAATGGTCTCATGTCCCCGAAGCATAACCCTAGCACCTGTTGTCATAGTGATCCACGTGTCAGAGGACAGCAGAGCTAGTGGAGATGAATAACAGCTCTCTGTGTGGCCTCCAGAATTAGTAACTTTGAAGCCAGTGAAAAGCCCATGGCTCGGGGGTGTCTGGGGAGCACAGGAAGTAAGAAGGCAGAGGGGTGGTTGTGGGCAGGAGGCAGGCCGTGTCCTGGCTGGCACTTACCAGGTTAGGGCTCTGTCCTCCACGGGTCTTGTGCAGAGGTCTTGTTCTCTTGATGGGTACATTCTTAGGAGTGGCTCTCAGTCCTGAGAGTCACCACTTAGCAGCAGATGCCGAGTGGGAACTGGGGCCGTCAAACATGGCCAGCTTTACCCTGAGGTCCAGTGTCCTGTGGGCCCAGGACTGTGCTCAGTGCACTGAGCTGATGAAGATGCCAGCAAAGTGGGGCACCCTGAACTCAGAGCCGGTAAAACGGAGGAAAGTTGCCTCAGGGTCAGTGGACTGAGTGACGGTGACCAGGGTTCGCGGCTCCTATAGCCCCAGTGCTACACTGAATACTTCATAGGCGGTACCTCCTCTTACCTCTGCAGCAACCGCCAGGCCACTGCTATTATCCCCATCTCAGCATGAGGAAATGGAGGCACAGAGAAAGTCGCTTGTCCAAGGTGATTACCTAGTAGGTGGTAGAGGGGCTTGAACTTGGGCTGGTCCCACGGTGCGGGTTTTTTTTTTTTTCCAATTTTGTTTTAGTTGTTGATGGACCTTTAATTAATTTATTTATATGTGGTGCTGAGAATCGAACCCAGTGCCTCACATGCCAGGCAAGTGAACTACTGCTGAGCCCCCGCCCCCGCCCAGGGTGCTGTTTTTGACCACCTGACAGACTCCTCTGACAACCCTCTGTGGTTGGCACTGTTATTATCAGCCCCATTTTACAGATGAGGAAATTGGGGCTTGAAGGATGAAGTAATAACCCCACGTGAAGCTTTACAAATGCCTGAGGCAGGGCTGAAGCTCCAGCCTCGACCTTGACTTTGCACTGCTACCCTGAGCTCCCTCCTGCCTTAGCTCAGAGCCTCCTAGGAACAGGCACTTCCTCTGGTCTGCTCCTGTGAGGGCAACACTGATCTATTAAAAGCCAAGTAATCACTAAAGCAGCTTCTTCTTTTTTTTTACCAGAATAGCAATTCGTATGACTTAAATTACTACTGTCTTCAGCAATCAGGCATTCAGTAGTGCTGTTAAATAGTAAAGAGCGAGATAGTGAAAGGAGGGAGGAGTGGTCACAGTCTGGACTGTCTACTTCCCGCACCCAGGTGTGCGGGGGGGCCTGGGTCCAGCAGGGGCAGAGGTGGAGGGGACGCCCTCTGGATGGTTTTGTTCTCAGGATGCCTGTGGCTGTGAACTAGGGGATGGCCAGATGAAGGTGGGTGGTTTTCTCTTTGTCCAGCAGGGGTCAGAGGAGGCTGACCCTTTATTTTTTTATCTTTATGTGGTGCTGAGGCTGGAACCCAGGGTCTCAGGCACGCCAGGCAAGGCTCTGCCTCTGAGCCCCCGCCTAGCCCCAGTTGTATTTTTTATGTCTCATCAACTCTGACCCACTGATGGCAAGAGGCACTGTTTAGCCATAACACAGACCTTTATCACTGGGCATTTTTTTTTTTTTAAGAGAGAGAGAGAATTTTTTTTTCAATATTTATTTTTTAGTTTTTGGCGGACACAACATCTTTGTTTGTATGTGGTGCTGAGGATCGAACCCAGGCCGCACGCATGCCAGGCGAGCGCGCTACTGCTTGAGCCACATCCCCAGCCCTATCACTGGGCAATTTTAATTTTATCCTGATCAAGAGTTCTTTTAGATCTATTGCATAATTTTACTCTGTCTCACTTTGTGCATAAATAAGAAGGAAAATAGAAGTTAAATAAATGTCACATCATTCCTGTTACTTCTTTGCACTTTTGACGCAGAATGATTGATGTCTGCTTTCCCTACTTGTCAGTCTCCACACCACTCAGGTGGGTGATGCAGTGTTTTTGTCACTGGAATTTTCTTCTAAGCCGAGGTCACCTACTGTTAATTTTAACCCGAAGCAGCACAAGTTCCCCATGTTACAATGACGTTTCCTTGGTGAGCTCCTGGAGCCTACGCCAAGGGTAACGAGGTGGGCGTGTCACAGCATCAGCCTCAGGGCTTCACTGTCACAGTGTTGGCCTCAGGGCTGGACTTCACCAGGCTCCCGTCCCAGGCCGGGTGAGTCTGGAGAGCGGCTCGGCACCCAGTCCTCAGGCGCAACTGCACTGAGTGGGTGTGCCGGGGGCACCGGTGTGCAGGCCTGTTTCCTCATTTGAGCTTCCCATTTTAGAGGTGAGGAAACTGAATTTCAAAGAAAGTTAAAACTTTTCCATGTTCACTTGCCTAAGATGACCCAGCTTCGAGGCACAGAACCCGAGGACCTGTCCTTGAGCCTGCCAGGCCGCCAGGGCAGGGCTCTGCCAGTGCAGCCCTGCCTGCTCCTCTGGCTCCTCCCACAGAGAGGCACTGACAGTGGGGCCCCTTGGATCTCCAAGGGGCACAGTAGGGGCATGTGGGTGTCACGGGGTTTTGACTGAGCCGAGCCAAGGGTGGCTAAGGGCTTTGTTGCTGCTGAGGTAGTTTGGCATTTAAGCGGTGGGTCTTGTCCAAGATGGACGGCCAGTTCCTTATGATGACTGCTCAGTGCTTTTCCTGCCTGCCTAATAGAATCCCCCAGTGTGGATTCTTCCTCATGAGAGTATATCACCTGGACTACGACAATAAATCCACCAGTTTCTGCCCCGAATTGTGACACTGAAGAAGCCTCCCGGAGCTCATTTGGGATTTAACATCAGGAGGAAAGGCCTCCAAGCTGGGCATTTTCATCTCCAGGGTGATTCCCGACTCAGATGCACATGGAGCAGGACTTCAAGAAGGGAACCAAGCTCTAGGTGCGAATGGCGTGGATTTCCAAGGTACTGAGCACAGCAAGGCTGCTGAGATCCTGAAGACCACCCAGAAATCAGCATGCGTGTGCTGACCCTACAGTCATCATCGCCAAAGAGAGGACTGTGCTCTGGAGAGCCGCAGCCCAGGGACCTGCCTTTGGGATCTGCCAGGCCAGGCCCACCAGGCCCCAGGAGGCCCTTGGTAGTTCTGAGCCCTGCCTAGCACAGTGGGCTGGGGAGGTAGGGAGAAAGTCACAGCACTGTCACCCAACTGTGCTGAACTTTTTGTTCCCTATTTTCTAGGCCAGCTTCATTCCCAGAAAGGAAAAGGACGATGATGTGTAGGTATGACCTAGCCTGCGGGGAACTGGGACTGCAGCTGGCACTGAGGGCCACCACGGGCTTGGTACTCACACCCTATCATTTTAATTATAGAGATGAGTTAGGAATATTGGGAACCCTCCCTCTGGTTGCCTGGCCTTTCATCCTGTCCTTGTACCATCAGGAGTGTCATACATGTTGGGGACTCCGATGAAACGCTTTTGCCCTCCTCCTCTTATCTCCCCGCAAAATGTAAAGTGTACTACTGAATAAAAAGAAATAGCAAAAAAATATACCTGCCACGGGCACTGCCTCTGGGCCTCAGTGGGCATGAGGGCATTTTCGTCTGTGCCAGGGCCCAGCGCGCACCTCTGAACCTGAGAGGAGGGCTGGCTCTTCGCAAGCAGCGGGAGGGAGGGCTGTTTTCCTGCAGCGGGTGCCACAGGCTACGCCGGTTCTCAGGAAGTCTTTTTCCGCTACTGGTATCATACATGACATTCCATGGAGCCTCCTCAAGGAAGGCTGGGTTGTTTTTTTTTTTTTGTAAAAATTAACTTACAATAAGTTACTAAGGTCAGGATGGCTCAGCAGACAGGGCTGCAGCGTTCCCTGAAGGCCCGGGAGGGACTCCTGAGTGAGTCATTAATGGCACTGTATTTCCTTTGTTCCAGGCTGTTTGAAAGTGAGAATCTCAGACACGCTCTCAGGCCCACGGGGTTAGGATCTGGTATGGAAAAACTGGAGGGTGGGTGATCAGCCGGTCCTTTGAGGGTATGGACTGAGGTTGTCCAGACCGCTGCCTGTCCCTGCACTGCCTCAGTCCTGCGGGACACGCTTCCTCAGGGGGCAGAGGGAGAGAGCCGCTCCTGATCCAGGAATAGGAGCAGGCTTTGGGAGAGAAACAGCGGAAGGGGACAGTGGCACCTGGGGAGGAGGCTCATGCTGGGGGCCAAGGCCACTGAGAAAGACTCCTGGCCTCCTGCCCTTTGTGGTTTATTATCAGATCTCGGTGCAAGCCTTGGAATCTGCTTTGTTTTGATACCAGGGATTGAACTCAGGGGCACTCGACCACTGAGCCACATCCCCAGCCCTCTTATATTTTATCTAGAGACAGGGTTTCACTGAGTTGCTAAGCACCTTGCCATTGCTGAGGATGGTTTTGAACTCAGGATCATCCTGTCTCAGCTTCCCGAGCTGCTGGAATTACAGGCATGTACCACCTTGGAATCTGCTTTTTAAAAGACCCCCGGTAGTTAGGAAGACTGGACAGATAACTGTGATACCAGTTTTATGCAGTAAGGTCTGGATGTGTGCACTTAGTTGGGAAAGGTATTTCAGAAATGGAACAGCCTGGAGCCGGTACTGAGGGGCACTCTGAGAGCACGAGGAGCCTTCCTTAAGCTGGAGGGATGTGGGGGGCGCTGTTCTCAAGATGATGAGCCAGGCCTAGCAGTGAGTCAAGCCTTCTGCTGTAGGCCTAGGTGGGAGGAACATTCTATGCCTCCGCCTGAGCCTGGGATGGGGTGCCTTGGAGTCCAGGAACCCCAGAGGCAGAAGGGGCCTGGCCACAGGCAGTCTCGAGTGTCAAGCTGACACTGGGCAGGGAGAGCCAGCGTGGGGCCGAGGGGTCGAGGAGGGCTTGCAGAGTGGACCTGAGCACCCCTGAGGGACAAGGGAAGCTGCTCTCTTTTTGCCTTTATATGGATGTTAAGATAATAAAATTCTAGAGGTCCTTGGGCTCAGGAACACTAACAGTCTTGATTTTAATTATTTTTGTTTTAATTCCAGGAAACTGGTAATAAGTTTTGTGAAACAATAAAAAGGTTATGATATTATATGAAAAAGTTAATTGCATTTAGATACAATTTATAATTTTACAATTTAAATTACTTATTATTTGCTTTTTTAAAAAATATATAGTTGTCAGAGGACTTTATTTATATGGGGTGCTGAGAATCGAACCTAGTTCCTCACGCATGTGAGTCAAGTGCTCCACCATTGAGCCACAACCCCAGCCCCTTATTATTTGCTTTTTTTTTTTTTTAAGAGAGAGAGAGAGAGAGAGAGAATTTTAATATTTATTTTTTAGTTTTCGGCAGACACAACATCTTTGTTTGTATGTAGTACTGAGGATTGAACCCGGGCCGCGCATGCCAGGCGAGAACGCTACCGCTTGAGCCACATCCCCAGCCCTTATGATTTGCTTTTTTTAAACATTTTTATTCAGCTATGTAGAGAAAAAGATTGAACTTATTTGTGAAAAGAAATTGCAAATTTGAGACTAACAGTGTCCAATGGGCCAAATGGTCATGGGGGAGAAAAATGGGTCACTTTGCCAGTTTAAAACTTATGAACTTACAAACACTCCAAGTGAAGTGTGGCCTCTGAAATAGTAGCCCTGTGGTACCACGGTGGCATGTTTGGAGCCTCAAAATGGGACAGACACTGTAGGAATGCAGTGTGGCCCTGGGGCCACCAGGTACCTCTGTGAAGGACATGTGGGTGGTGGAATCCCAAGTAGTCTGTGCACTTCTGCTGGACTGTGCTCTCTTCCCTTTTGGTGGCAATCTCCAAAGCCAGGTGCCCTACACACCTGTCATCCCAGCTACTCGGGAGGCTGAGGTAGGTGGCAGGATGCCTTGAGCCCAGGGGTTCATGGCCACCCTGGGTAACATGGACCCTGTCTCAAAATAAATAAATACAATGGAGATCTCTACCTAGCCAGGATGTCGCAGAAGACATGGGGTCTTCTTTTTCTCTTCTATTTAGTACCAAGGGTGGAACCCAGGGGCACTTAACCACTAAGCCACATCACCAGTCTTTTTATTTTTACCTTTAAATTTTAAGATAAGGTCTCAGTAAGTTGCTTAAGACCTTGCTAAGTTACTGAGGCTGGCTTTAAACTTGTGATCTTCCTGCCTCAGCTTCCCAAGGATTACAAATGAGTGCTGTTGCACCCAGCAAGACAGGAGGTTTTCAAGTGACTCAAAGTTTTCAAAACTAATGCAGTTTGAAGGGGACAGTCCTGGAAGACCCAAGATTATCAGACCTTGTTCTTATGACTATCGCTCAGTAGTGTTCTAACTGAAATCAAAATGCATATGTTATGTGATTTTAAGCGAAATCATGCCAGTATGTAGGATTTTAAATGATGTCTTTTGTAAGTGTACTCCATATTCCTAAAACTACTTGAGATTATTTTTCACAGAGGAACTTAGATTTTTCACATATTACTAAGTAATGGTGGATTATGGGGCTGGGGTTGTGGCTCAGTGGCAGAGCGCTTGCCTAGCACATGTGAGGCACTGGGTTTGATCCTCAGCACCACATAAAAATAATAAATAAAATAAAGGTATTGTGTCCAACTACAACTAAAAAAAATTTTTTTTTGAAAAGTGGATTATATGTTTTTAAAAAGGGGATATGTATCATTAGTGACTATAATTTGCCTTTTCCTTGATTATACAGGAAGAAGATACCCATTATCAGAAAAAAAAATCAGGCACTATATGTATCAGTTATGCAGATCCCTTGATCACATGCACAGGTACGCTTTGGGAGATGGGGCAGCTCTCAGATGTACAAAATGTATTTATATTCACTAAAAATACAATTCACTTTCAAGAATTTGAATTAATAAAGTACAGTTAGCTGGGTGCGGTGGCACATGCCTGAATCCCAGCAACTCGAAAGGCTGAAGCAAGAGGATTGCAAGTTTGAGGCCAGCCTCAGCCACTTAAGTGAGCGCTTGTCTCAAAATAAAGAGTAAATTAATTAGAACAACAATAACAACAACAAAAGCAAAAAAGGGATGCAGATGTGGCTCAGTGGTGAAATACCCCTGGGTTAATTCCTCAGTACAAACAAACAACAAAAAAAGAGATTCAATTAATTCTATTCTTTATATTCCAAATGCAGAAATGGAATATTTCACAGAGATGTAAAACCAGAAAATATACTCATAAAGGTAAGAATTTTTTATATGGAAACGTAATTTCAGAATAAAGGTAGATTATGAGGCCTTTTCCCGCTGATGTGTTTAGCTAGTCACTCAACTTTTTATTTCAGCATGTTTCTTAAAGAGTTTTTCCCTTTCCAATTGGGAAAAGAAGGCTTATTAAGTAAGTTTCACCAACATAACTGTCGACACAGCTGGAAGAATATGACAGAATTCACTCCATTCAAATGTCCATCCCAAACGCTAGATGTTATCGTGGCAGAGGCAGGATTTGAGCTCATTCCAAATTTGAGGTCTTCCCCTGTAGTGCCCTGAGGCCAGCCTTGAGGTCCCCCACTCTGAAGCCCCTGCATGCCTGAGCTCAGTCATCCTGTGCTTTCCCCCGCGTCTGTCTGATGCACCGTCGAGTGCCCTGAAGCCATGTGCTGTGGGAGCCTGTGCAGGGTGAGCCAGAACTGAGCCACCTGCAGAGCCAGGGCATCGGCAGGTGTGACACAGGGTACACGTGGCTGGAGCGTGCGACTTACCTGGAGATTCTGGAGACATGGGAGACGCATGCCAAGTCTGTCAGAATGTCTGCAGACATGTTCCACACGGAGAAATCCCCACGTCCCCACCCCCCAGAGGCACATTCAGCTGCTTACAAAGTGGTAATTTGTATTTTCCACGCTAGTGTCAATGCCAGGATTTTCCTGTTAGTGTATAAACATTTGAAATGGTTTGTATGATAGTAGCTGCAGAGATGTCACCTCTGATTTTTGCTGCTTGCAGCAGGATGTCCTGAAACTGGGGGACTTTGGGTCCTGCCGGAGTGTCTATTCCAAGCAGCCGTACACGGAATACATCTCCACCCGCTGGTACCGGGCCCCGGAGTGTCTCCTCACTGACGGCTTCTACACATACAAGATGGACCTGTGGAGTGCAGGATGTGTGTTCTATGAGATCGCCAGGTAAAGCAGGGACCACCAGCCTGGTCACACTCAGGTGGAGGGGGTAGATCACACAGCGAGGCCCAGGCCAGAGGGTGTCTTGCCAGCCCCCACACATCCAGGTTTTTTTTTTTTAATCTTTATTTATTTTTATGTGGTGCTGAAAATCAAACCCAGGACCTGGCACGTGCTAGGTGAGCGCTCTACTGCTCAGCCCCATACCTCCAGGTTTTACAGTCACTCAACTTTTTATTTCAGCAGAAAGCTTCCTAGGTGGGCACTGGGTGGCTCAGTGGTAGGTGCTGGCCTAACGGGCAAGGCCCTGGGTTCCATCCCCAGTACCACAGAAGGACAAAAGTCCACTAGGCTTTCATTTTACCTTTCTTTGCTTGCTCTTCCTGCAGAGCTATCACCATCAGGCTCCTGGGGAACAGGGCTGTCCTCCAGGCTTGATCCTGAAATGACTGACAGACCAGCATCCCAGAGCAGAGGGGAGGCAAGCTCATTCCACCTCCAGGCAGACATGGGGAGGGTAAACGGTGCCCTCAGGGCCTACTCCAGGCACAGCAGGGTGCTCTGGCCTCCCCACTCCAGCTCTGGCCTTTGGGCTTGGTTTCCAGGTGGAGCAGGGGCCTAGGAGATGGGCGGCAGGCTGGTCCATGCTGGGCAAGTGGAGTGGCATAGTTAGGCCCCCAGGGGTGGGCAGTTCCCTCTTTCTCATGGTGGATCTTCAAGTGAGCATTGTGACCTAGTGTCATTGTTCTACCTGTTCAACTGACCACTACAGAAATGCATACAGATGTGCACTTCAGGGCACCCCTTAGAGTGCCAGCGTTCATGTTGGTGACTTGTCACTTTGGAGAGCCGAGAGGTGATTGCCTTGTAGCCTCGAGCACCAGCACAGTTCTGAAATCCCCTGAGCTGGTTTGATAGGGTGCTGGAGAACAGGACGCAGTAGCCTCAGGGAGCCAGCCACCTGGTAACCTGCGCTGGGCAGGGGTGTCCTGGTTTTCCACCTTGGAGCTGGGTCCTGCTCATCCACACGGCCCTCTTTCTCTCTTTGCAGATACTGCTCTTGACTGAGCAGAAGCCATTCCTAGCGGAGCTGTTTAGGCTCCTCTTTGTGATGTGTAACATGGATTGGGTTGGTTTATGCAAGTCTAAAATCTTTTATTCACGATTACAAAATCTGTAAAAGCTCTGTAAACCAAAAGTTTTCTTAGAACTCAGTTGCCCATAAGCCCTGCCCCACTCTGCCCTCCATGTGCAGCAGAACTCACCCGGCTGGCGTCAGGCCCTATGTGTCTGGCAGTTAGAGCAGATGTGCTCCTTTCACGCAGTCACAGGAGTGTGCAGATAGAGGAATGTGTTCGCCTCTCAGGAAACACACCTGGGGCTTTGGAGAAGAATGGACGGCTCCCATCCCTGAGGATGGCTCTGGGGACCGTTCCTGGGAGTCTATAGAGGGACTGTCCCCTGGAGGAGGCAGCCCTGCGCTCACCTGGGTGCCTCTTGTCTTGGCCCCGCAGTCTGCAGCCCCTCTTTCCTGGAGCAAATGAACTGGACCAGATCTCAAAAATCCATGATGTCATTGGCACACCCGCTCAGAAGACCCTCACCAAGTTCAAACAGTGAGTGTGGCAGCCCTGAGAGTCAGATGTGGACTCCTGCCCCAGCTGGAGTGGGCCATGGTGGGAGCAGAACAAGCCCTCCACTCGGCCCCTCACCTACTGGGCTCCTCTGCCTTTGGAAAAGGGGCTGCCTGTGTCTTTGGGGCTCTCAGGGTGCTCTTCCTCTAGCACTGTGGGAAGTCCTCGCAGCCTCACCCATGGCTTGGGAGTCGGGTTTTGTCCCTGGAGTATTTACACAGGACTTAGCAGCCCTCAGGGGAGAAGGTCCCTCAAGTGCCAACTGCACAGGAGACTTTCTGCTGCTGTCCCACAGCATCAGGGCGATACTGGCTCCTAGACAAGGTGTCACAGACCCACTGGGGTTTTGTGGGATCACAGCCAGGGAGCTAGGGCTTCTGAGGGGGCCCTGAGGGCCAAGGGAGCAGCCAGCAGCCCTAGGTCCCAGGAAGGTAAGAAGATGATAGCAATTCTAGACGCTAATTTTTTTCTATTTTTAAACTTTATTTCGTCCTAATGTGGGAAGGAGATTTTAATCTTTTAGAGGAAAGGTCATTATCTTAAATTTATAGCATAACAGATTTCACACACACTCCTTTTTAACAGACTTTATTTTTTTAGAGCAGTTTTAGGTTTTGCAAAATCAAGTAGAAAGTAAAGATTTCCCATGGGTCCCTAACCCGCATGCCCAGCCCCCGCCCCACGCTCTCCACATCTCTCCTGGGGGGGACGTTTGTCAATCTATGAACCTGCGACCAGGCTTGATCTCCAGGGCCCGTGGCTCAGCTTAGGCTCACTCTTGGCATTGCACGTCTATGGTTTGGACAGGGTGGCGTGCCCCCTTCTGTGGGTCATGAACTGTCCCCTTAGAGTCAGGACGACGACTGACCAAGTGCTCCAAATAATGGCATGATCCTTTATTATCATTGGGCTTTTAATACAGGTCGAGAGCTATGAGTTTTGATTTTCCTTTTAAAAAGGGATCAGGAATACCTCAACTGACAACCACTTTGTCCCCGCAATGTCTCTCCCTTCTGCACGCAATGGTGGCCTATGACCCTGATGAGCGCATCGCTGCCCACCAGGCCCTGCTGCACCCCTACTTCCAGGAGCAGAGGTAGGCTCCTGTGGGTTTCCGCGTGGCCCTGCGGCACACGGTAGGCGGGAAACCGGCCTCTGGAGGGTCCCCACCCTGGCAGTGGTCAGTGCCTCCCATGACCCACCGTGTTCTGGGCAGTGTGCTCCCCAGTGAAGCAGTCAGCAGCTCCGTGGCAGGCAGGGAGAGCGTAGCCACTGTGCAGGCAGTGCCCTGGCTCCAGTGGTGAGGATTCTGGAGCGTCTGGTGGGCATCCTGTGGGGTAGTGTGAGCCCGCGGTGCGCATTAGAGCCACTGGATGTCACCTGATCCCACGCCTCTGGTTGCTCCTCCTAGTAGCTCATGGAACCCTCTCGTCACAGCAGATTTGGAGTTAGAGACAGCAGACAAGCAGAGGTGCTCTGGGCCTACCCTGGGTGTGACCACTCTTCTCCTCTGCAGGGTGGCCGAGAAGCATGCCCTGGCCAGCCACAGAAGGGCTTTCTTTCCAGAGCACCCCATGGGGCCCGAACTACTCAGTCTTAACGGGCAGTTCTCCAAGGAGGGCAGAAGGCAGGTACTGACTGGAATCAGCAAGCGGGGAACAGCCCACTAAGTGGGCTGGACACACTGGTGGCCTGTTTCTCTGAGGTGGCCATCTGTGGAGGGCAGTGGCACACCCAGCTGTACCATATCAGCTGAAACCTGGATACCATGCTGCTCACCATCTCCCCAGGTTCTGCTTGCCCTGCCCCACTAGCTGAGGGCCCACGGCTGACACCCACGTGCACAGGCTCAGATGTGGGACCCTTCCATGCATTTCTCTGCTGCTGACCACACGCAGCTGTCCTATTCCAGGCCAGAACCATTTGCAGACACTCCTGGTGTATCCTCAGAATGTCCTAGTAGGGGGCACAGAAAGCCACCTCCCACCAGTGAAAGTCCTGAGCCCCGTCACAGCCCTCGCCTTTCCTTTCACCTGCCCTGTACAATCTGGCCCAGCACCCACGGGCACCCACCTGCTCGGCCCAGCAACCTCACAGCCTGGGGCTGGCACCGGAGCTCTGCTAGGGACGTCCCCTCCCTCAGTTCTGCTCTTCACCACCCTCCACCACTAGCGAGCTCTCAGCCAGCAGCAGAGGGCTCGTAGGGCTGCAGCCAGGGCGCTGCGTCCAGGTGTGTAGCACCTGTGACAGCTCCAGGCACGCCTCTAAAGCGCAGGGTGCAGGCGGCTCCCTCCAGCAGGGCCTCCAGAGTCCCCCTCAGCCACGCTCCTCCTGGAACTTGCCGGCCCTGCTGCCACCGCCCCCCCCTACCATCTTCAGTGACAGCAGAGGTGTGCTGAGTCTGTGAGGGCAGACTGCCTGGCTTGTCCAGCTCCTGGCTGCCTGGTGAGCTGCTGCAGAGGACATCTGTGCCAACTGGGAATGACCCAGTGAAACTCTGGGCGCAAATGTTTGAATTTCACATGCCACCAAAGTTTTCTCTCAATCCTTATAAAAGGTGGAACCCCTGGTCTGGGGCTGGGGTTCAGTGGTAGAGCACTAGACTAGCACATGTGAGGCCCTGGGCTCGATCCTCAGCACCACATAAAAATAAAACAAAGATACTGTGTCCACCTAGTAAATAAATAAGTGAATGAACAAACAAATAAATAAAAGGTGGAACCCATTCTGAGCTCACAAGCTGCACAGAAACCGTTGGGGCAGGTTGGGCACAGGACCTCCAGTTAGAGCAGGAGGCACAGGGGTCAGACTCTGCAAGTCGTTTGAGACCCACACTCAGAGCAGGTCACCGCTAGGCGAGACTGGTCACTCCAGCCTCCATGGGGTCAGCAGAACTGAGTGGAGTGGTTGCAGAGGGTGGGCCAGGAGTACTGGCCCAGAGGGGCTGATGTATGCGACTCTCCTCTCCCCATGGGACGCACAGGGTGCCTTACCTGCGGGTGTCCCATCACTGCAGGACCTGCCTCAGGCCAGGAATTTTCGTAACTTTTTAGTTGTAGGTGGACAAAATATCTTTATAATTTATCTTTTGGTACCAGGGATTGAACTCAGGGGCACTCGACCACTGAGCCACATCCCTAGCCCTGTTTTGTGTTTTATTTAGAGACGGGGTCTTACTGAGTTGCTCAGTGCCTGGCTTTTGCTGAGGCTGGCTTTGAACTCTCCATCCTCCTGCCTCAGCCTCCTAAGCATGCCTCCCAAGCTTACAGGCATGTGCCATCCCGCCTGGCTGACACACTACCTTTATTTTATTGACTTTTATGTGGTGCTGAGGCTGGAACCCAGTGCCTCACCCATGCTAGGCAAGTGCCCCACCACTGAGCCCCAGCCCCGGCCTGACCAGGAAGTAAGTTCCACTAGACCAAGGTGGAAGCAGAGGGCTGCCTGTGCCTTTCCTGATTTCCATGGAGGAAAACTGACCCTGTTCTGTTTCAAGAAACAGCCCCTGAGGCAAGAGGACGACCACGGCAAGAGACGGGGACCAGCCTGCGTGATGGAACTGCCCAAATTGAGGTTTTCGGGAGTGACCACCAAGCTGTCATACTCCAGCCCCACACTGCAGTCAGTGTTCAGTTCTGGGATGAACGGAAGAGTCCCGATGTTGAGACCCTTGAAGTGCTTGGGTGCCAACAAGAAGGTAGCTGTCCTGCTCTTCGTCCCTGGGGGCTGCCCCTGCACCTGTCCTCAACCTCCAGTCAGTGTCCCTGGTTTTCCTTTCACAGATAGACACACAGAAGGACATCAAGCCTAGCCTGAAACAGTGCCGCCTGCCCACCATCGACAGGAGAGGCGGAGGGTGCTGAGGCGGCCCGCGCCTCCTCGAGTAAGAGCAGGCGCCGTGAGGGCAGGCCCAGGCCGCTCCGCGTGGGACGGTGGGTCGAGGCTCAGAACATGCCTGGCACCAGCTCCTCGGGACACCTGGTGCCAACATGCTGACTGGGCCACTTGCTCCAGGCTGCCACGTGGCCCCGTGTGCTTGCCCCCAGGGCAGCTGCGCTGCATGTCAATGCATTGGTGACACCTCCTCCAGGGTTTCATTAATTCTCATGACGTAGGATGTGGAGAAAATATTTTGTATCTCTTCTGAGTCAAAACAGACGCTCGGTGCCTTCTGTCCTGTAGGGTCAGGCTTGGGGGAGAGGCTCACCGTGGGCCACACCTTGCTGAGCTTTACAAGTGCTACTGGGGGACGTCCCCAGGATTGTAGTGACGCCTTACAGACTATGCTGTTGGAGACCCCTGAATTTTATTAAAAAATAAGCTGTCATTGCAGTTCCTCATCTCTGCAGTCTCTGAGTTGGACTCGGGTCCTCACTAACCACTGCTGCGTCAGCCTCTGCAGGCCTATCGGGCCACTGACATTGGGAACACTTTAATGTGGCTTCTGCTTCACTTGAGAAAAGCACTAAGTAAGGGTCAAACGGAGTTGAGTCACAGCTGGCGGCCGTGCCACAGTGGGAGCTCAGGCCGCTCTGTCTGCCGAGCCCCAGCCTCGAGTGGCCGGGGGGTTTCGGCTCCAGTGAGTGGTGTCCTCCCGGGCGTGTGGGCACTGCCAGGTTGCCAGTGGTGCTTTGAGCTTTGTTTCATGAGGGCCAAGAGGAAGTTGGGCACCTTGCGTCCCACAAAAAGAAACGCTGGGGCTGGGGCTGGGGCTGGGGCTCAGTGGCAGAGTGCTTGCCTTGCATGCATGAGGGTTTGATACTCAGCACCGCATAAAAATAAATCGATGTGTCCATCCACGACTAAAATGTATATGCATGTATAAAACCCTCTCCCCGTGGGGGTGGGACAGGAACGTGGCAAGAAAAGGTGGTGCTTTGCGGACTCAGGGTGAGGCACTAGCAGGCTGCTTAGGGGCAGGAGCAGAACCCCGCCAGGCCATTTGTTTTCTGTGTGGTGCTGGGGGTGGAGTGCAGGGCCTCACTGCGCTAGGCCTGTGCCCCACACCGAGCTGCACCCCAGACTCTGCTAAGCCCCTTCTGCCTTGAAATGTAACCTAGTCATTGAATGTTCATTCTATTTTCTCAAACTCACAATATTAAAAAGAAAACTGAATTTACCAGATTAGTGTTTAGTCTCCTCTTCCCCTCTATTGAGGTAAATCTGTGACCCTTCCTTCCAGGTCTCTCCAGTGGCCCCAGCCCCAGAAAGTACAGGACAGATGGAAGTAGGAGGGTGAACGTGGGACCATGCAGAGGGACAGGGGCAAGAGAAGAGGAGCTGGCAGTACAAGGGCAACATGGGTGAAGAATCCTGGGCATGGATGTCTGGCCAGGCAGGTGACGGTGACAGATGCTGCCTGTGGGGAAGGGCAGGACAAGATTTCTTTGAAACTTGTGATCCCGTGATGACCTTCAGGGTGCCCCTGAAGGGGTCCTGATAGGGGATGGAGGCCACAGAGATGGGTCCACAGATAGGGAGGAGGCAGAGTCCTGCTAGCTGGCGCAGGAAGGACCTGAGGCAAAAGCCAGAGGAGCAGGACTTGCAAGGCAGGTAGGTAGGCCACTTGGCCTGGGTGGAGGCAGTGGGCCTGGAGAAGTCCTGAGAGCTGCAGTTATGGGCACCCTGCTGTCCCGAGGACTGGTTACAGCACAGACGAGCATTTGTATATGTAGGAAAATCATTACCCCTTTAAGTACATGAACCATGAAGGGAAAATTTTTGGTCTCTGGTGGAAAGCTCTGCAGCAGTGCCCTGGTCCTGTATGTGGCAGACCTTAGCCTCACGGGGACAAGCCCATTTCCGTGGATTTGGACAGGACACTCTTGTTGGCCAGCCTTGGGCTCCTGCATTTCCCTTGCAGCTCACACCAGCCAGGAGGCATCAACCCTGGTGGTTCTCTCTGGCCCTACAATGGGCAACTGCTGACCAGGGCGAAGGGCATAGGCCATCCCCACCCTGACCCCAGAGTCCTGTGGGGTCTCTGCCTACTCTCAAATTGGAAAGGTGAAGGCTGGCTTCCTCCTCCACCTCTTCACCCAGTTGGAACACTCATCCCATGACTGCCCCCCAAACCCTGTTGAGCGCCTGCCCTCTCCTGCCCACGGCACACTTCAGATCTTAGGGCACAGAGTGGGGCTTGTGGGTGCTGGGCTGGGGCAGAGCAAGCACGCAGACATCCCAGGCTAAGGATTCAAAGGCTGATGGTCCTTAGTATCACAAACCCACCCACAGAACAGACGGGGTGCAGACATGAGGTCCTGCTGTCTCCTGCCCTGCTGCCCGCCATGGGAAGGCCTACTGGGTTAGTCCTTGCCAGGCCACCCATGAACACAGCATGGGGGCAGCTAGGTTTGAGATGGATGCCACACCCTGCATTTGCCCACCTCCCCCCAGCTTCCTTTGTACCCAGTGCCACATTCACCAATTTACCACATGTAGGAAAGCACAAGGCCAGAGGCGGGAGCAGCAGACCTGAACCTGACCAGGCAAGCTGAGCAAGTCCACCTCCTGTGGCGCATCGTGAGGCTGGCCTGTGCTGTCTGTCAGGATCTGCTGTGTGTCCACGGCAGTCAGGGCTTGGAAGCCATCTTGGACCGTTGGCCAGGAACCAATCTTGGGAACAGAGCCAGAAAGATTTGTTCCTGGCACAGAGGCATCCACAGTGTGCCGGGACACATCCGACAGCTTTAGTGCAGCTGGCCAAGTGCAAACTCCATTCCAGGACCCAACAAAGGGCATTGGAGGCTGGGCTGAGGCACAGCAAGGACCACGCCATGCACCATAAGTGACACGACTCCAGACTGTGGACCATCTGACCAAATGGTGTGTAATTGTTGCCCCCATGTCAACTGAATTTGTCACTTCCTCTGACAGGAAACAGAGCCAGGAGATGATCACATTAGGAATCCCAGACTCGATTTTGAAAGGCAGCTCATTCCAAGGTACCTGCAGGCATCGTGGGCCCTCTAGGGTTTTCTAACCAGTGCTTTGATAGAAACAGCAAACTACATCAAATACGCTAACACTTAATTCTAATATGGGCATTCTTTTTTAAAATAAATTTTTTAAATTTTTTTAGTTGTCGATGTCTTTATTTTTATGAATATGTGATGCTGAGGATCTAGTGCCTTACACATGCTAGGCAAGCGCTCTACCACTGAGCCACCACCCCAGCCTTAATACTGTCATTCTTAATGTGTATGTTTTATGAATTCTAATTCTTTCACTTAAGACAGCAAATGTTACTATTTTGGTTATTTACACCTCCCAGAGGCTCACACCATCATGCAAGTCCCCCCACAAGGTCCCTGGGCAGTGGCAGCTTCAGGTGAGGCCAACACCCCCAGCCTGGGTGCAGGCAGCTTAAGAACCGAGAAGAACTGAAGCCAACTCAGGAAGATTGAGCCCAGTGAACTGCTCTGAAGCAGTGACACACACCCCTGCTGCATTCACAGAGAAGACGGACATACAGTACGTCTGTCAAAAGCCCCCAATTCCCTCAACATTCCCCAAATTGATGTGACAACGTAGAGCAATGTGTTCCAGACACTTGATGGCTTAGTGTCACCAAATAAAACTTCTGAAGGATCCAGCTGAATAAGATTAAAAAAAAAAAAAAAGAAACAACAAAGAGTAAGTCGTCCTGCTGGCTGCTGAGCTGAGGAGCTGAGGAGCTGCTGCAGCACAGGGGCGAGATGCCCTGAGCTGGTCCTGGCCATCTAGGTATGCCACCTGTGGCTTCTTCCAGGAGCAGTCATGTCACAGTTAACGAGCACCTTCACACTCACAGGCTGTGTCACGTGCGGCCACAGCTTTCAAGGACAGGAGATGGGCTCCAAGCTCTAAGAGACCCGCGTGCTAAGACCAATTTCTGCACACACGGGCAGATGCCCACAGTGCCACATGGGTGAGTCTTCGCGGGCAAAGAACCCGAGCACTTCCAAGTGAGCCACACTCTGACAATGGAGGGGACTCCAAAGCACAGCCTGATGCCATACCAACCCTTCATTCAGCAAAGACCATGCTAAAAATTGAGCAAATTTAACAGAAGATAAACAAATAGTATATTCAAGATAATTTTAATATTAATGTTTCTTGTAAATTAGAAATATCACTCTTAAATGATGAAAAGTACTAGTGAAGTAGCTATTTCCCCCAGTTGCAGAATTACATTATATATACACATTATACAGAGTTGATTGCATTAGAAACAACAGTATTAAAATAAACATTAACAGATAAAAAGGGTGTCTTCCCTTCCCACCGTGAAGGGCCAGGGATCCACCACACTCAGAGCCATTTTCTATTAGCATTAAACTATTGAAGTGCAAACAATATTTCAACATGTAAGACTGCCGCGTCCACCTTCCTGAATTACACATTTAAGTCAGAAAGTAAACCCTTTCTGTTTGAGTGCATTCTAGGTTGTCTTCTGACCACCCAAGGTATAAAAAACCAGTGCAAAACCAGTGAGGGAAGTACTACTCGTAACAGCTGAATCAAGGAGGTCTCTGTCCAAGAAGCACTTTATTTACACTATGTATATATGTATATATTATATATGTGTGAGATTTCATTACATCGAGTTTTAGAGTAAAAAGCAAGAAAACATCATTTCTTATTTTTACTGCAGCCCCAACAGACCGACTTCAAATGGAAACTTCTTTGGGCGGGCAGCAGAGTGCGCGGCACGGCGCCACATCACCGGTCCGCACAGCCCTCAAGATGTCTGCCTGCCTGCCTGAGGCCTGCCACCCTGGCGTGGCTCCAGCGCGGCTCTCCGTCCGTCGTCCTCGGTCCCTGCAGTCCCGCGCGTCGGGGAGTCTGAGCGCAGTGGGATCGCTACACTACAGTTCCACCTGGAGAACTGGCCTGGTTTGGGGATGACAATAAGCCCTGCAAACAAAGCAGTCTACATTAATCCAGCAAGACACAGGGGTGCAAAAAGCCCCGTGCTCACCCTTCGCCAGCAGCGCACAAGGTCAGTTTCTCCAGCGTCCTCTGCTCCACCCATCTGCTTCCTCTGCGGCCATTGCTCACACTCCTACCCATGCAGCCTGCGTGCAGGTACACCTGGGCCCCAACACTCCGCAGAAGGGACAGTGGGACTGGCCTTGGCTGGGGGGTACAGAGTGGTCTCTTGGGCCTGAGCAGTCTGGGTTCTGTAGAACTTCACTGGCCCAGAGGTGTGGGCACCTGCTGGGTCATCAGGGCCTTCAGGCAGGGCTGTGGCCCCCTCGACTCCCCACTGCAGCCCAGGGCACGACAGTTCTGGTCTGCACACCCGGCCCCTCAGAGGCAGGGTCTGGCCCCCAAGGACACAGTCTACTGGCATTTTTAAAAAAGACATCTTTCTTTTTTTTTTTTTGGTGGTGGTGGGGTGTCTTTCTTTCTTGCTGAGTGGTGCAAAGGCGGCACCGTCTGGATTAACTGACCTCCAGGGTAGAGGCCTACCAATACAGAAAAGGGGGTCCAGGCCCTGGGGTGGAAGTCCTGCCATGAGGCTGCAGCTGCATGTGAGAATCAGGAGCAGAGTGTCTCCATCCTGGACACTGCATCGTGCTCACACCAGGAAGGCCAGGCAGCGTCTGCCCCTGCAGGGAGGGTGTGAGGAACTGGAAGGCTCTCCTGTGTGGCCTGCAGCACAGGCTGAGCTTCGAGAAGCCCAGGAGGGCTTACAGCCCTTGCACACAGTCAAGAACATTTGCGTTTCTTTGCATTTATTACTGGGATGCATCAGAGTCCATCATGTGCTGAACATTCTGAAGAGGACAACAGTGTGGCCTGAGGCACGGGCTCCCGCCCCAGCATAGGCTTCTTACGCTCTCGGCTGGATTGGGACTGCTGACGTGGTGCGCTGTTAACTCTAAGCACACATTGCCACATTATCACACATGGGCCTTGTAGTGATACGAATGAGGGGTGACTATCTGAATCAACCTTCAGCTGTGTCCACACCCGGTTGGAGGGACACTAGGGAATGGCTGAGGGCTCCATGTCATTTGATCTGCTGTCTCTCACCTCTAGATAGATCAGGCAAGAGCAGACTGAATGTGGCCCTGGCCCCTGCCCCATTTCTGTAGGAGCTCTTTTCCTCTCAATCCCCACAGGGGGACAGGGCCCTGTCCTGACTTTTGTGGTGAAGAGCTGCACACACCTCGCACTCCCACTCCCACTCAGCCCAAAGCAGGGGAGGAAACCTGGACGCCACAGGGCTGGTGCACCCAGCCCTGGCAGAGGGGGCACAGCAGGTAGAGGAGAAGCCTGAGCCAAGTGGGGGGCAGTGACACCGCAGGTGGCAGCACATCACGCACACCCTGGCATGCACATGTTGGTGGACGGAGAAAGGAGCCCATTGGCACTGGGCTTCAGCCACTGTCAGTGCCACTAAGTGAAGAGGCAAGGGGCTCCCTCTGGGGGGAGAGGGGCCAAGATCCACAGCTGGGCCAGCCCTCCACCCTTGGCCTGGGGTGGGGAGGGGGACAGGGTGCCCTGACACGATCCCCACCCTGGCTTGGAAGGTGCTGCCTCTAGACCAGAGTGGGCCAAAGGCACAACTTCTTGGCAGCATCTTTAACAACTAAAGAGCAGGCGAGTGCTGGGCTGTGGCTCAGCGGTACAGCGCTTCCCTAGCATGTGGTAGGCACGTGGGTTTGATCCTCAGCACCACATAAAAATACATAAATAAAATAAAGGTATTGTGTCCATCTCCAAAAAACACCAGGTGAAACTAACTTTAATCTTATTTAGATGAATATATCCCACTTGTCTCAACATGTTAATCAATATGCACACTGTTGGTATTTTTGGTGGAAAGCCATGGAGGTCGCTGTGTGGGAGGCACGCATAGCACACTTCAGTTTGGACTGGCTCCAGTCTTGGTGTTCAGTAGCACAGGAGATCCATGACAGCTGCAGGGACAGTGACGGTCTGACCGTCACCCCGCCCCTCCTTCCAAATGTGACCACCCTGGAGGATGCAGCAACTTTATTTGAAGTTCCAGGGGAGGGTGGGGGTTGGAGACAAAGGGTGACCTGGGCACCAGGTGGGGACACTGCCTGCACTGGCCACCTCCTCACCCCCAAGTCACCAACCCTTGGGCCAAAGGAGAATCCCCGCTCTTAGCAGAGGAAATGCACACTTGTTTCCCAGTGTCTGCGGTGGCAGCCCAGAGCCATCCACAGCCCACACTCTCCTCTGCCACCTTCACTGTCCTCCTCCACAGGCTCAGGGTCAAGAGCGAGGTTCGGGTCTCCACTCCTTCCACTGCCCTCATACCCCTCCTCCTCTGGGCTCTGCAGTCCACAGCAGGGTGGGGGGAGTCAGTGGCTTGCTGGTGGACTTCGTCCTTGTCATATAAACCCTGGTTAACAACTACTTCAAAAGAGTCATTGTGCAGGGCTCCCCACCCTCGCACCCTAAGCCAGGAAGTAGCCAACATCAGGTATGCCTTGGGTGAAAACCCCCAAGGCCCAGGCACTTGGTCAAGGGCTTACTGGAGCCCCTCCATAAAGCCAGAGGAGAAGCAAATCACCTCTGAGAAGTTACATGGCTCTGGATGCCCATTCACTTCTTGGAAACAGAATCATTTTGCCATGATGGACAGTGGAGGCAATGGGGGGAACTGAAATTCAAAATGAGATAAAATCTAAGTTGCCCTCTTTCTTTTTGGTGCTGGGGTTGCACCCTGGGCCTCCCACGTGCTAGGCAAGTGTGCTACCACTGAGCTCCACCATCAGCCCATGCTTTAGTCTGCACAGTTCCAGGCTGTCGAAGAGGAGCTAAAAAACAGGTACTGAGGATGGTCTACACCACCTGGGGAAGCCAGGCTGCACGGTCTCACCAAAGAGCTGTGGGAGCCCCATTTTTAAGGGTGGAGAGTCTGCTCCAAGCCGTCACCAAAGTCAAGCACACAGTGATCCTGCGGCCCACTGGGCAGGTGCTAATTCACTGCTTCCTTATTACTTTCCATGGGGGGCAGCGAGCAGGAACAGTGAAGGACCCTGAGGTGAAGGTGCTGAAGGTGCTCCTCTGTCCAGTCGTCCTCAGCAACCTGTGTGACCTATGGTCTGTGCACCAGAAATGGGACAGCTGACACTGAGGTTTTACATATATCCATTAGGCAAGAGATGCCCAGCAGAGTGATGCAACAGACCCCAGGGAGGGTCTACGGGGGTATCCACAGGCCCTGCATCTGTCAGGAAGCTGACCTGGCCTCAGCAGAGCTGCACTTCATTCCTCCTGGAGATTTCATTTCAAAATTAAATGATGAAATACTCCAGCTCTTAGCTTGGGTTTGATTACCATTTACAGTAGTCAGCAATAGAATTAAACTTTGTTCCAGCAGCATGTACAGGAAAATGATATTTTGGTTTAAAAACAATTTACAACAAAGGAACGTGTCCATGTTCCGCTCTAGTAGACATCGCTGATGGGGGAGTCTGAGAGCAAGACAAGACTGTGGGGTCAAGAGGTTCACAGCTGGGGCTGGGGCTCAGTGGTAGAGCGCTCGCCTAGTACGTGCGAGGCCCTGGGTTCGATCCTCAGCACTACATAAAGAAAATAAATAAAGGTATTGTGTCCAACTACAACTAAAGAATAAATATTAAAAAAAAAAAAAAAAAAAAGAGGTTCACACCAGAGGACGGTCGTGTCCTGAAGTTCTGTCAGGCCCACGCTAGCCTTCTGGCTCTGGGTTCTGGGAGGGCTTCCCCATGCACCCATGCAAATCTGAGTGGCCCATAAGAGTCTGAGGGGACAGAACCTCAGGCGCAGCTGTGGAATGAGGCCTGGAAGTTTCGATGGAATGCCACCTCACCAGCTCATCTACCTGGGATTGGCCAAAACCCTCTCTGGTCACCCTCCCCACCGCAGACCAAAACAACATGCAAACCAGGCTTTACTGCAGACAACACAGTTTCTCTCTGGAGGGCCAGCAGCAAGTGCCACGGGAGCCTGCGTTCCCTGTGGCCACAGGGTAAGGGGGTGCAGAGATGTTCGCTGGGAGCGGGAGGTCAGCGAGGCCCTCTTCAGCGAACTCTTTGCCTGCATTCCAGCGTGACTCGCCTCAGTCGGAGGCAGAGAGCTCAGCTCTGTAAAGTGATGCTTTCTGGAAATGGCACAGAGCACAGCTGACCTCCACTCACAACGTGCCTCCCCTAGGACTCCTTCCCCCAAGAATCCATTACTCTCACTGCCACGTACCACATAGACGCCAGAGAAGAGCTGGACAGAGGAGCCACTGTTCTAAGGCGTGAGTGGGGCCCAAGTCTCCAGATTAGATGAGCCAGGTTTGGGAAGCCCAGGGAGGCTGTGCCTGCCCACGCAGCTTGCTGCTCACGAGGCCCTCTGGACCTTGGGCACCCTGGACCTGACCCCCAGCAGGCCACACGGAAGGTGGCCACAAAGAGGCCATGCAACCTGTCTTGGTTACTGAGAAGAGCCACCCAGGGAAAATAATCATGTTTTGACATCTAGGAGCAGAGGAAATAAAAGGTACAACCAGTTAAGTGCTCCTCTGAGGTCCCTGTACAGAGGAAAGCACTTGCGGTCAGGCCAAAGCCCTCTCAGCACAGGAATCCAGTCTGCATCCTCTTGAAGCCCTTCCAGCTGGCCACACTTGAAGAGTCTGCCCAGCCCAAAAGAGAGGCTGGCTTTGCAGGTCAGCACTAGAAGAGGGAGGCCAGTGTCCCTCTCCAGAGACCCACCAACTCGGAACTAACCAACTACCACTTATTTGCATGGGCAGCCACAGAGCAGGGATGGCTATATAATTTTTTTCAAGGTAAAAACAAAATTTTTTTTAATCAAAATGTGTGTGCCATCACCTACCTTTTAGGGCTTTGAATCTACTCAGTGTCAAGAAAAAGCCATGTGCTGCTCCCATGGCAGTTCGTGGAGGTGGCCACATAGCAGCTGCAGATCTGAGTGCCCTGTCTGCTCTGGCAGTCTAAGGGCCAAGGTAAAAAGAGCGTGTGTGCCAGCCCCGGGGGCTCTGCAGGGCAGCACGCCCCTGGAGGAGGCCCTGAGCCAGGCTTGTCATCTCAGAAGCGGCAGGAAAGTGAACCACGTGGGCCAACTCTGCCTCCTGCCACTCACCCTTACCTGCTTGTCACCTCTGGCTCTGTAGCATCTGGAGATGGAGGTGCCAGCATGCTGCTCAAAACAGCAGCCTCTGTCCAGAGGGAGTAAGGGGGCTTTACAGCAGGAGGATACAAATGGCTAATTCCTCCCACTCCACGCAGAGTGTCGCTAACACCCACTCCTGCTTGCTCAGCTCTTGAAGCACTGGGCTCAGGGCTGGCATCTACAGGACAGCCCCAACAGGCATCACAAACCTGCAGCCACGGTTCCAGGTTAGGGGCAGGGACCATGAGAAATCTATCTAGGAAAAGAGCTCCTACAGAGGCCTGCCAGTCACCCTCAGCTTGCTCCAATGGTGGGCTGGGTGGCTGCAGAGCACCAGAGGCCACACGCTAAGCTGGCAGTGTGGCTGACTTTAGAGTGTCAGCATTCTCAGTAAGCAGGGATGGCTCAGTTGAAAGTCAATCAGAGTCCTTCCCCGGACTAGAGTCAGCATGGACAAGGGTCACGTAAAACAGTATCTCTGGCCTCCAATACACAGTTCCTTTAATAAGCTTCTAATTATGAGAAACAGTATCAGCATTAAGAGGTAGTGATTTCTAAGGCTGTTTGTTTCATATACATTAACAAGGCCCTTAATTTTACAGCATTTAAAAGTTTTTCTTGGTTCACTGACATTTTTTAAAGCTTAGATATGAAAATAACTATTGAAAATTATCTGCATTTACAATGCATTCACATGTTTATTTAATGTCAACATACAGAGGACAACCCCCAAGTACTTCAGAAGGTCAAGTGTGAAGGTAAATCTCTTTAGCTGTGACAGTGACAAGGGAACAGCTAAAAAACAAAGCAGTGAAACAGAAACATGATTTTCTTAAAATTATAAAGTAACAATTCTGATATTCAAGCTTCATTAATTATTGCAACAGTTAAGAACTTAATTTACTAATATATGTTAGGAAGGCTCTTTTTTTTCCCCAAATTTATTCAAGTTGTCAAGAAATTAGATAAAAATGTAAAAAATAAATACATGTGAATTTTACTTTTGATTTTCACTAAAGGTAAATATCCATACAATTTTACAGTGTCACCTGATGACAATCTTTAATAAATCCAGGTATACAGAAATTTAAAAGGCAGGAGTTTCCTTTTACACTTTTAAACTTGAGAAACAGCAATTTAACTGTGACACAAAGTTCATGTAACAGATGCAGCAATAAATTAAAAAATGAGCATCAGTGGGATAGTCTCCCTCCATTAGAAGGGCATGCTCTTACAGTGCTGAGCTCGGATTTGAGTTTCAAAGTTGACCATCCAACACAAAGTGCTTCTACAAAGCCAGCCCCAGGCTTCACTCTCACCAGTCTGAGGTCGCCTCTCTCTGGGACATCACTGGGGCACTGTGATGAGCACCTTGTTAACCTGAACCAACAAGCAGTGTGGGTCCAGCCACTCGGGTCAAAAGGCACACTCTGCACAAGGAAGGGACCCGGCTGCTGGCTCCCCTGGGCTCTCAGGATGGGGGCCAGAGCAGCCTTCACCAGTCACCCAGAGCAGGGCAGGAGCACATCTCTGGGTCACTTGCTGGCCTACACCTGCAGGCTGAGCCTCTCCCCACCTGCAGACACATCTGCCATAGTTCTGTGACTGGCACTCAGAGCACCTGCTTCTCCTCACTCCCAGGTATTCTGTGGGCCCAGCCCCTCCAACAGCACGTGACACTGCATGCCATGCATCTTTCACACGAAAAGCCAATGCTGACCTGTATCCCCTTCCCTGGACAATCAGGGTTTTTCCCAGCCTGACATTTTCCTCACTTCGAGCTTGCTCCACAAAGAGGGAAAACCTCCCTCCAGGCAAGAGGTGACAAAGGCCCTCCCTGCACACTGCAGACTCAGGGTGAGGCCTTTTCACCAGTTTCAGCATTGAGTCTAACATTTCAAAGTTTCTTAAAAATTCCAAATCTACCACAGGATATGACAGGATCAGAGAGAAATGGCTGCCTGGCTATTTGCCAGCTAGGACTTGGGTGTTGGCTTAAGCCAAGAGCTAGAGACAACTATGAAACCCAACCCGGGATGTGTGCATATACCCATAAACACTGTTCCTCAAGATTTCTGAGTGTCTTTGGGATGATAATTGTTGCAGCTTCTGTCTGTCTCTCCATGCTCTGAGGTTTTCTATCTTAAAGCATCCATCTTTAGTCTTGAGTCAGGGGCTCACAGGAAAAACCCTTCCAACACACTTGCTCAATTAGCACAAAAGACAAGCTTAGGGTTCTTTTTTTCTACAGTATTCGGGGATTGAACCCAGACCTTCGAACACACTAGGCAAATGCTCAACACCTGAGTTACATCCTAGCACCATCCCCCTTTTAAAAAGTATTTTCATTTGAGACAGGGTTTTTGTTGCTCAGGTTTACCTCAAGCTTGCCATCCTCCTGCCTTAGCCTCAGACACCCCTTGGTAAGTAGGATAACAGGTATGCGCCCCCATTCCTGGCAAACTTAGGGTTCTTTACCACTATTTATTTAAGCAAAATTGGAACCCAAAGTTCCTGGCACTCTCTTAAGTGTCTGCCTACTCCCTCTTGCGCATCTGCTTTTAAAAGAAGGTACAGCTTTCCCAAGGCCCATCTCCAGGCCTCTTGGGGATGTGGTCTCCCCGCTGAGTAAGGAGGCTGTCTGGAGGGGCTGGGGCTGCCTCACCAAAACCACAACAAAGCTGGCTCCTGGAGCTGCTTGTGGGTCTGAAGAAGGTGAGCGGAGCACTGCCTAGGCATGGAGCCTCCAAGGACATTGGATGCTGTGCAGGGACAGCCGCCCTCACTGGGCCAGAGCAAGCCTCCTTCCCAGTGGCCTGGTGTGGACTACAAGGTTCAGCCCAAGCCTGACAAGCAGTGCTGACCAAGTGGTAACAACCTTCCCTTTGCTAAAAGCTGTGTTTTATTCAGAGGTGAGGTTAGAAAAGTTATCCTTGCTCCTAATAACGTTCACACTGAAAAACTTTAATGAGGAAGCTCAAAGTTTGGTAAGAAACTACAAAAATGCTCCCCAAATTTCTCATAGTGGAAGCAATTAGCTCTGCAGCTCATACTCAGGAGCCCTGCTTGCCCCTCCTCGTCCCCTCCCTTCCTGGGAAGGGGAGCCACACCCACTGCACCTGGGTCCTCTTCTGGAGCTGCAGCACCTTCCCTTCTGGTCCTGGAGAACACCAGGCCTCTGTCCTCCTGCCTGCAGAGGGGCTCTGCCAGCTCTCACAGCAAGAGGCAAGGGGCAGTCAGAGCACAGGGTGAGGGCAGGGCAGCCTGGGGCTGACACTAATCTGCACTGGTCCCTGGACCTGGCATTGGAGCCTTGATGAGGGGGCTCCAGACGGACACTAAGGATACTATAATCAGCAGCAGAAACTGGACGAAAGAGCTGGAAGCCCAGAGGCGCGAGCACATACACAGGCTTCTATCAGGACGTCTAAGGAAACAATGCTCTTCTGCCTCCCCATCCCTCCCCCACCCCACCAGCATGCTGAAGCCAGTGCAACTGGGAAAACTAAGGGGGCAGCATGTTAGGAAGTGTCTGCCTGCAGCTCTCCTGCCAGTGACTGCAAGTTTCACCATAAATGCTACTTACCTGTGACCGGCCACTCTATTCAGGCCAAATACAGTCCTGAGTTTTGAAACTGCATACTCAAGGCCTCAGCAGCATTTGAAAGTGAATTTCTAGAACTATATTGGGACATGAAATTGAACCTAGAATATTCATTACTAGCCCCCCTCACAGGCAGCCCAATTTGACCCCCAAAGCTTAAACAGTCTCAAAGATGCTATCTTTGCTACCTTAGATCAGTTAACCTTTAGGAACAAAGGACACATATTCAAGGTAAACAGGACATTCCCATTCCCATGAAGTGCCGCTCAAGGTCGTGAAGTCCATCAACATAGGTGAGATGCCCTGAAAGGCTGCCATGGCACACTGTCACTGCCACCACACTGAACAACAGTCATTTGCAGTAAGGAGCATGTTTGTGATGGGGACATGGATTGGAACATGGCATGACAAGAAGTGGGAAGCAGGCCTGGGTTGGCCTGGGCCTGGCTCTCCGGGGAGAGCTGTGGTAAGAGCAGGGAGCTGCTGCTCCATCTACCAGAGTTTTGACACATAAGAGAAAGGAAGCCGCCAGGTCTTCTCTTTAATGAGCCACATTCACTACTCAAACGGGTATAAATTATCATTATTACTATATTTAATTACAAAAGTGGGTGAAATAGAAAAACAATCCTCAATACTCCAAATAAGTTAACAAATAAAATAACTATCATCTTGACACAAAACACAGAGCTCAAACAACCACCTCATCCACCATGAAAACTGGAATTTGAAAAGAAGCTCCTTATGCAGCTGAGAAGGGCCATAAGGAACTGGAATCAAATTCGGCAGTTTCCCATAGAATCTGCATAGCCTTTCCACCACAGAGGGAGCCGACACAGGCCCAGAAGCCTGGCGCTCAAGGGGGAAGCACAAGCACTAGGCCGGCATTGGCATCCCAAGCGTCATCACAGATTCACAACTCCCAATAAGCAAAAGGGAAAGCTGCACCTGTGATTCCCCTCTTCGGGGGAAACTAAACCCTCCCAAGTGCCCTGTGGGGAGGTACTGTGCAGCCCTGGGAGCTTAATGGTGAAACAGAGCCATGGAGCCTGCCCACCGCCTACAGTCATGCCTTACTGACCCCCAAAAACAGACAAAAAAAAAAAAAAAACCCAAAACCTCCTTTTTCCCTTCTTGGGAAAAAAACATAAGCCAAGCACATCTGACATGAAAGTCTTGGCTTATGTGGCAAGAGGCACTTCTGACAACAGCTGCTGGTGTGCTCAGCTGCAGCGCATGCTAACTGTCCAGGCTCTGGGTCAAGTGGAGATTTAATGCACAGAGTCTCAATCAGAGTTCTACAAACTGCTTCTTTGGAAAAAGATGTTTATTAAACAATTTTAATTGTCATAAAATGACTAAAATGGGTTTTAAAAATTAAGGCTCTTCTCTTTCTGTGGATTGCCAGAACAATGTAAAAATAATATCAATCAACCCTGCTGAACGCTTTGTTCCTAAAGTTAAATTTCATAGATTCCTAAACATTTTATGATTAAGATAAAAAATTGGATATAAATGACAATTAATGGCCATCTGTACTGAACACACACTCTGATCAGGTGTACAACAGTCTAGTTGAGTAGTTAAGCAAAAATATTCCAGTTAAAGCATCAATTTTAGCATTTTAAAGTCATTGTCCCCTCCCCACTGTCATGATTTCCCTAAATTGAAATAGTCTGATACAGGAGTGCTAATCTTGGGGCTCTATATACTCCCAGAAGGATGACTGACTCAGCTGGCAATTAGTTTGATTATATATTTTTTAAATGCGCTAAGGTGAATTATCAAATGATTCAGAATTACATGGCATGCAGTATCCAAAATTATGGCTCTGATGCATTTAGATTTACATTAAGAATAAGAAGTGTCATTCACATTCATTGTACATCCCGCCCCTCCCACACAAAAAAAAAAAAATCACTACCTATTCAAGTTCTAGATCTGGTGCAGCATTAAGGATTAAAACTTACCACTTTACCAGGCCTTCCCCATGTGCAAATAAATCCCTCCTGACAAGCAGTGACTATACAGTCTTCAAGAAAAATTAATACAGTCAGTCTTTCATGTGCTATCTTTTTACAGATCAGAGGCTCTAACAAGGGAACGTCTTCCATCCGAGGACACAATGGCGTTCCCAAAGTTTTAGCGGGGTCCGTTTTGGTTTTAGTAACTAGATTCAGTTTGTCACTGCTCTTGCTAGAAATGTGTCCCATGCTATGGTTTCGCTTGTGGTCTTTCTCGTGATGTCTCTCCTTTCGGTCGTGCAGTGAGAGTGTTGCGAATTTGCTGACCCCAGAGGCAATGGCCCCATCCATGACGCTGCTTTTGCTGCCTGCATTGGAGACCGCCGAGTGGGGAAGGCTGTTGGACCGAGGCAGCGGAGGGGGCACAGAGTTCCCGGGTGTTGTGACACTGTTCCCATTACTTCCAACGGGAGGACTTGTGGCATTCATGACATTTGTGTGTGTCCTTGCTCTTGAGAGGGGTTGGTGAGGGAAAAGGATGTCTTCCGTAAGGTCCCACAAACACAGCTGTGTATCCTGGCCCACTGAACCAAACCGGTACGTAACACTTACGGGGCGGCTGTCGGTAGAGTTCCGCTTGGACAGCCGGGACTGTGTACTGTTTGCTCGATCTCTGCCAAAATGAAGAAGGTCCTGGAAGTCCTCATCACTGCCACTAAACTCCATAGGGTCGCTTTCTTCTACGCTAGTAGTATAGGGATCGAATGCCACAACACTGACCCAGGATTTGTGCCCGTGGCCTCTAGCTATTACTCGACAGTCTACAAAGGACCAGACTGTCACCAAGTCGTCCTCTCCACCTGTCACAATGTACTTGCCATCTGGGCTCCAGCACACACACAGCAAGCCCCCAAAGTAGCTTTTCATCGTACCGTGCAGCTCCACTGAGTCGAAATTGAACACCCGCAGAAACCCGTCCTGGCTCACGCATGCTAAGAACTTGCCATCTGGGGAGAAAGCAAACTCGCTGAGGGCCCCCTCGCCCACCGTCCACTTAAGGAGAGGGTTCCTCGTGGATTTGCTCTTGCAAGTGTGCACGGCAAAGCTCTCTCCCTGCTTCAGAAGCTGGTAGTGGGGGGCTGTGGTGCCACAAGTGTGCTCCACATTATACAAGTACATGTTCCCACTCGAATGGGCTACTAGGAAAAGGCTTTCCGAACCGGGCACCCATTTGACACAGGTTACGCGTGCCTTGTCTATTAGTCTCTGTGAAGACAAAGGAGAACAGGTTATCACAAGGGAGAAGGTGCAAAGGTCTACTTTTCCAGCAAGAAAACTTGTTGCTTCTCGGTGAGAAGGAAGGAGTCCGTCCAGGCACGCCACATTTATCCCGTGGTCAGCCAGCCAGCGAGAGCACTGGCCCATTGCAGAACTACTTTCTAGAATTGCACTTGGGTGGTGGCCACTGGCTTTCACTGAGGGAGTCAGCCATTCAACAAATATCTGCTGAGAGCCTACTCTGTGCCAGACCCCAGGCCGGGCACTGGGCACACGGGTGAGAGGCAGCCCTCAGACACCTCCTCACGTCCAGCAGGAGCATGTCAACCTGTGACTCAGCAGCTACACGCAGCTCCCTCTCGTGAGGACTCATAGCTGAGAAAGCCATGCCTCCCGGCTTTCTCTGCATTTCCTGTTACTGCAGGCCACATGCTGACTACATGTGACCCTCTGCTGCGGCTGCTCGAAGGCGGGGAGTCAAATCTGCAGCCCGCTGCCAGCAGCACACAGGACTTGAAAGCACACTTGCTGGGCGCAATGCAGCGCCGGGCCCACTGAGGCCGCCCCACTTGCACACGCTGCCCGTGTGTCATCTTTTATATGCATTTCCTCAGAGTCCTCTTTGGAACGAGGTGGTGTTTAAAGAAATACCTAGATGGTCAACTCAGGAGTCTGCGCTCCGTCACTATCACTCAACTCCACGCTCACTTCTGGTCCACTGACCTAGTAGCTTCTTTAACAGGCATGAATCAGTAGTCGTGCCTTTAAGACCAAAAGAACAGAAGGCAGAAAGTGAAAACACCCAAATGCAAAACAAGGACCCTTGGCTTGCAGGCTTTGTTATGGGGACCACTGCAGGCACAGAAGCTTCCAAATGATTCTTCCCTAGGCTGCCTAGTCTCTAAATCATGTCACCAGAAATCACCCAAGTTCTGCCTGGGAACGCCTGCTGCCAAATGCTCTCCACTGTCCCACTGCCCTGTAAGAGGCTTAACTGCTACCACTTTGCCTAACTGAGTGGACCCTGTCAAAAAAAACATGGAGCCTGCAGCCTAGCTGGCTCGACTATGTGCCTGCTTCTTTACAGAAAATTATTAAATGAAAATTTGATTATTAAAAGGATGGGAAAGAGTTCATGAGCCATGCAAGCTCAATGTATGAAAACCAGACCTCAGAAGGTGGGCTGCCAACAAATGACGCCAAATTGGGAAGGGGAGGTGGGTGCCCTGAACAGCATGCAGGCCTGAGGGGCTTGGGTTCCATGGGTCAGTTGCAGATTATTTTACAGAAGGTGTCACTGCTGACTGCCACCGAATGTCATAGCTGGACCTCTTAAATTAATAAGCTCTGTCCTTGGGGACACAGCCAACATTTTCATCCTCGCCTTTCTTTCTTGCCTGCTGACCTACCTATAAAAGGCACCTGACCTATGTTAGCGCCAACAACCTAAAAACCTAGCACTGCTCTGGCAGGATTTCCATTACACCTTCACCATTTCTTCAGCAAGAAGGTTAGGCAGGTAATATGCATGGCCAAACCAGATGGGGCAGGGAGAGTGGTCTGGGGAGTGTACAAGTGTTGATAGTGGGCTAAGAAGAGGCCCCCCCACATCCAATGGTGCTCTGCCAGGCTTGCTGTTTATGTCCTTGCTATGTCCAGCGCCAGGACTCACTTCTGAGCCCACAGACAGGACAGTGAGATGGCCCAGTGTCTAAGGGCATCCACAGCTCACCCTTATCAGGGTTTAACAAGCTAACTTGGGCTGAAGTCAGACTGCCACCCTTATCCTAGTATAGCATTCTCAACTCTTGCACCTTCCCTTTCAGCAAAACCCTACCAAATCCCAATTTTTCCAAGATCACTTCACTGTTATTCTATTTACCATTTGCAGAAAATTTTAAATACATAAAAACTCATAGCAGTATGGTTAGGATAAATTTTACTTTGCACCTTAAAAAAAGTACAACAACAAAAAAATTCCATTAGAATTCAAAAACTATAATCCTGTCAAGCAAAAATAGTAATTGCTCCATAATGGTGGAGTATGAAGATAAACAGTTACAACACTTATTAAAATAAATGTTGTTGCAATGAAAAAACACATTTAAAAACTTCATTCTCACATTAAAAAGCTGCACTGAGTCTACCCTACATAGACATGCGGATTACCGATTATTTTAAAACAAAACAAAACAAAACAAAAAACCTGCACCTGCTGGATGTGGTTGTGCAAGCCTGTCATCATAGCAGCTCAGGGGCTGAGGCAGGAGGACTAAGAGTTTAAAAGTTCAAAGCCAGCCTCAGTAACTTAGCAAGGACCTAAGCAGCTCAGCAAGACCCCGTCTGTAAATAAGACTGGCTCAGTTAGTGCCCCTGAGTTCAATCCCCAGTACGAAAACAAAACAAAACAAAAAACCCTGCACTCATCTGCTCCAACTGCTGGCCGGGACACCTAATCAGAAGCTACTATCACACTCTGGTCCTGGGGGACTAGGCACATCAGTTCAAGTGTGGGCAGATAAGGGAAATAACAAGAAGGAAGAAAGGGTTTCTTGCTTGTCTGCCTCATCAGTTTTCCCTGTCAGCTGTGTGCTTGAGGGAGGGAGAGCATATATTTCATGGGGGGGGGGCTGCACCTCAATCACATGGGGGTGCACATTTGGTGGGCAGCACATCATCACCCATAGCACTGTCCTAACTTCCAGTCTGAGTATCAACTCTGGGTGCCAGGCACTGGCAAGATGCTTTACGCCACTCTCTAATCTCAAAATAACCCTGCAAGGTCAGTGTAGGGGTTTTGTTTGTTTCTGATCGGGCAATACACTTATAACTCAAGTGCAAGCATACAATAAAAAGCTCAATCACTCTCTTCTGCATTCCAGATCCTCTGCCCTCAGTCATTGATACTGGGTTCTTGTTAAACTACCCAGAGTGACTTTGTGCATGTACAAGACAAGTAAAATCTACCCAATTCTGTCTTCATACTGTGCACACTCTCACCTCTGCCTTCTCAGTCCATGATACATCTTGTAAATCTGTGTGGTCTAAAGACAGCTTCTTCCTCTTTTTCTAAAGCTGCCTTCAATTATGTGGATGTACTGTGGCTTACCGTGCAACCCCCACTGATTAACATCAATATCAGGATGAATACCCTTGAACACAGGGCAGTTTTCACATGTCTGAGAAATATACCTGCAGGATAAATTCCCAGTGCAGTGGCTAGGTCAAAAGGCATATACATTCATAAATTTTATAGGGACAAATTGCCTCCCATGGAGAATGAAACAATTTACATTCCCAACAGCAATGTCATCGAGCCTGTTTTCCTGCAGGAAGGTAGGTATTATTCTACAGAACACCTACCTGCCCACGAGGAAAGGAGCTCAGAAAGGTTAAGAAACTTGCCTGACATCCATTACCTTCATGTCCTCACTCAGCACTGAGTGATTATCCTGTGCCAGGCACTGATTTGGCATTAAACAAAATAGTCATCCCTTCCTATATGGAATTTATGTTCAACTGGAATGAGAAAATAAGTGAAATTTATGATTTAATGGTGTAAGTGCTTCGAAGAAACAAAAAAGCCACAGAGAGAAGATGAAGTGATGGAGGGAGGGGGTTGTAGTGACTTCAGTCTCCAACAAGAGAGCCAAGAATGGACTTTCCCTGATTGGGGGGCAGCTGAGCAAGAACTGGGAAGAGTAGAGAGAAAGTGTGAGGAAGTGCATCCATCCAGAGAGAACAACAACTCACAAGTGTCAGGTGTTGGGGTGGGAGCAAAGCAAGCCGATGGGAGACCGCAGAACCTGCTCTGACGAGGCAGATAGATCCTGTGCAGGTCACAGGATCCCACAGACAAACATCAAGTAGCTCTGAGACCAGCCTGGCAGGGCCACTCACAGGGTTTCTTAGGAAGAGGGTGACAGCTAGCTCAGACCCCACTGCCAGGGTGGGAAACACAATTCCAGGGTTAATTAATTTAAATTGTTTTAATTTAAATTTTTCTGGATTGTTACCTGGTTTGGGTTTAATGAAAGAGAAAGAGAACAGAAAACATCTTTCTCCTGTCTTTCAAATTAAAAAACAGAAGTATCTGGAATATTTTCTTCAATTACACAGCCCAGCTACTGCAACATAAAATTATATTTTTGTTCCACAAAGCGTCTGGGCAAAAAAAGGCAAGACTCTTAGTTGGTAGTCAAATGTTGAGTAATGGGATTTCCTTGCTAGGCCTGAACTCTCCAGGATGAATGGGGACTTCAACTGGATGAGCATTCTGAAAAACTGTCCCTGAAGCAAAATGCCATCCCTCCAGGAGTTCTTGGGGAGAGATGTTGGGGGAGGGGGTGGGAGAGGCAGAAGCACAAAGACAAAGGCTCAGACAGAATAGTCCAGGGCGATGCAATACTGGCCCTACAGGCCCTGTGTCTCTACTGTCTAAATCCCTGAAGCAGGAAGAGGGGACTGCTCTGGAATCCTGTGATGGGATTTAGGGGTGTGAAGCCCAGGCTCAGAGCTCAGGCTGTGACCCTGACCCTGAAGTCACATTGCTGACTTGAAGGAAGTGTGCTGTGAGTATAAAATACACACTGGATTCTGTATCTTCATTAGAAAGAAAGAATGTCAACTATCTTATCATAATTTTTATACTGGTTGTATATCAAAATAATATTTTGGATATTTGGATAAAATATAATGTATTCTTTTTTTGGTGGGGGGGCAGTTCCAGGGATTGAACTCAGGGCCCCTCAACCACTGAGCCACATCCCAGCCCCCTTTTTGTATTTTATTTAGAGACAGGGTCTCACTGAGTTGCTTAGTGCCTCGCCTTTTGCTGAGGCTTTGATCCTCCTATCTCAGCCTCCCAAGCTGCTGGGATTATAGGCATGTGCCACCACGCCTGGCTAAAAGATAATGTATTCTTTTTTCAAAAAAATTAAAAATTTTTTTTAGTTGTAGGTGGAAACAAAACCTTCATTTTATTTATGTGGTGCTGAGGATTGAACCCAGGGCCTCACACATGCCAGACGAGCATTCTACCGCTGAGCCCCAGCCCCAGCCCCAAATATAATATATTCTTAAAGTTCATTTAAGTTGATTTTTACTTTTTCAACATGGCTATTAGAAAAATTCAGAGTGAGCCAGGTGCAATAGACAGCACACCCAGCAACTCAGGAGGCTGAGGCTGCAGGACTGCAAGTTTGAGGACAGCCTCAACAACTTAGTGAGATCCTGTCTCAGAAAGTGTACAGGGGGGTGCTCAGAGGCAAAAAAGCACCCCAGAGTTCAATCCTAGTACTGTTAAAAATGAAAAAGAAAGAGAAAAAACTGTAAATTCTACCTGAGGCTCACTGAATATTTTTATAGGCAGTGCTACTGCAGACCGTGGTGGCACCAAAGGTTTTTAAAAAGGGACAGTATAAGGAAAAATCCCCTATCACTAGGAACCAAATGGAAGGCCAGATGGGAAAAACTGGTTAGAAGCCTATGACAACTAGTTAGGACATGAACAAAAAGACCTTCAGCTAACCAGCAGCAGTGTGATAGGGGAGATCTATTTCACAGCAGATGAGGGGGGCAGATGTTTGTAACAACCTAGTTCTGTTCACAGGCAACTAGGAAGGTTAATCTGCAACTATCAAATGACCAGAAGGGCCAGGCACAGTGGCACATGCCTATAATCCCAGCTACTCGGGAGACAGAAGGATCTGAGTTCAAAGCCAGCCTTAACAACAACGAGGTGCTAAACAACTCAGTGAAACCCTGTCTCTAAATAAAATACAAATAGGGCTGGGGGTGTGACTCAGTGCCCCTGAGTTCAATCCCTGGTACCCCCTCCCTCCCCCAAAAAAATGGTCAGGAGAGGCTGTGGCTATGGCTCAGTGGTAGAGTACTTGCCTAGCATGTGTGAGGCACTGGGCTCAATTCTTAGCACTGCATATAAATAAATAAAATAAAGGTCCATCAACAACTTATTAAAAAAAATGACAAGGAAAGTCAAGTAAATCAGTTATGAATACAAGACCCAAATCTGAGAAGCCTAAGATGACCCAGCAAGCTGAAGTGGGGAAGCATAGACTGTTGGAAAAACCCACTTAGAGGAAACAGGACAAAAATTAGGAATGCAGAAGAAGAAAAGAGAAAACGGCCCAGCAGTGCAATGAAGAAAGAGCAGGCAGAAAAGGAAAGCTGCCACAGTGCGAGAATCTACCTCTGGTGGAGCTCTGCTCTGCGTGTCCCTCTCCTCAGGGAACAGATTCTCCAGGTTGATACTATTGGACAGTCCAGGAAGCATAGGCCAAGTTGGGCACCAGGGACATAGGAGAGATCACGAGGAAGTAATTTTGGGGACTGAGAAGGTGCTGAGAAGGGACAGAAAGGGTAATGCGGGGCAGGTGCTTGGCAGAGGAAAAGTATGGCCAGGGAGAGAGGGATGGGGGTGGATCAAGGGGAAGCAAGCCCCTGCTCCCCAGGCTGGAGAGGAAAAGCTGCAGGAAAAGAGGCAGAAACAAGGAAAGTAGAAAAAAGGAGTTGAGGAACGTGGGAACCCCACTCGAGCTCCCTCAGGGAAAAAAGCGTGGGCCCTAACAGATCTGGGAAGTGCAGTTTCAAGGACAGTGCAAGGCAGGTGCTCAGCTAGGAGGATAACAGGGAGGAAGCAACTATGAGTTTTGACTGGCATGGCCACAGGGCTTTCCGTTGAGAGTCACGTTCAAAATGCCTCACGGTCCATCTTCATAACCCACTTTTATAAAAACAAGCAAAAAACCCAACCAAACAACAGCAAAATAATTTAAAACAACAACAGACTATCAACATAACATTTCTGTACAGGTAAAGAAAGCTCAGGTGCAGAGCTGTGGCCTCCAGGATCCCTTCTTCATCAGGTACTCAGCCAAAGCCCTCTCCAACTTTCTAATTCTGGAAGCCAAACACATGGACCTATTTCAGACAGCAATCCAAAGAAAAAGGATGCATATTCAATAGTATTAACAAGTAAGATTTTCTAAAATAAATCATACGAGTTAGAAGGAAACAATAAAAGTCAATCAGCAGCCATGTTAAAGTGCCACTGCTGAATCAACTACTCTGAACTGAAGCTTTCTGAAGCGCTTCCTTTTCTTTTTTCTTTATCTCACTTCCATCGACATGACAAGTAGGAAAATTTATCTGGGGGAAAGAGGTGGATATGAATTTTATAATGCAGATATTAATTCGTAACAAAAATACTAAAACAAAAAATTCAAAAACCACAGAACCTGCTGGAAAAGCCATAATGTAACCACAAACAAAAATGGCAACTGGAGGGTTTGGTTATATAAAAGGAATTTGGAGGCAGTTGATGCTTCCTTCAGGAAGTATTAGGAAAGGGTATTTCAAAGCCATGTAAGAAAGAATCAGATGTCGTTTTTACCAATGTTAAGAATAAGGAATATATCATCATGTGCTCATTTCCTTCCTTTGATTAAAAAAAAGCAACAAAAACAAAATTGACAAAATGCACATTGCATTCTTTTGTGTCAGAACCAGACTGAATATTGAAAAATAGATTCTTGCTCTCCTCCCCCACTCCTGGGGCCTTGTTGCAGGAGCCTAAGCTGGTAGGGGACACCATCCCCCTCCACAACTGAGGCAGGGCCATCATCTCCCCAGCGTGCCCTTCAGTTAGATTTGACTTCAATGGCACAGGAGATGGAGACTTCCCCAGAATGCTCTCTTTAGCTTCACAGCTGAGAGACAATACCCAGAAGAGAGGGTCTCATCACACATCAGTAACAGGAGGGGCAGAGATGACAAGTTCTTTTTAGATTTTATAGTTTGCCACAATCAAAACGTAACTTGAAGATCTTCTGACGTTACTACTCTGCGGATACAACCCCCATATCAGAATTTTTACAAAGATAGCAAGGATGTCCCCAAATATATACACAGTAGTTATAAAAATTAAACTCCTCGCCCTCTGTAGTACTTCACACAGGCTGAGTGCTGACCATGGGTGACTCTCCTTCCAGATGGCTCTTACTATGAAGGAAAGCTCCAGGCCTAGCCACTTGTCTTATTGGATGAATTGTGTAACAAAATATTCTCAATGCCTCCTAGACATTGTCAGGGCGTAAGAATAAACAGAAATGATCCATAAACTTCAAACCCACCTAAGAGACTAGAGAGACTTAGGGAGCTGAGGACTTCATTTCCAAGGAAAGGCCAGAAAGGATCTCCAGTGTGGCTGGAGACAGGCCGAGGAGGGGGGAAAAGGCTCAGAGCTCCCTCTGCTCACTGACCTGAACCGATCAACGGCCAGATTGTGGGAAGTAAATTTGGCTAGTATCTCTAATGAAAAGTGTAAACCCTTAATGTCTTGTCTCATTAAGAAAAAGCGGGGGGGGGNTTATAACTTAAAAAAAAAAAAAAAGACTATGAAGATTAACAGCACTACAGCTGATGGATGATGCTTTCCTCTTTGTACCTCTCTATTTTCCCATTAAACAAGTATTTTATATTTTGTAGTTGATAGGGAGGGAGTTGCCTTTTAAAATATACCTGTTTCCAAATAGAAAATTTTCACTTATTTCCAGTAGATTTCAGAGATTTATAATCACAGGCCATTCATCCACCCACCCAAATATTCACGTACTAGGCAGCAGGCAAAGGTCAGAGATATTAATGCTGCGGGCACACATGTGTAACAGGTGGTAAGAGAAGCACTCTGGTGAGGAAGACAGGAAGAGGACACTACCTGACAAGCAGCCCCACCTCTGCCTTATCTGTGTGATTCTCTGCCTGGGTTGCACTGCTTGCTCTTTCTTTCTTTGGGTGGTAGTAGGATTGAAGGGAGAACTTCATACTTGTTAGACAAGCACTCTACCACTGAGCTACATCCCTAGCCCTGTTTTTATTTTATTTTGGGACACAGTCTCACCACTTTGCCCAGACTGGCCTCAAACTTGTGATCCTCCTGCTGCAGCCTCCTGAACAGCTGGGATTGCAGGTGTGCACCACCACACCTTCTTGTGCTAGAAATTTTTTTTATCCTTCAAAGCTGTGGGTGTCTCACCTCCCAAGGATGCCTTTTCATCTAAATCTCCAACTCCAGGAAGGAAGCCTCACGAGTCTGCCCCTACTTGCCATACTGCAGAGCACTTATCATGGCTTACTACTAAATGACCTGAATGGGCTCACCTTTATCCTCACCACAAACTTCCAGTGAGTATTCTTCCACCCATTTGCCAACTGCGGAGGCAAGTGAGGTGAAAACCCACACCCTGCAAGCAAAAAGCACATGAATCCTAGGCCATCTAGGCTCAAGAGTCTATGTTCTTAACCACTGGGCTGCAACACTGTAACTTTAGTGGAGATTAATTGATGGCTTTAGGCTTCTCTGGAGGCTGTGGAAAGAGATGACCAGAATTGGAATACACTCAGGACTGGGACCCAGGCATTCTTCTTTGATCTTAGTACACTCTCTCTACAGACCTTTCCATCTAATCTAAGGCTTATGATTACTATTTGTATGCTGACAACTCCCAAATTTTTAATCCCTATTTTTGAGCTTCAGATCCTTACATCCAATTATCTATAGGCATCTTAAATTTACCAAGTATAGAATAGAACCTCTGCTCTTTCCTTCTGTTCCCCTCTTCTGGTTCTTTCCCAGTCTTGTTCAGTGAGTAACTAATAACCAGAAACCTAAGATTTATTTATTTTTATTTTAAATTTTTACAATGGGCTTCGGGCAAGGTAGGCAAGAGCTCTACCACTGAGCTACCTCCCTTGCCCTACACAAGATTTATTAATACCTATCTTCAATTCAACTTCCAGAAAGCAACCAGGGTAAGCTCCAAAAATACCAGTCTGAAAATTTAAAAATGTTAAAACAAACAAACAAAAAACCCCACCAGTTTGGCTGTCTTGTGCTTCCACTCCCTTCAACAGAATCTCATTACCAAAGCTACGCAGCAACCCTGAACAGGCCCTTCCAATCTCACCCTCACTTCACACAGCCCAGGCCAGGTTCTCTCAGTTCCCTGCTCCTGCAATGTTTCCTACCTGCTGTGTGTTCTGCAGCAATTCCCTACCTGGGAGGATTCCCCCTCATGAGGATTCCATTTAAAGAACACCATTTCTGCTCAGATTTCCTCTGTCTGCTAGTTTAAAGCTACCATCAGTGTTGGGCTGGGGATGTGGCTCAAGCGGTAGCGTGCTCGCCTGGCAAGCATGCAGCCCAGGTTCGATCCTCAGCACCACATACAAATAAAGATGCTGTGTCCGCCGAAAACTAAAAAATAAATATTAAAAATTCTCTCTCTCAAAAAAATAAATAAATAAATAAAATAAAGCTACCATCAGTGTGCATGGGTGGTACAGTTATTTAAAAGTTGCACAAGGACAGGTTTTATCTGCCACTGTAGATCCTGTTGCTGGGCACATAATAGACGGTCATGGTCTGTTGAGCTAAGGTAAGAATGGCCCCAAGTCTAGCTCAAGCCTCAGCTCTCACCTCCTTACTGGTCTTGCTACTTTCATTTTCTCTTACTTAAATCCAATCCACCTACAAGTGCTGACAAAAATTCTAAAAACTATTTAATCCTGTCACCCTCTTGATTAAAAGCCCAAAGGTTTCCCCACATCCTCCGGTGTCAGACCCAAATTTCTCAGCATGACATGAAAAGGCTTCACAATCTGGTTCCAATTTATCTCTCCAGCTTTAACTCTTGCCACCCCAAGTCTCAAACCCTATGATCTGGCCATGATGTTATTTGATGTTCCACCAAATGCCAAGCTGTTTTCTCCAGCTTTAAAAGCCTTCCTTAACTTCCCTTCCCACTCCTGTAACACCCTTCAAGACCCAGACCAAATGTCACCTTCTGAAAGCATTCTCAGACTTTCCCACCATTTCTTTTAAGAAAATTGTACATTTGATACATACTAAAGAAAAAGGTGACATGTATCCCACTGGTATTTGTTCACATCACTATGATAATATATGCCTCAGTACTCTACCCACCCTTCCTTACTAACTGTGGACTCCTGAGAAGGCAAGGGCCAGCCTGGCAGCCGCACACAGTGGGGATTTCACCAAATCCACTGGTAATGCCAAAATGAATGGATACCGGATATGCATGGTGAGCATGTACCCTAATGAATGCAAAAGAATTGGAATTTTAACTGCAATTTGTCAACCTACAACCAAAGTTTTTGGTATTAATTTCCAGTTCTAAATCTATTATCAACTTGCTATCTGATCCAGACCACTCACTTACCTTCCCTTTAACTATATCCTGTTCTGCAAAATGGGAAGTGTCCGCCCTCCCATGTACAAGAACTTGGATACCTCTAAATCTCACAGCAGTGCAAAACACGGCATGAAGACTGCTTCAAACCCAGTCCTGGCACTATCTGAGAAACGAACCTCTAGTACCATGCTTTTAGCTATCCTGACTAAATTCTGATGAAAATGTACCCAAATGCCAAAGACACTGGGAAAGACAATTTCAGCCTCAAGATGCAAATGCCAGCCTGGCATCAAACCACAAACACATTTGAACAACCATTTTTCAAATAAAATTTAAAAGGACTATGAGATAACTTGTGCTTAAATCGTGAAGAGTAAGGTGCTGTGTTCTGGCAACTCTTGGTCCCCAGGGCAGGGATGGATCTGGCTGAGGCAGCCTGAGTATTCTTGGAGCCCCAAGTCGCCAGGGCCTCCTGGACTCCAACTCCCACCCTCCCCCCAGCCATGATACACAAACCTTTCTTGTTCTCTAAGTGGCATTCTATGCCATCCTCAGCCAGAGCTGCTTCCAGATCTTGTTTACCAACAGCCCTGCACATGGTTCCAGTCCCGCCCCCCTCCATCACACTCTCCTCTACCTAAACACACAAAAAAATCCCCAATGACTACAAATTCACAATGTCTATTAACAGTGAAGAAAAGGCCAATTTTGTGCCCCACCCTCCCTAAAAAAACATCCAGCTACTTAGAAATCTTCTTCAGATGTTATTAATAAACAGAATATTTTTTGCTTAAGATTTTTTTTTTTTTAACAGGAAAATGAGATTAAACACTTTTCCTCTGCAGTCTGTCAATTCAGATGGCAAGTTTTGTTTCCAGTCAACCCAGGTGAAACTAGAAGAGGAGATGGCACGATTCAAAAGATTTCACCAAATCCATTGGCAATGCCAAAATGTATGGATACCGGATATGCATGGTGAGTATGTACCCTAATGAGTGCAAAAGAATTGGAATTTTAACTGCAATTTGTCAAGTTTGGGGCAGACTCTTCCCAAACAAAATTATTTCTTAAAACACCAGAATTCTATAACAAGTTTCTGTTAAAAGTCAATGATGTAAAAACCATATAACACTGCAAAACTACCATATGACTCAATCCTTTGCACATCAGGGCTGAATAACAAGTAACACTTGGAAACCAGAGCTTGTAACTCAGCAAGTCTACTTCAGCCTTGCCTTTTCTAGAAAGTCACAATGAAACAGAGTTGAGAAAGACCATAGTATACAAAGGCAATATCTAGAGCCAAAAAGCCCCTCCAATGATTTTAACATAAACTATTGGTAACTTCTACTTGCCACATTTAACAGTCCTGACCTGTTCCTGAACAGGCAGGTCAGACAGCTCAGGCTCCCTCCACAATGAAAATACAAATACTAGAAACCTCAGAACACACAACAACACTGACAAAAGCTCTGTGGTGTGATCCAATTTTAAGTGCCAGGATTTCTAACTATGTCAAAGGTGATTTTACAGCAAATATTTTCAAGAACAGGAGAACTACCCGTCAGCCCTGTCAAACATGCATACAAATACTTTAGATGCAATTTGAGCAGTCTAAGGAAATATCAGGTTGATTGGCATGAAACTTTCCACTAACGTGAACAAAGTTTGGAATTCTTTATTTTCTCCTTTAAATCATTCTTATCAAGTGACAGTCTCGTATTTATCTCCACTATAGAAGATTTTTAAAGAATCTGCTGTAGGTACCTGAGCATGCCCCATACAAATGCACGAAACAGTTATCCAAGGAAGAACAGTAAAGGTCAACAAATCAATCCACCACATTTAAATCTGTAATACTAGGTAGAATGACTGAGTAAATGAAAAACTTAGCTTGAAGTATAAAATTAGGCCCTCGGTAAGAACACATAAACTCTTAAAGGGATTCTTAACAGCTAAGACAGCGTGCTACTTACTTCCTCATTAAATAGTTTGCTAGTTTCTTTTTTGATTGGGTCTATAAGCTGGACTTGGCCTGCGGAAAAGCCCACTAGGAGAGAGACACTTTCCGCTGTGGCTGTTAGGTGGTTGAAGTCATGACAAGTAGGCTGTGTTCCTTTGTATATCCTTTTATCTATTGGTTTACTCAAGTCAGCAGCCTGGAGGAGAAAGAGAAAAATACATACAGTAAACAGCACATTGAGATGAGAAATCTAAGTCACACTATTTTACACCCCATTATGATGGTCAATCTTAAAAACAAAGTTACTTAAAATATTTTTTCAGTTGTGATTTGATATTCATCTAACATTTCATAAAAGCACTTTCACATACTTCATCCAATTAGATATTGTTAGACTATCCATAATGTTTATTTATAACTATTACTTCCACAACTTATTTTCCTTCAAATACTTGTAACAAAGACTACTGAACTACAAGATACTAAATTCTGAATTTTCAAAATGCATTCCAAGAATTTTATATTATAGAGTAACTCTAACCACATAAAGCTCCGCTCTCAAAGATATCTATAGCACCTAATGCCTGCTGGTAAGTTAGCCCAGTAGTTCTCACAGTGTGGTCCCCAGATCACCAATACCAGCAGCATCATTTCCTAGAAACTCAGAAATTCAAATTCTCAAGTCCCACCCCAGATCCAATGAACCAGCAATTCTGGAGGTGGGCCTCACAAGCTGTAGTTCAAAAAAAGCCTTTTAGGTGATTCTGATGCTCCCTCAGGCTTGAGAACCACTGCTGGAGGGAGGGCCACACTCCCTCTTTGTATTAGGTTCCAGGGAACTTTCACTTAGGGAGTCCTTTGCATATATTGCCTTTAATCCTTACAAAAATCCTGCAATAGAGCTAATATTTACCCCAGTTTACAAGGTGAGAAAAAAAGTCTAGGAAAGTAAAATGACTTAGCCAAAGTCACATAACTACCTAAACCAAGTGGCAGGGCTGGATGTGAAACCTAGGATTGACGACCATAAACAGATGATATCCAACACATCCCAAAAGCAAAAGCAAATGGTTTCCAATTTGAACTAAAAGTGGTTTTTCATCCTGCTCCAACTCTCTTTTTTCAAGAAGGATCTTTTTTGCACAAGAAATGCTCTATATAGCGCTGGGGACACAGCTGAGTTGGTAGAGTGCTTGCCTTGCATGCACAATGCCCTGGGTTCTAATCCCCCAGCACCACCAAAAAAAAAAAAAAAGAAAGAAAGAAAGAAATGCTCTGTGTAATCTCAATCTACTGGGCTATTACTGCTGAAATAAGGCAAACTCACTTTCTCACTGTGTTTGAAAATACAGGTAGAGCCAAGTGCAGTGGTGCATGCTTGTAATCCCAGCGACTCGGGAGGTTAAAACAGGAGGATTGGAAGTTCAAAGCCAGCTTCAGCAATGGTGAGGTGCAAAGCAACTCAGTGAGACCCTGTCTCTAAATAAAATACAAAAAAGGGGCTGGGAATGTGGCTCAGTGGTCAAGTACCCTTGAGTTCAATCCCTGGTAACCCCTCAAAAGGCGGGGTAGGGAGCTGGGGATATGGTTCAGTGGTTAAGTGCCCCTGGTTCCATCCTCGGTAGCCCCCCAAAAAAGGGAAAGAAAATAAATCATTTGTGAGACAACTAGCACTGCTGAATGTGTTCTTAAAAACATCCCCTTTCATGGGCATGAAGGTCCACACCTGTGATCCCAGCTACTCCCCAGGCACAGGCAGGAGGATTACAAGTTCCAGACCAGCCTGGGCAACTTTGCAAGACTTCATCTTAAAATAAAATAAAATGTCCTGGGGATGTGGCTCAGTGCTTTCCTAGCATGGGCAAGGCCCTGGATTCAATCTCTAGTACTGCAAAACAAACAACAAGAAGTCCCTTCTCCCTGTGTACCATTCAGGATTCACAGCTCTAGTTCCCCACTGGACACCCCCTCCATTGGATTCTGAGGATTCCTTTCTTCCAAAAAGGCCTATGACATTGTATCAAGTTAACATTTTGATTTTCAAACAACAAACATACATACTGAGTAGGGAAAAAGTCCTCAAAATTACAGGCAACTCTGAGCAAACTCAAAACCTGATCAGGTATTTGGAACTCTGGGCCAGAGTGGTACATGTGGTCCTGGGAGCCCCAGAGCAAAGGAGAGGGATANACACTGAGCCAAAGGAATACTTAGAATCTTTCCTACCTGAGGACACTCCTTTGTTCTTCAGCCCTCCCCAGTGGCATGCTAGACAACATACCTACACCCAGCAAGACTTTACTATGGAGAAGTACTGTGAAGCCTTAAGTAACTGCCTGTTAAAAAAATTAACATTTTGAATAAAAATCCATGAACACCCTGTTGGTGCCTGAAATTTCTGGAACCCAGCCCAGACAAAAGAGAGTTAGGCCTTCATTTCAAACAGCCAATCTTCCTGTCTTTTCTCCTCTATAGCAATCACTAAATTTGTCTCTTTTTCCACTAATGTATGACTGTCCTATTTCCTCCTCCTTTGGTCTGCCAACATGTACTCTAAGCCTGCACATCTTTTTGGTAGCAGTGATCACTATCTGAGGTAGCTACTCCTCTTCCAAAGGGTCATCAGTCCCTGACAGATAGCTTCCCAGATAGAGACAGTCCGGGAGGAGGAGAATGAACCCAGACTTAGAAGCAGGGAGCTCAGGTTCAAACACACCTTCCCTCTCAATAGTGCGGTGGCCTTGGACAAGGTCTGTTTGCTCCCACTGAGCCACAGAGGACAACACCCTTCCTCCCCCCACAGGGTAGTGGTGAGGGCTGAACATTCAGTGTTTTCTAGCACAAAATAGAGATCTCAAATGGAAGCCATTATTAATTCATTCCAGTCACATTCTAGCTCTGTTCAAAAGCAGCTGTGGTTTCCTCATTCCCATCATATCAAAGTAGGAAGATGCATCCTGCCTGCCATAGTTCACCCATCCTTCCCAATAGCAATGCCATTTTCTGTCTATTGTACACTTCCTATGATTCAGGCCCAGACCAGGACTTGACACTCATCAACCATTTAATCTCACAGTCACCTTTCAAAGTAGGTCTGGCTATGATCCTCATTCTTTCTTCCTTCTTCTGAGAAGGGATGCAGGCAAAATTCTGTGTTTCTCTCCACCCTTTGTGAGCTTTCCACAACACAAGCCAAGCCTTGGTTTTGGAGACAGGCCCTCTTTCCTGGCTTCATTGTGCCAACCTCTTGGTCAATACAGCCTTCTTGACCCTATTTAGTTCCAGTCCCATCACCTGTTGCAAGAATTTTCCCAACTACCATTCTTTGTGCTCAGCTTATCTAAGCTCTCAAATAAGTAATTATAACCACAGGTTTAGTATTTAATCACCTCTATGACTTCAGAATATTTTTTATGTGTTGGCATTCATTACACAAAATTACAATTTAAAAACTCCATTAAGGAGTAGGACTTATTAAACGGTTACCACTGTACTGTTCTACAAAATTAGCCTTTTGTTTTTTTAGCTTTCTTCTGAATTCTGCATACTTTGGGATTTTTTAAAAAAGTCTTGTACACTAATTATTGCCAATCATCTGAACTCTTAAACATTAATCTGTGGCAGAACCAATTTATTAAAAATTCTTGGGGCTGGGATTGTGGCTCAGCGGTAGAGTGCTCGCCTAGCATGGGCGGGACCGGGGTTCAATCCTCAGCACCACATGAAAAAAATAAATAAATAAAGGCATTGTGTTGTGTCCATCTACATCTAAAAAATAAATATTAAAAAAAAATATTATCAATTTTAAGAATTAGGTCATATTTTGTTTCTAGCCCCTGCAGAGTACCCGGTATGTCACAGATGCTCAATATCTGTTGAACAGCTGAAACCACAATTATTCCTGAATTTTTTCAACAGTAAGATTACCATTATCATGCTCATGAGTTCTGTACAAGGAGTTACTAATTACAAATAATTTGTCATTGTCTCATCATGCTTACTGGTTCTCAACGTAGTATAAATTTTTCAATAATGGTTTAAAAATTCCTACTAGAGAAACAGAGCTAACTCCCAAAGCTTCAATCAATAAATACATGTTTTCAAATATTAGGTTCCTCTTCTCTCCTCAGACTGCCGATCCTTTAGGAATTATTATCAAGATGAATATTGCTGAAATACAGAGTCTACAAGTACTTGAAGAATTTCTCTTTCCAGCACCGCAAAGCTTTTATAAGAGAAGCCCTCCAGTTCCAGATACACCTCTGCCAGGGACTCTGGAGTACTCAAACCCATGAGGGGCAGCCTGGCTCTCACAGCCATCTGGCTTCCCAAAATCTGTACCATTTATGGGCACAGTTATGCCATATCATGTGGGCCTGTGCCAAGTTCTCCTCATGGAAACCTGCTACCTGATACTTTTTTAAGTACCCAGAAGCACTGATGTGGTATGAAAAATATTGCAGACCTCTTTTGAAAAATGCACCTCAAATTATTTTAGATAGATTCAAAATGAATTAGGGAGAGCAGTATACTTAATAAAGTTAGGCCAGATGTGGTGGCGCACACCTGTAATCCTAGTGGTTTGGGAGGCTGAGGCAGGAGGATCGCAAGTTCAAAGCCAGCCTCAGCAACTTAGTGAGAACCTGTCTCAAAAAAAAA
>NW_025999900.1:66163339-66167526 GCF_001458135.2 Marmota marmota marmota | reverse complement strand
AAAAAAAAAAAAAAAAATTAAGGGCTGAGGATGTGGCTCAGTGGTTAAGTGCCCCTGGGTTCAATCCCTGGTACAAAAAAATAGATGGATTTATTCTACCACTTCCCCATCCCATTCTGAGAAATTACCTCAGAAAGTCAGAAAGAACAAGTCTTTTTGCCATGAAGGAGTAAAATGTCCTTCCATTGGCGAGTCCAACAGCTGTCAAATGTCCAGTACCACCAGAAGCTTTACCTTATCTACACTTGTAATCACTCCTCCCACTTAATCCTTTTTTTTCACATTTTTTTATTAGTTGCTCATGACAATACAATGATCTTGACATATCATACATTTGAATCAAATGGGGTATAATTTCTCATTTTTCCAAGTGTACAGGTTGCAGAATCACATTGGTTATACAGCCACGTATATACATACAGCAATACTAGTGTCTATTTTATTCTGCTGCCCTTCCTATTCCTCCCATTCTGAAGTCCCTCCCCCTCAGCTTTCCTCTGCTCCTCACTTGGGGCGGCACTACACGCTCTGCCCAGATGGTAGCTTTATAACCCTCACCAGGCCTGTCCTTCCTTAGTCTACCTTGAGATCCCTGGCTCTGTACCAGTTTCCTTCCATCCATTTCTGCCCTAAATCAACCCACACAGCCTGCCAGAATCATCTTCAGGAGGCCCTAGGTCATTCTCCCATGCGAAACCTCCAGGGCTCTATAAGGCAGAACAGCTTGGCCTGCACAGACTCCCAATGTGGCCCCTGCCCCCAAACATTGTCCCAAAGGCACTTGGCTATTGCCTGCCTTTCCTTATATTTCTTATTTTCACCCAGAAAAACCTTTCTTACCCTCAGTATCCTTAAAGTTTCTGTTCACTGATATAACGTCACTTCTTCCTGACCTGACTCACATAGATGTGACATTCTTTTACCCAACCTTCAATGGAATGCCCACCACTATAGACCACAGTTTAACTATATTCCATATATTGTGAAAGTCTAGGTCTTTTAAATAAAACAAGAAAGCAGGCAGGAGGCTGCTGAGTCACTGACAGCCAGAACCAATTACTCAAAAATAGCAGGAGCAAGAGTGGCATCAAAGGTCGCCATTATGCTTTTTTGAAAATGAGTATACAACTGATAGAATACTTTCTATTATCACCCCCTCCCTCATCACATTTCAACCAAAAGAGGGGCCAAAACTGATCAAGGGATTACTTCTCAGGACCACAAAAGATCACCTGCTTGGACAAAGGTGAACTGCTTGGGGCCCAAAATAAACACCCAAAATAAACCACATTAGAAAGACAGTTGCAGTTTTTATTGGGAGGACTTTTGATGTAGTCAGGCTTGGGGCTTCCAGTGTCTTTATCCACAGCCCACAGCCTGGGGCTGGCTACCTGTTGACGGTTGAAGGCATCTGCTGAAACTTGGGAAACACTTAAGCCACGGGTAAGGGGTATGGAACTCTTAGAGCCAAGACAAATTCACTTCTTCAGCATAACTCAATGCACTACTTTGCCCAAATTTAGTTCAACGTAGTGAGAAATAATAGATACAATAACAAAAAAATATCACATAGTGGGTGACTTCAAACACCTTTACTGCCTACTCTCATGTTCCGCCGAACAGTTTAACACTCAAGGAACAATGAGTTGTACAGCACTGTAGGGACGTCAATGCTATGGCCCAACCCACCTGCTTTTTTTTTTTTTTAATACCTTTATTTATTTTTAATGTGGTGCTGAGGATTGAACCCAGTGCCTCACACATGGTAGGCAATGCTCTACTACAACCTCAGCCTCCCCCCCCACCCCCACCTACTCTTAAACGAGTTTGGTTCATCTTGTCAAAACACCTGCACAATTCATCTTTCTTACAGTCCCTTCAGTTCAACAGTCACATCCAAAATAATTGCACAATTAGCTTTAACAATGTATACAGCCTAACACTTATTTACATACATACATATATATGTGTGTGTAGGTATATGTGTGTATATGTACATACATATCTACATATGTATGTACACATTCCTATCAGGGATGTAAAAGTCAGCCTGCCTTAAGATCACCTATCCCAACAGGAAAACAATGTCATAGTGGTAGAGTTTCAGCATTTCAAATAGGACAAAATTTGTCTGTGTTGTTCGCTACTCTGTCTTCTAATAGTGAGCCTGGCACACTGTCATAGAATGGAAGCCATTCCAAAAATGGAAGGAAAAAAATGTGAAAGGAACCAAGAAAGACCTAGAAAAAGACATGCATAGAATTAAGTGTATCATCTTTTTTTTTTGGGGGGGGGGTGTACAGGGGATTGAACTCAGGGGCACTCGACCACTGAGCCACATCCCAGCCCTATTTTGTATTTTATTCAGAGACAGGGTCTCACTGAGTTGCTTAGCACCTCGCTTTTGCTGAGGCTGGCTTTGTACTCGCACTCTTCCTGCCTCAGTCTCTCAAGCCACTGAGATTACAGGCATTATATAATCCTTTTGCTAACCAAAATGGTGACAACTAACTGCCTTCTTAAGTGGACAAGAAAACCACCTCCACAAGTAAATACTGGTAAGTCACTTTACAGTTTATACATATAAAGCAGCTCCACACATGAGTTCTTTCACCCTTCTTTATAGGTAAGTACTACTGCTCCATGAAACAAAAGGAAACAGAATCAGCTATCAAGACAAGTGGGAGAGGCAATGTCTCAATTCCAGCCCATGATCTCCTATTATAACATGGCATTATGTTTTTGTGAGAAAGCTCACAAAACAACATCAGAAGGAGCACCACATTCTAAAAATTAGCATTGGGTGACTCCACGTTCCTATGCTTGCTGAAGCAGGAGTCAAACATTCCAACCTTGCTCAGTTTGGCCCAGATTCTAGACCTACCTTCTCAATGCATGGACTTCACAAGGCTGTTTGATTAAAACCAAGTGACAGACAAAAGTTTCTAGCATAAAGCTTGGCACTTAAAAGCACTTAAGAATACATAAGGACTTAACTTTATCTTCTTACAGGGCTTGAAGATTCTCATCATTCAGGAATACCTTTCTTTCTACACTAAAATTTCCAAAGAAAAATAGTGGCAGAAGCCCCAGTTTCAGCATGTTTTCCTTCCAATATAATTTTTCAAAACAAGACAGGAACTTCCCTTTCTTGGTTGCCATCTCTCCTTCCTGAGCCCAGCATTTGCATTCCTGTAATCCCAGCAGCTTGAGGTGCTGAGACATGCTGATCTTGAGTTCAAAACCAGCCTCAGCAATGGTGAGGTGCTAAGTAACTCAGTAAGACCCTGTCCCTAAATAAAATACAAAAATAGATCTAGGGATGTGGCTCAGTGGTCAAGAACCCCTGAATTCAATCCCCAGTACAAAAAAAAAAAAAACAACAAAGACTCCTCTTCCCTCAGAGTAGTTTAAAAAAATAATAAATTTAATAAGCTGCTAAACTGCAACATCTTTATCATCCCCTCATTTCTTATGTGGCACTCAAAGTTCAGGTTAAATTTCCTATTACAAGGTGAGTCACTACAAGGGCTGTCCTGGCGCTTCATTTAAGCTAATGAAATACTGGTTTCTTCATTAAAGAAAAACTATGAATAAACATTAAATAAATTCGATTTGCACACATCCCAACCCAGATCTCATCACATCTAAATGTGTCACATTCAAATAACCTGTTTTCATTAAACCATTCAATTAAACATGCATAGATATCAATATATTCCAAAGGGAATACCAATATCTCATATACATTACAGATAAGATGCTTTTATTTTTGCAAAGAATATTCATCTTAAACTCTTAAGAAAATAATTTTTTTTTTAAAGTTCCCTCTGAGGTCTTGGGCTGTAGCTCAGTGGCAGAGCGCTTGCCTAGCATGCATGAGGCACTAGGTTCGATCCTCAGCACCACTTTAAAATAAACAAATAATTAAAATAAAGGCATTCTGTCCATCTACAAATAATTTTTTAAAAAATTTTAAAAAGTTCTCTCTGAGCCAGGTGCGATGGGGCGTGCCTGTAATTCCAGTGGCTCAGGAGGCTGAGGCAGGAGGATCACAAGTTCAAAGCCAGCTTCAGCAAAAGCGAGGAGCTAAGCAACTCAGTGAGACCCTGTCTCTAAATAAAATACAAAATAGGGCTGGGGATATGGCTCAGTGGTTGAGTGCCCCTGAGTTCAATCCCCGTTAT
>NW_025999900.1:66156586-66160808 GCF_001458135.2 Marmota marmota marmota | reverse complement strand
TACAAAAAAAAAAAAAAAAAAAAAAAAAAAAGTCTTGCAAGAAATGAAAAGTGTTTGTTGTTCACTTGTTTTGATTTGTTTGTAGTACTGGGGATTGAATCCAGGGCCTCTCAACATACAAGGCAAGTGATCTACACTAAACCACATCTCCAGACTTAATTTTCTTATTTTGAGATAGTCTTTCTAATAAGTCGCCTAAGCAGTCCTTAAATTTGTGGTCCTCCTGCCTAAGCCTACCAAACAATTGCACTTACAGGTGTGTACCGCTGCACCCTGCTACAAGACATTTTTTTTTTTAAAGAGAGAGAGAGAATTTTTTTTAATATTTTATTTTTTAGTTTTTGGCGGACACAACATCTTTGTTTGTATGTGGTGCTGAGGATCGAACCCGGGCCGCACGCATGCCAGGCGAGCGTGCTACGGCTTGAGCCACATCCCCAGCCCCAAGACATTTTAAAAGTATTATTTCTTCTGTTTAGGTGTCTGATAAAAACTGTGTAAGCAAAATTATTTTTTCTAATCAATTAAGAGTTTACTAAACTCAATATTAACAATTTTTAAAAGTTAGAAAAATATGTTCAGAGGTCTGGGCTGCATAGTACACCAATTTACCCGTCAATGAAAGCACAAGTTAATTTCTGACATGAAAATATTGAGTAGCAGTGAGATGATGACGTTTGTGTACCTGTTGTATGTTTTCATCCGTAGTTCCTGTCTCCTAACTCCTACTCCTGGGAGTTCACAGAAACTCTTAAATTCTCCGACTCACCTTGTAGCTATAGACAGTATGACCCTATTTCAGAGAAAGGAATGCTGAAGAATCTGATCTGACAGGCCCTGCTGGGTTTCCTCACTTAGTCTATTAGCAATCATGCCTATGCAAGGAAGTCTCCATAAAAATCCCAAAAGGAGAAGCTCAGAAAGCCTCTCAATGGAAAACTCGTGGAGACTGGCAGAAAGGAGAACAAGAACTAACCCATGTGCTGGAGAGTGGTACATCCAAGCCCCTACGGTAGAACTCCATTTGGGACCCTTCCAGACCTTGCCCTATGTTATCTCTTCTTCTGGCTCCTTGTTTGTATCCTTTAAAATATCCTTTATATAGCAGTAAATGTTAAGAAAAGTGATTCCCTGAGTTCTGTGAGCTGTTCTAACAAATTAACTGAGCCTGACTGAGGAAGGGGTCACAAAAACCCCAATTTGTAGCCAATCTGTCAGAGTTCTGGGGGCTGTGACTTTCAACTGGGTCTGAAGTAGGGACAACCTTTGCGGGGGACTAAGCCTCAACCTGTGGGATATGCAGCTATCTCTGGAAAACATGTCAGAACTGGACTGGATTAAAGGACACCCAGCTGGTGTCCCTTGCTGCATACTTAACTGCTTGTGTCCTGGTGAGGAGAAACCGCCACATCTTTTGCAGTCACAGAAGTCTTTTGTGTTGTTGTTGTTGTGCAATAGTAAAGGAAATATAATTTGTTAGTCAAATACAGCAGCACCATTATGTGATGGTAACTACGTACATGAAAACAAAGGTTGGACTATGATCTCAAAGGCCTCTCTACCAATTCTCTCAAACACTACAAACAAATGAATATTAAGAAAAGGAAATAGTCTGTTTAAAAAAAAAAAAAAAAACAGCTGAAAGGTTGCTGCTGCTTAGCAAATGGGTGTTACAACCACTTACTATACAAACTTACAACACCACATATTCATGTCTTCTTTGGGAGCAAAAGAGTTTCTGTGCAAAGCAGTGTGGTGTGCTAGGAAGAACATAGGCTTTGAAGTCTCACAAGCCTGCTGAAATCTCACACTATCACCAGCTGTGTAACCTTGGCAAGACACTGCATTCCTCAGACAATCTCCACTTTCCTCTCTCTATATATAAAGTAGAAAACACACAGGGGTGGCGGCATATGCCTATAATCCCAGCAGCTCAGAAGGCCGAGGCAGGAGGATCACAAGTTTGAGGCCACCCTCAGCAATTTAGTGAGGCTCTAAGCAATTTATCGAGACCCTGTTTCAAAATGAAAAGGATGTGGCAAAGCACCCCTGGGTTCAATCCCCAGTACAAATAAATAAATAAATACTGCTTTCTGTCAAGTGTTTGTCAGGTCCTATGGGACAATGATGTGAAGCACCTAATTCATGTTTAGCACAGAACAGGTATGTAATAAATGGGAACTGTAATGAGAAACAAACAGCAGTGGCTGTTAACATAATCTACAAATTAAACAAGTAGTAAGCTTTTACTGAGTTTGTTTAAGGTTTCTCTGAATTAGATCCTATAAGGCAGCAGTTCTCAGATGCCCTTCAGAATCACCTGGCCTGATAGTTAAAATACAGATTGCTGAGCTCTGTCCATAGTCTCTGATTAAGAATGGGGCCCCAAGTCTACATTTACACAAGTTCCAAGAAGATGCTGGTGCTGCTGGTTGGGGGTCACACATAAGAGAACCATTAATAAAAGGAAGAAAGAAATAGAGTGTAAACAGTCCACTTCTAACAAGGAACTGATTCAAGATCTGGAAGACACAGACACAAGACAATGTAACCCTGCATATACAGCTCTCAAACCCTACTCCTCTCAAAATGGTATACTTTCTTATCATAAAACATGGGATGCCAGGGTACAGAGATACCGAACCCTGAAGGGGCTGTGACATGTATTGATGTTGCTCAAAGTTCCTACAGCCTGGCAATTTTTATACATGTAAGAAGTAAAATATTTGTGCAACATCTGGGCATGTTGATTACACACCTGTAATCTCAGTGACTTGGGAGGTTGAGACAGGAAAATGATGAGTTCAAAACTAGCCTCAGCAACTTAGGAAGGCCCTAAGCAACTTAGCAAGACCCTGTCTCAAAATAAAAACATAAAAATAAAAAGGACTAGGGATATAGCTCAGTGGTCAAGCACCCCAGAGTTCAACCCCCAGAACAACAACAATAAAAAATAGTGTAGGCAAGCAGAAACGTGAACGAAAACCAAAACAGACAAAGCAAGTGTGTAGAGACAAACAGTGGTGTCAATTCAACCAGTTCACTATCTGTGTGGAAGAATCCCAATGATGATGGCGCCATTGGCAGACCGACAGTACAAATTTTGGGCAAGTTAGCCACATGGTAAAAACAGCAACTGCAAACAGAGATAAAATGTGGCATGGAAATAGGAAGAAAAAGACGAACAAGTGAAGGGTCATCACTGATTTTGATGCAGGTGACAAAACACCTTCTTATCACACAGTCAAGAACTGCCACTTTCCAGTGTACAAGAGGAGCCCAATGCAGACTGCTGACAGTGCCTGACCAATGTCGAGTTCATGAAAACCAAGCTTTGTTTCAACTTCAATGTTTTACTAGGTTGGTAATAGCAGGCATTAGCTAAAGAAGCAAAGAGACCTCAAATAGGATTCATCAAATGAGAAAAGAAAATCCCTTTATTTCTTGAGTTTTATGTAATTTATTACACACATTCCTTAAATGTAGTACATAATGTTAATTAGCTATCACTGCACTTATTATTACTCATCTTGTCAATCTTCATTTACAAATAAATTCTACAAAAATTATTTTAAATAAATGTTTCCTATTAGGCTGTATTTCAATCATTATTTTTAAGTCAACATTCTTAAGAAAGACAACTTCATTTTATACTGAAAATTACATAGGACAGGGCCCAATGGTCTATATCATTCAGAATGCAGGGAATCACCAAGGCTAAATAAAATAACACATAGAAGGAAGAGGAGGGCTGGGACTTGGTGACATAGTACTTGCCTCAGCACTGCATAAAAATAAATAAATAAAATAAAGGTATTGAGTTCATCTAAAACAAAAAAAAAAAGTTTAAAAATTAAAAAAAAGGAGGAAGAGGAGGAAGATAAAGACAAAGAAGAAAATGATAAATAAGATGATCCTAGCACAGGTTTCTCCCTTGTCTATAAAGCATTTAACCCATCTACCTACAATTACTCCTTTTGAAGCAAAAGGTTGAAATGTAAGCCTGTGTAAGATTTGATTAAAAAAAAAAAAGACAAGTCAGTGTAGTGCTACACACTTGTCATTCCAGCTGCTAGGGGAGGCTGAAGCAGGAGAATCGCAAGTTCAAAACCAGCCTCAGCAACTTAGTGAGACTCTATCTCAAAATAAAAGATAAAAAAGGCTAGGGATGTTAACTCAAATGTAAGTGCCCTTGGGTTTAATCCCCAGCACCAAAAAAGGG
>NW_025999900.1:66149645-66153944 GCF_001458135.2 Marmota marmota marmota | reverse complement strand
TTAAGTGTCCCTGAGTTCAATTCCCAGTACCCCCCGCCAAAATAAATAAATAATAAATAAATAAAATAGCTAAATACCATAAACAGAAATTTTAAAATTTCTGCTTAGAAACTCACAGGATAAAGAGGGAACAAAAATGGAAATAATAAAATATTTAGATCTCTATTAATATTACATATTTAACATAAAGAAGGCAATACTTTTTTTTTCTTTTTTTTTTAATATTTATTTTTTAATTTTCGGCAGACACAACATCTTTATTTGTATGTGGTACTGAGGATCGAACCCAGGCCGCACGCATGGCAGGCGAGCGCGCTACCGCTTGAGCCACATCCCCAGCCCAAGAAGGCAATACTTAAAAGGAATTCTAGAACCTTGAGCACATCACTTAAAAAATGATAAATTTTATGGTTATGTTTCCAATTCAGTAAGCAAGAAAAAGAACAGAGTAAACCTAAAGAAAACAGAGAATAAAATAACATATTGACAAAGTAGAAAAAAAATAACAGTTGTTTCTCTGAAAAAAAAAAATTAAATCACAAATCTTGTCTGTTCGGCAAAAAATTAAAATCTGAATGAGGGGGTGAAGCTCAAGTTGATGTCAGGGCCCAGCAGCTGCCTAAGCAGCCACAGAAATCTAGCCACGCCCTAAAGACTCTGGAGCAGGTCACAAGCCTGCAGGAGCAGGAGAGTCCCAGTTATAACCAAGAGAAAGCCACAGTCAGTATTGGAGACAGATGGCCCAGAAAGCAACAGAAGCCAGAGAAGGAGCTGGCAAGTCACTGTCAAAAAGGAAGACCTACTAGAGTGGATAGTGACTGAGACAGCCCTTTACTGCAGCATATGCTAGTTTAAATTTTAATTGCCCTAACTGCTTTGTGCTCTCACAGGAATACCCACTGGGTTAATTGACTGCAATAAACACTTTTTTCTGGGAGAGGAAGAAAAAAAGGCAGAAACAAACAATTCAAGGAACTAAAGGGAAACGTAATTTCAAATACAGAGAGGTTTAATGGAAGTGAGAAAAAAAATTGGGACTGAGTCATTATGGAAATCCAATAGCTAAAAATGAGGTAGAGCTGGACATGATGGCACATACCTGTAATCCCAGTGGTTCAGAGGGCTGAGGCAGAAAGAATGTAAGTTCAAAGCCAGCCTCAACAATTTAGAGAGGCCCTAAACAACTAAGCAAGGCCCTGTCTCAAAGTAAAAAATAAAAAAGGGCTGGGGATGTAATTCAGTGGTTAAGTGCCTTTGGGTTCAATCCCTGGTACCAAAAAATAAAAACAAGGTAGAAGTTGGGCACAGTGGTACATACCTATAATCCCAGCTACTTGGGAGGTTAAGGCAGAAGAGTCACAAATTTGAGGCCAGCTAGGCAATCTAAGCAAGATCCTGTCTCAAAAATAAAAGGGCTGGGGATGTAGTTCAGAGTTAAAACACTCCTGGTTCAATTATCAGTAACACACACACACACACACACACATGCAAAAAAAAAAATTAGGCATTGAAGGAACTAACATAGGAGGTAAAGTAGTGGGTGGCCAGAGAGATGTGGGCCAGAAAGGTAGAAAAAGAAAAAATCGGGATATAGAATGTCAAGACAAGAAATGTTTCAATAAAGACAAAATGATTGATGGTATTAAATGTTGCTGAGAGGTGGAGAAAATTATGAACCAAATAGTTTCCAATGAACCTGGTGGCATGAAGTTGAGTAACTAGTTTCCTGGACAATGAGAATTGGGCTGGCAGGAGGGGGGTGTCACATTGAAGTAGAAGGATAACTATAAATTTGGATTCTAGATTTGAAACTGTTTCAGATGATGACAAGACCCTGAGTGTTACTGTGGAAGAGAGTGACAGAGATGGTCTAGAGGAGACCCTCAGGGAGCCTTGGAAGCCACTGAAACCAAGTGGTCAAGGTGCTTAAGGGTCATGCAGTGGAAATGAAATCACCCAAGACGATGGCAGAACTAGAGTGGAAGGAAAGGCTATAGGCAGGTATTGGCGTCTGCAATGAGCAGAGGTGGCCAGGAAGTCAGTGTATGACTATGAGGAAGACAGAGAAAGTGGTATGACTCTGAGGGAAGGGGCTCCAAAGGGATGCTGGAGAGGCAAAGTGACACTGAAGCCTAGTCCATCACTGCACAGACAATGTAGCAGTCATCTCTCTGCAAGGCCTCCACAGTTCCACCTGAGTTTTCTCACGGAACCTTAAAAGTGCTGGTGCATCAAGGAAAACCCTGAGGACAACATGCATCATTTTTTAATAAACTTGAGTTAATGCTGCCCTCAGTCTTGCTAACTACAAGTACACCTATTCCACAATCCAGGGGAAAAAAAGAGCCACAAGGAGTTGTACAATTCCTATAATGAAGAGAAAAGACGTGACAACAGCTTTTTTCTGAAGGGAGAATGAGCATTTTTCACCAGTTCTCCAGGACAAGGAACACATGTTCCAAAAAAGCTGCTCCAGGCATTCAAGACACTAGACACAGCTTCCTCCCTGGTTAACGCAAAAGAATTCTAGGGCTAGGGTTGTAGCTCAGTGGTACAGCACTTGCTAAGCATGTCTGAGGCACTGGGTTTGAGTCTCAGCACCTCATATAAATAAATAAATTAAATAAAGATCCATTAACAACGAAAAAAAAATTTTTAAAAAACAGAGAATTCTAAAAGCATCTCAAACAATGCAAAAGGGCCCAGCAAGCCTAACTGTGTATGTTTCAGTACTAATGTGCACTGGGTTTGATTCATGAAAGGGATTTTGAAAAATCACTTCATTTATTCAATTCAGTTCTTAGAAGATGATAATTCTGAACAATTTATTCATTTAAAAAAAATATAACATGCCTACTATGTACAGGCACTGTGATGGACATGGATGAGTAAGATATGGATTCTGCCCTCAAGATTCAGTGTAGGGCTGGGGATGTGGCTCAAGCGGTAGCACGCTCGCCTGACATGTGTGCGGCCCGGGTTCGATCCTCAGCACCACATACAAAGATGTTGTGTCTGCCGAAAACTAAATAAATAAATATTAAAAAAAAAAAAAAAGATTCAGTGTAGAGGGGGAAACAGAAATTCAAACATGCAAGATCCAACACTGTATGAAGAGGTGGGAGGACCTTCATGGCAGCCTATCAGCAAGAACACAAGAGAGACAGGTCTGCAAGCAGGGCAGGAGCACAGCGATCCCAATGCTTTGCTTGCTGTGATGCAAGCCCTGCTGTACTGAGTACCCCTACCCCCTCACTGGACTGTTCCCAAGGAAGAACAGGGTTTCTTACTTCTGGGTCCCCTTGTAAGATCCTCAGCAGTTCACATCTCCTGGTTGACTGCCCAGTGTCTATCTGTAGACCATTCTCCTCTCTAGTGTTGCATATCCTGGTTCCAGAGTGGTCTCCAGGGCAACAAGGGTATCAGATAATCCAGTCCCTTTGCTAAAGGTGTGGGTTAGTCAAGACCAGGTCAACCAGTGCATATTTCCTTGACCACAGGAATGGGCTGGTAATTCATTTTGGAGCTATGAGTCAAGGAGGTTTGCTGGAGATTTTACAAAATTCCTTATTCTGAGGGACTCACTGAAGAGATGTTCATTCTTATACTGGCTCTCATTTCTGGTCTACGTGGTCCAGCGATAAGAAGCCTAACACCTCTACCACTGTTTGGCCACCTAAGCCAGACTGACAGAACACAGAAAGCAGAACAAAGAGAATCTCAGCAAAACACAGCTGGCACCCAGTCATGCTGAAGCCCACCCCACCTCTGAAATTTTCAGCAACATAAACTCAAGCATCCCTTTAAAAATTAAACCGCTTTGAGTAGGTTTCCTATTCCTTGCAAACTAAAACATTGCTAACATTATGATACCCAGAATATGCTAAATCCTATAACACACTAGTGAATCAGTCAACCAACCCCCTTTATATCATATTTCAATGTTCATCTCATTTCCAAAAAAGTATGTTAAACTTAATTCCAAAATATTAATATGTAAATCTTTTCTCTCTTATTTAAACCTTTGAGAGTGACAACTGTTAAATTACAAACTATAAAAAATTCATAATAGAAAATTTATAATTTCAACTATGAAAATTCTTCATAGCAAGAACACAACACATATACACAGAACACAAAGTAAGAAGACAAACAGCAAACTAGGAAGAAAACAAAATCTTTAAAAAGCTCCAATACAGGGGCTGGGGATGTGGCTCAAGCGGTAGCGCGCTCACCTGGCATGCGTGCGGCCCGGGTTCGATCCTCAGCACCACATACAAACAAAGATATTGTGTTCGC
>NW_025999900.1:66136120-66149537 GCF_001458135.2 Marmota marmota marmota | reverse complement strand
CTTTAAAAAAAAAAAAAAAAAAAAAAAAAAAAAAAACATTCAGGCATTCCACAACACAACTTAAAAAAAAAAGCACACAAAATTGCCAGGGTGATAACCCCAGTGACTTAACCAGCTAAGATAAAAGGATCACAAATTCAAGCAACTTAGTGAGACCCTGTCCCTCCCCCCCAAAAAAAAGGGCTGGGGGTGTCACTCAGTGGTAGAGTACCTCTAGTGTCAAACTCCAGCACTGGGGAAAAATATAAAAACTCTACAAGGGCAAAGGATATCAGACAGTTCAAAAAGAAAAGAAACATATGTTGCTCTTAAATATACAGAAAGATGCTCAACCTCACTCATCACAAGGGAAAGACAAGCAAACAAAAATTCACTAATTTCTCAAATGCAAAAGCCTGACAACACTCTGAGTGAGGCTGTGGTAAAACAAGTGCTCTCGGACATGGGAGTAAAACTAGTACAACCCACCACAGGACAACTTGGTAATATCTATCAGAAATATACATGTGAGGGCTGGGGTTGTGGCTCAGAGTAGAGCGCTCACCTCGCACGAGTGAGACCCTGGGTTCGATCCTCAGCACCACATAAAAATAAATACATGAAATAAAGGTACTGTGCCCAACTACAACTAAAAAAATAAATGTTTAAAAAAAAAAGAGAGGGGCTGGGGATGTGGCTCAAGTGGTAGCCACTCGCCTGGCATGCGTGCGGCCCAGGTTCGATCCTCAGCACCACATACAAACAAAGATGTTGTGTCCGCCGATAACTGAAAAATAAAAAAATTTAAAAAAAAAAAGAAATATACATGTGAGAGACAGGGATGTAGCTCAGTTGGTAGAGTGTTTACCTTGCATGCACAAGGCCCTGGGTTCAATCCCTAGCACTGCAAAAAAAAAAACACACACACATATACACACACATGTGGTACCCTTTAACCCAGGAGTACCTTCTCTGGAAATTTAAAATTTCCAGTGCCTAAGAAATTATGTGCTGCCATGTGAAATAAAATACAGGTGAAGTTATTTGCTACAGTATTATTCATAATTTCTTCTTTTTTTGTTACTGGGATTGAACCTAGGGACACTCAACCACTGAGTCACATCCCCAGGCCTTTTGGGCATCTTATTTACAGACAGGGTCTCACTGAGTTGTTTAGTTGCTGAGGCTGGCTCTGAACTTGCAATCCTCCTGCCTCAGCCTCCCAAGCCGCTGGAAATATAGGTGTATACCACAACACTAGCTTGTAATTTCTCTTTAAAGGGATTAACAATCAAGAGTTACCTGGCAGGGGCTAGGGTTGTAGCTCAGTGGCAGAGCAGTTGCTTTGCACATGTGAGGCACTGGGTTCAATCCTCAGCACCCCACAAAAATATAAACAAACAAAATAAAGATATTATGTCCATCTATAACTAAAAAAAAAAAAAGAGTTACCTAGGTGACTGGAGCTATAGCTAGCTCAGCGGCAGAACGCTTGCCTAGCATGTGTGAGGCACTGGTTTTGATCCTTAGCATCACATAAAAATAAACAAATAAAATAAAAGCATTCTGTCCATTTACAACTACAAAAAAAATAGAGGGGGGAAAAAAAAAAAAGACTTACCTGGGATTCACTAAACTATGACACATCCTCAGCATGGAGAAGAAAGTTATTTATCAAGAATTAAAGATGCAGGTCTGGGGCTGTGGCTCAGTGGTAGAGCGCTTGCCTAGCATGTGTGAGGCCCTGGGTTCAAGTCTCAGCAACACATATAAATACGTAAAATAAAGGTCCATTTACAACTAAAATAAATATATATTAAAAAAAAAGAATTGAAGACACTCTTTTACTAACATGAAAAGATTCCTTCTACACATCATTTTTTAAAAATATTTTTATTAATTGTTCATGGCATGTGCCACCACGCCTGGTGGTGGTTTTTAATTTTAATTAAAATGTAAAATGTAAAACATTTTTTTGGTTCTAATATTCTAAATTTGTTTTTGGTTCTTTATTTTCTTATTTATTTTATTTTTAAATATTTAGCTTTTAGTTGAACACAATATCTTTATTTTATTTATTTATTTTTATGTGGCGCTAAGGATCGAGCCGAGGCCTCGCACATGCTAGGTGAGCACTCTGCCACTGAGTCACAACCCTAGCCCCATTATTTACTTATTTATATGCAGTGCTGAGAATCAAACCCAGTGCTGTGCACATGTTAGACAAGCGCTCTACCACTGAGCCACAACCCCAGCCCTCTATACATCATTAAACAGAAAAAGCAAGATGCAAAATTCCATACCTACTACAATCCCTCAATCCCTTCAAATCTCTACTCAAATGTCATCTTACTCTTCTATCAAGATGAATCAAAAACAAATTTTGGAGTACATTTCCAGAGCCTCGTGTATATTTCCAATGACCATTTTTGCAAGCACCATTAGAACCATATGTATATATTAACAAACCTGTGTAGGCTTATGCCTGTGCAACTATTTTGCTTAACTCCAGTGTAGATAGTCTCTAATAATGTGTGATTTTTATTTTGAAAATTAAAGAACTTTGGAATAAAACTAAAACAAATAAAATGATCATCTATAGGGAAATGAAGGAACTGTGAAAGGGGAGGAAGACAGAAATAAAATATAACTTTATTCTATGTTTCTGATATTAGAGCCAAAAAAATGTTTTACGTAATTAAAATTAAAAACCAATTCCTTACCAGGCATGGTGGCACATGCCTGTAACCCCAGCGGCTTGAGAGGCTGAGGCAAGAGGATTGCAAATTCAAAGCCAGCCTCAGCAAAAAGCAAGGCGCTAAGCAACTCAGTGAGACCCTGTCTCTAAATAAAGCCCAAAATAATAGGCTGGGGATGTGGCTCAAATGGTAGCGCGCTCGCCTGGCATGCGTGCGGCCCGGGTTCGATCCTCGGCACCACATACAAAGATGCTGTGTTCACAGAAATCTAAAAAATAAATATTAAAAAAAAAAAATCTCTCTCTCTCTCTCTCTCAAAATAAATAAATAAATAAATAAATAAAGTACAAAATAAGGCTAGGGATGTGGCTCAGCGGTCAAGAGCCTCTGAATTCAATCCCTGGTACCACCACCCCCCCACCAAAAAAAGAACTGGATTCAAGCCCCAGAATGATTGCTTCCTAGGTTTTATAACCTATGCAAACTTTTAATTCTCTCTAAATCTCAGTTTTCTCACCTGTAAAATGGAAAAAATTTTTAATTATTTTTTGTAGTTGTAGATGGACAGAATGTCTTTATTTATTTTTATGTGGTGCTGAGGATTGAACCCAGTGCCTCACACATGCTAGGCAAGTGCTCTACCATTGAGCTACAGCCCCAGCCCCAAAATGGAGAAATTAATGACCTATTTTATAAGATTATTTGTGAGGATTAAATAAATCATGCATAATCACTCAGCAGAATGTCCATAATATGCATTATTAATAAGAAGTATTAATAGCCAAGCATGGTTGTAATCCCATGCCTGTAATCCCAGAAGTTTGGGAGGCTGAGGCAGGAGGATTGCTAGTTCAAAACTAGTCCCAGCAACTTAGCAAGACCCTGACTCTAAATAAAACATAAAATGGGCTGGGAATGTAGCTCAGTGGTTCAGTGCCCATGAGTTCAATCCCCAGTACCAAAAATAAATAAATAGACAGACAGACCGATAGATAAAAAGGGCTGGCGATCTGGCTCAGTGGTAAAGCATCCCTGAGTTCATTCCCTGGTGTCCCACATCCCCACACACATACACAAAATAATAAGTATTAGCTATTAGTATTTTAACATGATCTCTCTCTTGTTTTTAAACAAATACCTTTATTTTATTTATTTTTATGTAGTGCTAAGGGTTGAAACTAGTGCCTCATACACGCAAGGCAAGCACTCAACTGCTGAGCCACAACCCTAGCCCTAACATGATCTCTTATACCTTGCTGTCTCCCACTATAGAATTTCCAAGGACATCCAGCTCACTTCTTTATGTCTGCGGAGAATAAGAAAGGTACTCACTACACATGTCTTCTAAAACATAATTCCTAGCTACTTCCTAGCCTACCATCTCCCTCTCAGGAACAACATCAGCATCTCAACAAGCAGGCCCTGCTGCCTTGTAACATTTCATCTTTGACAGAAAATCTGTATGGAAGGCCTACTCAGACAGAGGCTCTACCACATTCCTTGAGTAACTGTGGACAGGTCATGATTGCTCCAAAAGCCATTTTCCCCCACAGGTAATACTTGGTTGTGAATGCTTTGCAGGAGCTGTCCTATCACCACAGGTTTACTTGCCCCTTTCACGTTAGACTGCAGGGACTTTTAGGCTAGGGACTACGTCTTTTTTGTCTTCAGGTTCACAGGTTCAGTAAATGTTAGTTGAGTGAACAAGCCTTTTATTATTCCACTGGACTGTGAACTCCTTGAAGGTAGAAATTCTTTCCAAACAACAATGTAGAGCAGGCACTCTTTACAGTGCACGAGTAATCCTTAGTTAGATGATAAGCCTCTTAAAGTCAGGCCCATGTTTCATATTTCTTTGATTCCTCATAGTCTGGCATGATGCTTTTCATAGAAAAACCACTCAGTTATTTATTAAATGAAATACTAAGGCAAGACGGCCTCTGAAGTAGAGATCAAAGTAAAGAGAATGAGAATCTGCACAAATTTTGCTACAGCGAGGAGAGGAAGGGCAAAGAAGAAGGAGCGGGTTTTTAATCAATTAAAGGCTGGGTTGTGGCTCAGTGGTAGAGCTCTTGCCTAGCACGTGTGAGGCACAGGGTTCAATCCTCAGTACCGCATAAAAATAAATAAATAAAGGTGTTGCATTCGTCTACAACTAAAAAATTTAAAAAAAAAAAAGGAAAAATACCTTCAGGTATATAAGGTAACTGAGAATGCTAAAATAGTCCCTCCTACTGAATGACTCAATATTTTTTGTCAGGGCTTTTGTTTTTTTTTATTTTTTAGTAGTAGGGATTGAACTCAGGGCCTCACATAGCTAGGCAAGTGCTCTACCACTGAGCTATATCCCTAGCCCAACACTTATACATATAAAAACTATGTAAAATTCTTTCCTTATGCCAGGCACAATGCTACACACATGTAATCTCAGCTACTCAGGAGGCTGAGGCAGGAGGATCACAAGTTTGAAGTCATCCTCAGCAACATAACAAGGTCCTGCCTCAAAATTTTATTAAAAGAAAATAAAAAGGACTGGGAATGAAATTCAGTGTTGGGCTGGGGATATAGCTCAGTTGGTAGAGTACTTGCCTCACATACACAAGGCCCTGGGTTCAATCCCCAGTACAAAAAAAAAAATCCTGCCTTATGAATAATTTTTGCATCTTTCTTATAAAAACTATAGATTCAAACACATTTTCCTACTGCTACAAAACAAGATAAAGTGTAACAGACTAATTTGGCTTGTTTTTTGTTTTGTTTTATTTATTTTTTTAATATTTATTTTTTAGATTCGGTGGACACAACATCTTTTTTTTTTTTTAAGGGAAAGAGAGAGAATTTTTTAATATTTATTTTTTAGTATTTGGCGGACACAACATCTTTGTCTGTATGTGGTGCTGAGGATCGAACCCAGGCCACACGCATGCCAGGCGAGCGCGCTACCACTTGAGCCACATCCCCAGCCCTGGAAACAACATCTTTATTTTATTTTTATGTGGTGCTGAGGATCAAACCCAGTGCCCCGCGCATGCCAGGCAAGCACACTACTGCTTGAGCCACATCCCCAGCCCCTTGGCTTGTTTTTGTATATTATACCTACTTTTCAAAACTCCATGTTATAAAAAAAAAAAAAAAATTGACAGTACAAAATACCACTTAATTTACAAATTACCAATTGGCAGAGGTGTGAAGCTGAGAAAAATGCTACAACTCAACCAGAAATGAAGATAAAGCATTTCTGAAATTAAAAAAACAAGTTTAAACTTTTATAAAAATATGACCTATACACAACATTTCAGGACAGATCATGATCATCTTATTTGAAACCCAACCCAATATTATTCTAATAGACAGAGAAATACTTTTCTGCTTCACCTTTATTCCTTAAATCCACTTGATAAACTGTTTGCCACATGCAGAATGTATATCTTCTACTTTATATTATAATCAGTTCAAAAAAATTTTTTTCAAAAATAGCATGTTCCCCAACCCTCATACTGGGGAATGACCCAGGGGCACTCTACCACTGAGCTGCCTCCCCACCCCTTTTTATTTTTTATTTTGAAATAGGGCCTTGCCAAGTTGCTGAGGCTGGCCTCAACTTTGTGATTCCCCTGCCTCAAGTCTCCTGAATCAGGCATGGGCAACCACTCCTGGATAGGAAGTATGTCTTAAATCACCTTGAAGTCATCCTCAATGAACAGCTGTACCTTGTATAATACATTTTTTTTTTCCTTAAGCATGACATGCCTTATACTCCATTATAAAAACAGATGTCAAGGGCTGGGGTTGTGGCTCAGCGGTAGAGCACTCGCCTTGCACGAGCGGGACCCTAGGTTCGACCCTCAGCATCACATAAAAATAAATAAGTGAAATAAAGGAATTAAAAAAAAGATATCAAATGTTCAAAGGACAAGATAACTTTTCACTAATATTCTGAGATAATTGAAAATGTTCTGAATATTAAAACTGAGAATGTCTATCAATTAAACTTATTTATTCTCTAAATGACTTCTCTTAAATAAGCAAACAGAACCACATTTATATTTCTGCACAAAGTAACCTCATTGGAAAACAAATGAAATTACTAAGACATAAAATGCAGTCTACAAAAATCTTCATATTTAATTTAAAATAAGTTTCTTTAGCCATATGTTCAGACAAATCAGTGAGTGACAAAGTCACTGTTGGAGGAGGGGCTGTTTTTGTTTTTAGTGCTGGGGATAGAACTATGTTTTGATTCTTGCTCAAGTTTTCTACCAAGTGTAATACCTCTTAAGTCACTAGATTAACTCAATGATAATAAACACAGTGATGAGTTTCTTGCAGGCAAAGACAATGTCTACACCCAACATCAGGAACAGTACTATCTGGTAGACATGATCCATAAACACTTGGAAGAGTGATATTCATTACTATCTCTTGGATTTCACTGATGCAGTATGCATATTCTACATGCTCATATGCTCCCAGGGAGACTTTAAAAATCTCATCACTACCCTTCTCTTCAAGGTCGAGAGGCAAGATATAGTATAAAAGTATTTCCTGCTTTCAGTGACAATTAAGATGTTTTCCCCTCAGGATGTGATCCTAAAGTCAAATAACTAGATCTTATCAATATTTCACAAGTCAGGTAAGAATCTCTTAATGGAAAAGAAACACAGGCTCTCAGTCCTTCCAAACTCCATGTGTAGCCACTAAAATTAAGTACAAGATTTTTAAAAGTCTATCTAATATAAGAAGTTTCAGACTTCTAAACCTCTTTCTAAATTATAAATGGGGAGTGGGGAGGTGTGAAAAATTAACCAATGGGGAGAAGGATGTGAACATGACTTTCTTTGAAGCAATCCAGTATTTAAAAACATTTTGTGGAAACAACCTTTAAAAGGCATCTAGTTCATCCTGCCACACAAAGCATGAATTCCTGCAACTCCACCAACAGGTAGTGCTGTAGTTTTTGACAGAGGCAAAACACTTCCCATAACAGAATGCTCATTCTCTCCCAAATCAACCCATTATGCACGTTCCTCTAAAACTTGGCTCTAAAAATATTTTAGATGCTGTTAATTCACTCTTCAGGTCCCAACTTCATCTCAGCATGGGGAATATAAAACTTTTCTAGCAAAAAGACCTAGGAAACATGTTTTCACCTTGCTTTCTCAAACACCTCACTCCTCCCAATTCAAATTCAAGAAGCAGGAAATAAATCTACATGAAAACCTCTCCCCAAAAGAAAATAAATTTATTTTCATACACAAAAATTATTGAGCACAGAATCATACAATCTTTAGATAAGACCTTAAAACCATTTAAAGATACTTCCTACCTACTGTAGGAACTGCTTCAGTAACACTCTGAGCAGTACATTTGTGGCGTGGAATCTTAATGAGGTAAAGGAAGGGAGCAAAGATTCTTTGATTTGAATAAGTAATTCTTTTTAAAAATTTATTTATTCTAATTTGTTATATATATATGATAGCAGAATGCATTTCGATTCATAGTACACAGAGCACAATTCTTCAGGTCTCTGGTTGTACACAAAGTAGAGTCACACATGGTAATTATATCCATCTCATTGAATAAGTAATTCTGAGTACAGTTTTAAAAAGCTGTTAGTAGATAGTACATGGATTTTTTTCTAAAGAAATTTTTTTTTTAGTTGTAGATGGACACAATACCTTTACTTTGTTTATTTATTTTTTTATGTGGTGCTGAGGATGGAACCCAGTGCTTCATACATGTTAAGAGAACACTCTACCACTTTGCCACAACCCCAGCCCCAGCACATGGATCTTATTGGTAACATAATTTGATAGAAATGGATCAAAAGTAACCCATACCATTCAATTACTTTCCATTTCTTCACTATCTCTTGCAATACAATTTCCCAGTTTTAAGAAGGCTACATTTGTTACCTACTAACAACATTTTAAATTTTAAATGTTGAGGCGCTAAGCAACTTAGTGAGACCCTGTCTCTAAATAAAACAGGGCTGGGGATGTGGCTCAGTGGTGAAGTGCCCCAGAGTTCAATCCCAAGTACCTACCCCCACACCCCAAAAAAGATACAGATTATCAAAGAAAAATACAAATTGAGAAAAAGAAAAGTACAGGAAACTTTGAGACTATATTAACAGGGGGAAACTGATCTAGACTGGGAATTCCAGAAGGATTTGCTTAGGAAGTAATGGTTAAACTAAGATCTGAATGAAGACATTCACATTTATATAAAAACAGATCTCCATTAAATATGAGAACTGGTCCAATAAGCCCAAATATGTCTGGCATCTTTAACCTAAAACAACCACTTTAGAAAAACAAAAGGATTACAAAATTTGCTATAAAAATATATGAAAGCTAGTATGGAGGAGGGGGCAGTGTCTTTCTCATCTTTGAACACCCCATATCATCTTGCCTAGTATCATTAGTATTCATCAAATTTTTCTGAAATGATTAGTGTCAGTATTAAATCAATGCTCATACTATGCTTTTTATTATTAACACATATTAGTTGTACAAATCAATAGGTTTCACTGTGAATACCACCCCCCACACACACACACCCTCTCCTAAAACCCAGGGCCATACAAGCTAGGCAAGTGCTCTACTCAGCTACCTTCTCAGCACTTTTTATTAAACCCATGGGTGCATTACCCTGAACTCTATCCCCAGCACCACCACCACCACCCCCCCTTTTTTTTTTTTTTTGAGATAGAGTCTCACTAAGTTGCTTAGTGTCCATTAAGTTACTGAGTCTGGCCTGCCTCAGCTTCCTAGGTCACTGTGATTACAGGTATGCTCCACCAAGCCTGGCTTCAGGTTATTATTTAAATTCGTTAGAAGACATATTTTCCACCCATTTTACATATATATTTAAGCTAAACTTAAATTTCATCCAAATTAGAGCTTCTAAATGATTCAATTGTAAAACTTTATATGCCTTAAAAAAAAACATGAAAAATGGAACAACAACAATAAAAAAAAAATCAAATTCGCCAACTGTCAAGAAATTTCTATCTACTGATTCCAACAATTAAACATTGGTTTTCTAATTAAAAATAAGTGTTTAGGGCCAGGTGCAGTTTCACAAGCGAGTAACCCCAGCAGCTCAGGAGGCTGAGGCAGGAAGATGGTGAGTTCAAAGTCAGCTTCTGCAAAAGAAAGGTGCTAAGCAACTCAGTGACAGCCTGACTCTAAATAAAATGCAAAATAGGCCTCAGTGGTTGAATGTCAGGGAGTTCAATCCTGGGTACCAAAAAAAAAAAATTGTCGGGGTTGGGGTTGTGGCTCAGTGGTGGAGCATTTGCCTGGCACATGTGAGGAATTGGGTTTCATCCTCAGCACCACATAAAAATAAACAAACAAAATGAAGGCATTGTGTCCATCTACAACTAAAAAATATTTCAAATATAGAAAAAAAAATTTTAAATTATCTTTGTTTTGTTTTTTTTTTATAAGTGCTGAGGATTGAACTCAGGGGTCCCTGCATGCCAGGAAATTAATCACTCCACCACTGAGCTGTCCCCAGCTCCATTTAAGATCAGAAAATACAGTCACAAAACCAGTCACTTATACTAAGAAATGACAATAAATAAATGCAAACTCACAGAAAAAAAATTTTAAGTTACACTGGCTAGAAGAGTTTAAATTTAAATGTCTGCCACATAGCGTGACTTTATCTAGCACCCATGAAATTTTTTTCAAAAGTAAAGTGTAAATCTGATGTGACCAGTGCCAGGACTCAAAGTTACTTGGAAAGCTGAGCAGGAAGGATCATTTGAGCCCAGGAGTTAGCAACACACCGACCCCCAACCCCATCTCAAATAGGGACAGATAAAAAAATATCAAGAAAAGTTAAAATGCTCAAATATGCAAGTAAAGGCAATTTATATTATTTCAGGGTATTTTTGCTTAAAATAAATTTTGTGTAATTTTTTTTTAGGTGCTGGGGTTACATTTTTAGTGTAGTTTAGAATAGTTCTCTTGATTTTACCCTTCAATGTGCCCCATTATTACAACAGTATTTCCAGGCAAGTGACCTGTTTTTATGGGCTATCAGATCCAGATGAGGCTGGGGATGTGGATCAGTGGTAAAGTGCTTGTCTGGCATGCATGAGGCCCTGGGTTCAAATCCTCCAGAACCAAATAAAAAAATAAAATAAAATAAAATAAAAATTCATGCAGCAAGAAAATTTCAGAAATAACCTTTCAGGCCTGGAGGGGCAATTCAGAGGGAAAGCACTTGACTAGCATGCAAGAGGCTATGGGTCCGTTGCCCAGCATCATGATTAAAAAGAAAGCAAACTTTTGGGCTGGGGTTCTGGCTCAGTGGCAGAGCACTTGCCTACCATGTGTGAGGCACTGGGTTCAATTCTCTGCACCGCATATAAATAAACAGTCTATTGACAACTTAAAATTTTTTTTTAAAAAAGTAATGCCTGCACTACTGATCATCAATATTAGTTGGGGCTGGGGATGTGGCTCAAGCGGTAGTGCGCTCGTCTGGCATGCGTGCGGCCCGGGTTCGATCCTCAGCACCACATACCAACAAAGATGTTGTGTCCGCCGAAAACTAAAAAATAAATATTAAAAAATTAAAAAAAAAAAAAAAATATTAGTTAATTTAGCTTTTAAACACATTGTATTTAAATAATTTATAATTCTAAACTTATTTCCAGATGAATGTCAAGATCACAGCTTCCTGCTTGACAGGTTTTTTTTTTTTTTCGGGGGGGGGGGTTTCCAGGGGTGCTTTATCACTGAGCTATATCCCCACCCCTTTTTGTTTTTTATTCAAGGCAGGGTCTCACTATATTGCTTAGGGCCTCACAACATTGCTGAGTCTGGTCTTGAACTTGTGATCCTCCTCAGCTACTGGGATTACAGGTGTGTGCCACCATGTCTGGCTTAACAGTTGCTTTTTTTTGACAGTTACTCTCAATGCTTATTTTTTATTATATTTTACATTTACTGAGTGTTTCAAGGCTTTAGGATTCATTAGTTATTATACTATTAATTACAATATGTGCACTGCAATATTCCCTTTTTAAGGAGTGCAAATAAAAGTTAAATAACTTATCCAAGGTCACCCAACAAGTCAGTGACAAAATTGGAAGTAGTATTAAAATTTCATTTTCCAGACTACTACCTTCACACTTAGCCAATTCAAAAAAAAAAGAAAGAAAAACTCAAAAGAGATTTATTTTCAGAAACTTCTAACAGCATACCCCCAATACATTAGTACACTCAAACACTAATAAAAAGTATCACCTTGAACGAAGAAAAAACTTGCAACATTTAGATACTGTCGTCACCTCCCTAGTTTTTGCAACCAAGCAAAAACACTGAACTGGATCGGTATATATTAAATCTTAGGGAACGTTCACTCTTCAATATGTCCAATTTTCACACTAACTGAACATTTATAAATTAATCTTTCATTATCTTGTCCCATGGGGTACATTAATTTTCGCACTCTCCCCACAGTCCAGTTAAGACCACCACCTCAAAAGTAAGCAGTTCTCAAAACATAGTTATATAGCCAATGAAAGAAAAACTCAATAAATTGCTGCTTTTAAAGAGATATTTTTAAATATGATTATATGCTTCACGGAATTATTTTTAAGTCACCCGCCAAGAAGGATGGTTCCTTTAAAGTAGCTTTCAAGGCGCGTCCCTCCCTGCTTGGGACACAGCCTGACTTGTCGGACAAGATTAATCCAGGCACGCTGACACAGAAACCCTCTGGAGCAGCTTAGTTCACTGAAAACACAATTTCAACTTCCAACTGTAGTATTCAGTACTTCCTACACTACAGGGACAGGATGACCCTCTTTAACTGTGCTTCAGAAGGTTCTCTCGACGGAGACAATGACAGTCATCCTCCCGCGGAGGTTTTGGGACTTAGGAAGCGTCAACGCCAGGAGTCAAGGCTCCTAGGAAGTGTCAGTGCGGCAGCAGGTGGAGTAGCCCTGCGTGCCGAGCAGGTCCTTTCTGACCTAATCCTAGTCCTCCTCCACCTACCCCGGTTCCGCCTTACGGACCTTTCCAGGCCGCCCTGCGCCCCGGTCCTCGCGGGGAGCGCGGCGCCCCAGACAGCCCAGACTGCCACCCTCTTCCGGGGACTCGCAGGCCCGCTCCTGGCCGCTCCGGAGCCCGGCAGACTTGCCGGGGTAGGCGGCCGGCCGCTCCCGGGGGCCTGCCGGCCGGAGCCCCACACGCCGCGGCCCGCCGCCACAGCCGGCCGCCACCCGCTCGCCCGGCGCCGCGTCCCTCGGAGTACCCCGGCGGAGTTCCCGGCCCACTCAAAAGTAAGGGCGGCCGCCGCCCCCCGCTGCCCTGCCCTGCTGTCACCGCCCTGCCCTCGGCCGCTGCCCGCGCGGCTGGCGGACCCCGGCGACGCCCGGGTCGGTACCTTGCGGACCCCCTTGTAGATATAGAAGTAGAGCTCCCGGCCCACATTGAAGCAGAGGCGGTCGCCGTTGCCAGACTGGTCGTTGAGGTTGACGAAGGAGACGCGGACAGGGTTGGATCCCTGCGAGTTGAAGGGCACCCGGTTGGGCCGGCTGTACTCCGAGTGTGGTAGCAGCTTGTACAGACCTTCCCGGGTGGTGAATTGGGTCTTAATCTCGTTCATCTCCTTCCCTCCTCCCTCCGTCGCCATCTTGGAAAGCAGCGTTCATCCTGCCCTAAGTGCCCGGATCACGCCCACCGCGCAGGCGCCGTCCCCGGCGCTGTCTC
>NW_025999900.1:66129165-66133892 GCF_001458135.2 Marmota marmota marmota | reverse complement strand
CCCCAAAAAAAAAGTGCACTAAAAATACTACATAAAATTGCTTCAGGATATATATGAGGTGTATATGAAACAAATGAGTTATGTGTTTACACTTAAGTCCCATCCCCCAAGGTATCGCCCTTTATGTATTCATATATAGCTGGTGGGAGTGAAAAACAGTACAGCCAGGGCTGGGGTTGTGGCTCAGTGGTAGAGTGCTCGCCTTGCATGTGCGAGACCCTGGGTTCGATCCTCAGCACCACATAAAATGAAATAAAGGTATTGTGTCCAACTACAAACTAAAAAATAAATATTTAAAAAAAAAAAAAAAACAGTACAGCCACCTTGGGAAAAAATCCTGGAGTTCCTCAAAAGTTTAAACATAGTTACCATATGACCCAACAGTAAGACTCCTAGGTGTATTATCCAAGAGAAATTGAAATGTGTCCATACAAAACAAAACCTTGTAGTATGTTCACAGCACCATCAAATAATAATAGCCCCAAAGTGGAAACAGACAAAATGTCCATCAACTGATGAGTGGGTAAACAAATGAGGCACATCAATACAGTGGAATATTATTCAGTCATGGTAGAAGTGTAAAGGCAGAAAATAGTGGTTCCCCTGGGATGATGGAGAAGTGACATGATTTCTGGGTTTCTTTTGGGGGTGGTAGTTGCACAATTCTGAATATGCTAAAAACCACAGAATTGTAGTCTCATAGGCAACTTATATGTGCCAGGTGTGGTGGCAGAGCCCTGTAATCCCAGTGGTTTAGAGGTTGAAGTAGCAGGATTGCAAGTTCAAAGCCAGTCTTGGCAATTTAGCAAGGCCCTAAGGAACTTAGGAGGACCCTTTCTCAAAAAGGGCCTGGGAATGTGGCTCAGTGGCAAAGTACCCATAGGTTTAATACCCAGTAGTGTACACAAATGGAAAACTGATGCTTGCTGTATGAAAGAAAAAAATTTACTCATATAATTAAAAGTACTCTCAGTTACTCTCTGGAGAGCCTCATCAATATTGTTGGCTGCTGAGAAGTGACCAACGATAAGAGTGACTTCTAGCAATAGGTTGCTGAAAAGTTGTACTTGGGGGCTTTGTTAATTTATAATACATTGTAAGAGTGAGTAGCTCAGTGACAGAGCATTTGCTCAATATAATCAATCCCCAGCACCCCAAAGAGATTCTTTTTAAATTTTTTTTTCATTGTAGAAGTTACTGTTTGGGAAAACAAAAACAGTAATTCCTACAATATAGTATTCCAATATTCTGATTATTTTATAACATTAAAAGGGTCTACTCTAGACTGGGCACTATGGTGCACGCCTATAATCTCAGCGGCTCTGGAGGCTAAGACAGGAGGATTTCAAATTCAAAGCCAGCCTCGGCAATAAGCAACTCAGTGAAATCTTGTCTCTAAATAAAAATACAAAATAGGGCTGGGGATGTGGCTCAGTGGTTGAGTGCCCCTGAGTTGTACTAAATTAAATTCCTAGTACCAAAAAAAAAGGCGGGGAAGAGTTTACTCTGGGATGGAATCAAGGACATTCTCTTAAAGATTCTTAGAGAATCCTTCTATTCTCTACCCAATATAACTCAGAGTTTAATTTTTTCCTTTAGAGTAATAATCCCCTCGTATATCCCTCTTCCTCATATTTTGTCTTCCCCCCTTCTTTCTCTCCCTGGAGTTTCCCTTTCCACATCCTCTCTCAGTTAGCTGCAATGCATTGTTTCTCATGTCACACCTGGGCTTTTGTGTCTGTGCATGATTGATAATTCTCTATCCATCAGAGGGGACAGAATGCTGCTCATCCTTGCAGACCTAACTCCAAGAAACTCCAGTACTTGGGCTCTTTACTGTGCTTGTCCATCCCTCGGGTTTAGAAAGCTGTCTTCTCAGGAGGCTTTCCCTGACACCCCAACTCTAAGTTGCATCACCTCATTTTCTCACACTCATGTTTGCATGAGTGACATCCACTTCCCCAAGATGTCCTAAATTCTTAGAAAACAGGAGTCCTGGCTTTTTGTTCAGCAACTTATGAGTGGATTGGGCCTGCCATCTGTGCATAACAGCCAGAGGAGTGCCTTGCCACCTTTGAAAAACATTCTCAAACTATCAGCACCTCCTGTTAATACATTTATTACACTACTGTCTCATCAACCTGGATTGTTAGCTACAGATGGTTGTTACATGTCACATACATGAAAACATGCTCTTTCATGCTTTCATCTCTTTTACCTTGTCCCCTAGATAACATGTCTTAGGGTCACATTACTTGGCCTTTCAGATAGCTCTGCATCTAGCTTGAGGAGGTCCAGCCCCCTGTATATTGTATGGATTTATATTAGAGTCAATATTTCGCATGAACACTGTTCACTTAGTTCCTTAGTCCAGCTCTTTGCATTTTCCCACAGCAAACAAAAACAAAACACTATTCTGTCTATGGAAAATCATCTTGATTTACGTCACATTTCAGTTTAGTAGGGAAGAATACTGAATTAGCTAGAGAGGTTCTAACAGCAAAATTACCAGCTGGATATTGATTATGGTTTTAAAGTTTTTCGAATCTGGAGCCAGGCGCGGTAAGCAAATGCCTGTAATTCCCAGCAGCTCAGGGGGCTGAGGCAGGAGGATCACAAGTTCAAAACCAGCCTCAGCAATGGTAAGGTGTTAAGCAACTCAGGAAGACCCTGTCTCTAAATAAAATTCAAAAGAGGGCTGGGGATGTGGCTCAGTGGTTGAGTGCCCCTGAGTTCAAACCCTAATACCAAAAAAAAAAGACCATGGGTGGTGGCATGCACCCACAGTCCCAGTGTTGTGCCAGCCTATAGGAGGAAAGACCAGACTCACAGAACGTTGTTTATTTAGAAGAAAGCAATGCTAATGATCTATGCAACTTCCAGAATTTGTGTTTTCTCACAGAAACCTTATAAGTTCAGTAATTCCAGTTTTTTTACCAAGATAATGTAATATGTTTGATTTTATAAGGTGTACAAGTCTCCTATTTTGGTGCTTTTTAATAAAGTTTTGATTGTGGACCAAAAAAAAAAAAAAAGATGGTGTTGGAAGTGAAGGAGAAATGTGAAGAAGAAATACTAGGAAATGATGTTGACCAAATTATATTAATATATTGTGTTCATGTATGAATATATAACATTGTGTATAATTGTAATGCCTCAGTTAAAAAACATACAGGGGGAAAAAAGACCAGGTATGGTGGCATGTGCCTGTAATACCAGTGACAAGTTCATTTTATAAAACCTCTTTGATTAGAACAGGTCAGTGGAATTATACAGAATTAGAATTAGACCCAGTGAAAATGAATATATGCTGGAAATGGCAGGATTAATTCAATAAAAGGTATTGGTACAACCGAATAGTCATTTATAATAAAATATAGATTTCTGCTTCCCTCATTCGAAAATAAACTCCAGATGATTCAGAAATTTAAATATAAAAATTAACCACAGAGGTCTAAAAAGAAAGTAGTCGAATAAATACATTTCTAGTCTTAAATGGGAAAGGCTTTTCTATACATAGCCCTAGCTCAGGAGCCACATTTTTATTTAATATGTCCCATAGCAAACAAAACAAAAAAAACACATTTGAAAAAACAACAAACTTGGAAAGATATTTTTAACATGCATGGCAAGAGAAAAACATCTCTAATAATAAAAACACTTAATCAGGAAAACTAACCCACTAGAAAGTAAATAGGCAAAGGATCAGAGCAGACAACTCACAATAGTTGCATTCAGTAACTGCACAATAGACTTTGCTTATGACTTCTGGTTTCCTGTCATGCCTAGAAAGAACTTCCCACTCCAAGATGCTTAGTGTTTCTGATGATAAAAGAAATGCAGTTGGGCATGCATCCTGTAATCCCATCGACTCAAGAGACTGAGGCAGGAGGATCACAAGTTCAAAGCCAGCCTCAGCAATTTAGGAAGACCCTGTCTCAAATTTAAAAAAGGACTGTACTTCAGTGGAAGAGCACTTGCCTAGAATAAGAAAGACTCTAAATTCAATTCCCAGTAATGGAAGTTATGAGGGAAGACTTCGCCACCGCCCCCAGTAGTGGGGATGGAACCCAGAGGTACTATACCAGTGAGCCACATTCCCAACCCTTTTCCCTCTTTATGAATTGTCTAGGCTGGCCTGGAACTTGCAGTTCTTCTGAGTATGACACAAAACTTAAAAGCTAGTTTTTTTTTTTTTTTTTAATTGTTGTTTTTGGGTTTTGGTGCTGGGGATTTAACCCAAGTCCTCAAACATGCTAGGCAAATGCTCTACTACTGAGCTACATCCCCAGCCTAAAGAAGAATTTTGTTGTTGTTTTGGTTTTGGTTTTGGTATTGAGGATTGAACCCAGGGGTGCTCAACTACTGAGCCCCCTTTATTTCTTTTTCTTTTCTTTTTTTTTTTTTTTTTTGGTACTGGGGATTGAACTCAAGGGCACTTGATCACTTAGCTACATCCCCAGCCACATCCCCATGTTTTATTTAGAGACAGGGTCTTGTTGAGTTGCTAAATGCCTCGATAAATTGCTGGGGCTGGGGCTGGGGATGTGGCTCAAGCGGTAGTGCACTCGCCTGGCATGCGTGCGGCCCTGGTTCGATCCTCAGCAACACATACAAATGAAGATGTTGTGTCCGCCGAAAACTAAAAAATAAATATTAAAATTCTCTCCCTCTCTCTCTCCTCTCTCCTCCCTCCACCCCCCTCTCTCTCTCTTAAAAAAAAAAAA
>NW_025999900.1:66120710-66126530 GCF_001458135.2 Marmota marmota marmota | reverse complement strand
AAAAAAAAAAAAAAAAAAAAAAAAAAATCTCAAAACAGTTTCCCCTCTGGATACCTTTCTCAGGAAGCTATGAGTGAGCCTAATGAGGGCACCTGCCTGTAGTGTCAGCAACTTAGCAAGATGCTGTCTCAAAAAGGGCTGAGGACATAGCTCAGTGGTAGAGCACCCTAGGTTCAGTCCTCAGTACCACACACAAAAAAAGTTGCTCTGAAAATACAGAAAGCTTCCAGAAACAAATGCATAGTTTTATGGGCAGATGCTTTAGAGGCCAAGAATGAGAGCTAGATGTCTGAACAAGAACTAGAGAAACCAGGCTCTACCAATGCCCATGTCCCAATATACAGAGAATGCCAGATACCAGCAATCACAGAACTCTCCCCTCTGCCTGGATCATTGCAACAAGTGTCTCCCTTGTGGCCTTCAAATCCAAAATTACCCACCCCCAAGATCCATCTAAAGCACGTATCTCAGAGTGAACTGCCCTCCTACAGGCTGGAGACCAGGCTGCCCACTGGCGATCTTCAGATGGTACCCTGCCTCCCTGCAGGCCTCTTTCCACACTGCCCCTGGCCTCCCAGCTGCCTCTGGCCACACCAGCTTCTCACCTTGACACCTTTGCACTTGCAGTCCCCTCCATCCAGTATGCCCTTCTGCGGAGCCCCCCGGTATACTGCACAACTGTCTCAGGTGTCATGTGCCATCAGGAAGCCTTCTCTGGGCCTCACTGTGCCCTCATAACACCTTGAGCCTATTTTTGTCATTGCACTTAAGTCAGAGTTACCTATTCCTAGGTCTGTCTTCCCAACAGTGAGCTCCCAAACTGAGAGAGCAAGAGCTGGGCCTTGTGGATCTTTGAATCCCCAGACCTAGCAAAGCCCCCGGCACCTTGTAAACTGGGTTGGTGTTGCTGAATACAGGTTGAACAAAACGTCTTGCCTTTGAGAGGGAACATCAGGCATTAGCGATGCCTACTCTCTTCTTTCAAATTATTTTTACCTCATAAGTTATTTTGGAATGTTTGAAATCTTATTTTTATAAAGAAAAAAATTAGACATTTTTATAATAAAAATCCATTATTGACCAGACGTGGTGGCGCACGCCCGTAATCCTAGCAACTCAGGAGACTGAGACAGGAGGCTTGCAAGTCCAAAGCCAGACTCAGCAACAGGCGCTAAGCAACTCAGTGAGGCCCTATCTCTACAATAAAATACAAAAAAAAAACAGGGCTGAGGATGTGGCTCAGTGACCCTGAATTCAATCCTTAGTACCCAAAAATAAAATAAAACATAAGTACTAGGAATGTGACTCAGTGATTAAGTGCCCCTGAGTTCAATCCCTGGTACCAAAAAAAAAAAAAAAAAATCTATTAGTAGAGCTGGCTTAGTGGTATAGCACTTGTAGTATGCACAAGACCCTGGGTTGAATGTCCCAGTACTAAAATAAAAAAGAAAAGAAAAGATTATTTTTTTCCCATTCATCTTATACGTCCACCAACTATTGAGGCAACCTAGAAAGAAAAATAGTAAACTATAGCCAGATATAGTAGCACCCACCTGTAATCCCAGCTACTTGGGAGGCTGAGGCAGGCAGATGGACAATTTGAAGTAAGCCTGGTCAATTTCCTGACAACCTGTCTTGAAAAAAAAAAAAAAGTTATTAAACCACTCCCCGCCATTGCCATTCGCTCAAGTAACAGTCCTGCTGTGTCTTATTTTCCAGACTGAGTCAGGTGGCTCCCTCTGCTGGCTTTCAAGGCTAGGAAGGCCAGTGTTCCCCTTTCCATCTCCTGGTGGGAAGTGTCAAGGGAGAGGCTTTTGGAAATGACTGATTCAATAGTGTCTTTCCTGAATGGCAAGAGCATTTAATGCTCGTTAACTAGAAGTCCTGTCTCACTAGAAACAAGGTTCTATCTCTTCAGTTCCTAAGACACTGAGCTCTATTTATGTCTTCTTTTGAGATTCATGCCCCCAACTACAAATCTCCAGGGATGTGCCATTCAGAAATCCTTTGATTCAAGTACTGGGAACCCACCACCATTAGCCTGAATAAAAAAGGGATTATAGGCTCCCACAGCCAGACCCTGGGTTGAATTTCCCAGTACTGCCAAAAAATTAAAAAATAAAAAAAATATATATATATATATATATATGATTATTTATTTTCGTCTTACACCTCCACCAACTTCCAGAAATTGAGACAACCAAAAATAATAAGTAAATAAATAAACTATAGCCAGATATAGTAGCATCAGCCCCTCCTAAAAGGGTGGTTGTAACCCTGCTGTGATGAAACTAGGAGGAATCACAGACCACACCTAGTGCAACAGAGAATTCAGACCAGCTTGAGCACTGTGTACCAGGCATTTCCCATATTTCACCTAAATTAACCTCCCAAAGACCCACAGGTGGTAAATGCTGTGGTCCTCATGTAACTGACAGGAGAGACAAGGCCAGGGCAGTGCCTGGGTGTGCGCCGAGGCTTTTCAGTTCTGGGCCCTTTGATACAGGGTGATTACAGACTATAGAAGTAAGTATGAGCCAGACACGATGATCCCAGCCACTCAGAGGCTGAGGCAGAAGAGTCGCAAATTCCATCCAGCCTCACAATTTGTAAGACCCTACCTCAAAATAACAAGTAAAGGGCTGGGGACGTGGCTCAGTGATAGAGTGCTTCCCTAGCAATGCACTAGGCCCTGGGTTTAACTCCCAGCACCACAAAAGATAAAATCATAAATAACTAGAAGTTTGTTTTTGAGACACAGTCTCACTGTGCAGCTCACACTGGTCTCAAATTCACAAGCTTGAACAATCCTCCTCCCTCAGCCTCCTGAGTAGCTGCGACTGCAGGTGCTCACCACTTCACCCAGCAGCAGAAGTTGGTGACTTATAGGGCACTGACACTATTGATATGTTTGGCTTACTGGTGTCTCCACATGCACACAGCCCTTCAGTGCAGGAATGTACCCAGGTGCCTGGGCGGGCAGGCAAGAGGAGCAGTTGTCACTAGCTGTGCCCTCATATGATCCAGTGAGTTGTTTTTCATACAACTTGGTCCCAAATCCAGTTAACCAGCCCACCTGGTGCTTGGAGAAGAACAAACACCAGTACCAGCTCATACCTGCAAAGAGGCCTCCTGTCGGCCCCAGTGAGACACGTCCCTAAGGGGCTTTCCCCCTTGTTTCAAGTTTCCCTGAGCCACTGTCTTTGGAGCCCAGCCAGAACTTTAGTCCCCCCATAGAGCTGTGCTGCAGTTGGCTGCATCATCAAAATAGGTCTGTATGGAGGCTGGAAAAATAAGGACTCCGTTCCAGTTTTTGTTGTGGGTCCATCCAAGAGTCTCAGATGACAGCAAAAATACCACTGGGTTGGAGGGTTAGGCCATAGAACATCCTTAAAGAAATCCAGCTCCATGCCAGGCGTGATGGCTCCTGTAATCCTAGTGACTAGAGAAGCTGAGACAGGAGGATCACAAGTTCAAGGCCAGTCTCAGCAATTTAGCAAGACCCTTTGACAAAATAAAAAAGACTGTGGATGTGACTCAGTGGTACAGCATCTCTGGGTTCAATCCCTAATGCTAAATAAATAATAAATTAAAATTAAATAAATAATTAAAATTTTTAAATATATATCCAGCCCCCTTTTCTCAGTCTGCCTTTCAGAGCCTTGTTCAGTTTCCCAAGTCGGCTTCCCAAGCAGCAGGAGAGCAGACCATATTTTACCCCATTCCACAGCCATAGGGATGCATTTGATAGCCAGGGCTTCTGCAATCCATCACCCACTAGCACTCCTCAGGTTTCACCTACAGATTATTCCCCACCTGTGTGTTAGGCTTGGAAGTCCAGAAGGCCCTGTTCCCAGCCGAGCGAGCACTTGTTCACTGGGCCACAGGAGGCCCGAGCGTCTGTGTCTGAACCCACCACTGCACTCTTCTCTGGAAACTGCTCTCCCAGACAGTGACTGTGTTGCCAAACAAAGGGACAGAGCTCTATGTGGATCTGCAAGTGTTCATGTTGTTTAGGCTGACTAATGGTGAATGGACAAGACTTAAAACTGCTAGTCTAAACATTTCTTTGTTTTTTGTTTTTGTTTGGTATTGGGGATTGAATCCAGGGGCACTTACCATTGAGCCACATCCCCAAATCTTTTTTTTTTTTAAGAGACGGGTCTCACTGAGTTGCTCAGGGCCTCACTAAATTGCTGAGGCTGGCTCTGAACTCTCAATCCTCCTGCCTCAGCCTCCCGAGCTTCTGGGGTTATAGATGTGCACCACAGTGCCTGGCTAATCTAAACATTTCTAGTTCAAGTTGACCATCCCTCCGACCAACCCTTGGTGAAGGTCACAGTACATTGAGACAGTATCATTATCTTTTTGTGTATTCTCTGCTTGTTTATTGCACTGACATCCCACTAGTGCCCACACAGTGCCCAAGAGGGTCCTGGATCCCTGCCTGGAGTGCATTTGGCAAATCACCACAACATGGGACAACAGCCCACCTATGAAAGGTGTCAAGGGGGCCACAGTGGAAAGACAGTACTTTCCCTGAGCCTCCAGAAAGGTGGCTTGTGGCTACACCTTGACCACCCACTCATGGAGGGGATCTAAGAAAAGGAGAAAAAGGTGGGCAGGGATTGGAGTAACCAGCTCTTAGGAGGAGAGTGGTGGTAGCAGATGAGTGGGGAAATGTGGGAGCAGTCCAGGCAGTAGGCAGATGCTAGAATTATCATTCCCCCACCCATACTGGGGGTTGACCAAGGGCGCTCTACCACTGATAGACCCAACCTGATCTTTTCTTAAAATTGGAAGCCATCTCACCATAAAGCCATGAAAAGATAATTTCGGCTTTACTATAAATTACTGCAAATTCTGAACCTGCTTGGAGTGGCTGCCCATGCCTTGAACTCACCCATGCCTGGCTCTCTGACCAGATAGCAGCTGTCTCTGAAACTTTAGTGACGCCTCACAAATCTTGGCCTTCCCTGGCCAGATAACAACCCTCTCTGAGGCTCTAATGACCTTCATAAATTCTGATGTTGGGGCCTGCAAAAATGTAAACTACCATTTGTGTTATGCTCCTCAGAGTTTTGTTATCTGTAACCCCCCTTTGTGTAACTTTCTGGGCTACAAAGCTGGGCTGCAGGAAAGCTGGGGTGCTGTCTTGTTCCCGTGGTTTTGGGTGGGAGAGGCAGCCCTGCCGGTTGAAATAATAAGCTTGCTTTAATTTGATTTTAATTGGAGTCAGTGGTCTTTTCTTCCATCCTGGTCTAACACCACTACGCTATAACTCTAGACCTTTTATTTTGTATTTTGACATAGGGTCTTGATGAGCTACTGAGGCTGGCCTTGAACTTTTGATCCTCCTCCCTCAGCCTCCAGAGCTGCTGGTTTACAGGTGTGCACCACCACACCCAGCACATTATTATTCTTACAATTCTTTTTTTTTTTTTTTTTTGTGAGAGAGAGAGAGAATTTTTTAATATTTATTTTTTAGTTTTCGGCGGACACAACATCTTTTGTTTGTATGTGGTGCTGAGGATCGAACCCGGGCTGCACGCATGCCAGGTGAGCGCGCTATGGCTTGAGCCACATCCCCAGCTCAACACATTATTATTCTTTATGACTTATATACAGACATCTTTACTACAATTGAGATCCTCAGTGTCCACAGAGGCCTGTATGTTTAAAGGCTAGTCCCTAGCTAAGTGATATTGGGAGGGGGTAGAGATTTTGAGAGGCGGGGCCTAGTGGGAGGGCTGCTGGTCATTGGGGACATGCCCTGGAAGAGTATAGTAAGGGGCTGGGGATGTGGCTCAAGCGGTAGCG
>NW_025999900.1:66108179-66117891 GCF_001458135.2 Marmota marmota marmota | reverse complement strand
AAACCCGGCATCAGACATGCGAAGCAGGCTGCTACCACTGAGCTCCAGCCGCCCCTGTATTCCTCATAAATGGCCAGGTCACCTGGGCCTCTCCGCGGGAGGGAGGGCAGGGCCAGCATGGCTTCCTAGGTCTGAAGCAGCCAGGTCAGGCGTGGAGATGGGCACAGTGTGGGCTGGAGCTGTGGTTATTGGGAACATGGGGCTCAAGCTGATGAAGGCAGGTGACCAGTTTAATGACCCCAGTGTTGGGTAAACAAATCTGTGGAGCATCCAGGTGGATGGGCTTCAGTAAACAGGATGCTGGGAGTGAGGGCAGGAACACACTTACAAGGGATGCTTAGGAACGGAAGGGAACCGGGCGATGTTGTAGAGTCAAAGAGCCCAGGAACTGGGAGGGCAAGAGACCTGTGAGCGGTGGCAGGACCCTTCTCCTGTGGCCCTCTCAACCCCTTGGCTTCTGGTGGAAGCCCATCTGTGTTGGGGCCTGCCTTCAGTCAGACAGCAGAGCGGGCACAAGCCCCTGGCCTGGGCAAACCATGAAACTGAACAAGGACATTCAATGGGAGTTCCCAGGCAAGGAGCATGTGGGTAGATACCCCAGCAGAGAGAAGGGAGAGGTGGAATGAGCTGGGTGGCAGCCCCCTGTGGTCTGCACACCTGAAGAGGGACCTCTGTTGTGTGTCCCAGTGATACTGCCGGTTATGGGTAAGGAATTCTGGTTTCCCACCTGTTGAAGTTTGAACATAAGAGAAGCACAGGGAGGCCAGCTTATAAAGCAGGGTTTGTTTAAAAAGGAGTAACATAGACTCCCGCAAAGGAGAAGGGGCCATAGCTGGTATCCGAAGAAGCGAGGTTTTCTGCCCTTTTTATATGTCCCAGGCTTCCTTGGTTCTCCTGCCCTCTTCCCCTTCTCTTTCTCCCTCCAGCGACTAGGCCCAGGAATGTTCGGTGGGAGGGCCAAAGGGGGGAAACCCGTGGGCTGAAGGGGGAAGGGCAGGATGTGCTGTGCAGCCCAGGACACGTGAACAACCTTAGAGCTCCCTGTAGAGAGGGGCAATGCCTGGGACAGGTTACCTTGGCAACAGGTAGGAGCAGGGGCAGGTTCTTGATGAGGGTGGAGGAAGGGCTCTGAGGGAATTAACATTTCAGTCCCTCTGGGGACTGTCTCCAACTTCAGGGACTCACTCACAATTGGCCTCCTTGATCTGACCTGACTCAATTTACCGGTCTATACTGACTGCCTTTCTAATTCTGGCTTCACCAGAAGTCTGGGACTTTCTACAACAGGAGATGGGCAGTTGAGAAAGGAATGTGGAACAGACTCAGTTCAGCAAGAATCAGCAGAAGATTGCCACAGTACAGGGCCTCAGGGCCTAAGATGGCAGGTGGACCCCTGAGCATGAAGAGAAAGAGCATTTCCAAGGAAAATTCTACTTGTCTTGGCAGCCATCAGACTATGGGGGCTGAGGGTGAGGGGTGAGCCAAGGATGACTCAGAAGGTTTGGAAGGGTCAAGGGTAAATGGCAGTATTCTGGAACAGTTTAGTGGTTGCCAGCAGTTTACTTCAGGTATAGGTCACCTTCTCCCATTCTGTTAGGAGAACCTCAGTGCCTCTAACCTCTGAGTACCCCCTGCATGCCAGGTACTGAGGGCTTCCCTGGGATGAGCTTATGACCTCTCTCCACATGCCTGCCATCAGCACAGACAGGCTGAGCAGTTTGTTCAAAGCTGCATAGTCACAAGTTGACTCCAGACCTTGTTTCCCCCACACCCCCATGGGTTCCTTTTGAAATCAGGGCCTTGCACATGGGAGGCACACTTCTTTCTGAAGTATAAGCCATGAATCACTGCTCTTCCTATATGTGGTAATTACAACTTGATTCTAAACAGTTCTCCAAAGCTTTTGATAAACATCAACTTTTTTTTTTTTTTCTTACAGTGCCAGAGGTGGAACTCAAGGACTTGTGCATGCTAGGCAAATCTCTACCAGTGATCTACATTCCCAGCTCTCAACCTGAATTTTTTTCTTTTTTTTTTTTTCTGTGTGTGTGTATGTGGTGCTGGGGATTGAACCCATGGCCTTGTGCATGTGAAGCAAGCACTCTACCAACTGAGCTATATCCCCAGTCCCCTGAATTTTTTTTTTCCCCCTCGTTTTCAGTACTGGAGATTGAACCCAGGGGCACTTTACCACTGAGCCACATCCCCAGTCCTATTTATTTGTTTATCTGTGGTGCTGGGGATTGAACCCAGGGCCTTGTGCATGAAAGGCAGACATTCTACAACCGAGCTATATCCCCAGCCCTCCCAGTCCTTTTTATTTTTAAATTTTATTTATTTATTTACTTACTTAAAATACTTTTTAGTTGTCAATGTGAAGCCAGATTTAAAGATAGGTAGTCAGTGTAGATAGATAAATTGAGTCAAAAGAACTAGGAGGACAATTTTAAGTTACTCTGAGAAGTTGGACACTGTCCCCTGAGGGATCTTATGTAGAACCTGCCCCTGCTCCAACCTGTTGCCAGGGTAACCTGTCCCAGGAATTGCCCCTCCCTCCAGGGAACTCTAGGGTTGTTAAAGTGTCCTTGTCTACTCCACCTGCCCTTCCCCCCTCAGCCCACCTGGTTCCCACCTTTTGGCCATCCCACCCAGCACTCCTGGGCCTAGTCACCACCTCCACAAGAAGGAGAAAGATAAAAGGGAAAAAGGCAGGAGAAAAAGGAATCCTAGGATATATAAAAAGGGCAGAACACCTCGGTTCTTGGGATACCAGCTATGGCCCCTTCTCCCTTGCAGGAGAAGTCTATGTTACCCCTTTTTAAATAAACCCTGCTTCATATGCTTTCCTAGGTGTGCTTCTTTAATGTTCAAACTTCAACATGTGGGGAAGCAGGACTCCTCACCCTCACCAATAACCAGTGGTATCAAATGAACCTTTATTTTGTTTATATACAGTGCTGAGAACCAAACCCAGTGCCTCACACATGCTAGGCAAGTGCTCTACCACTGAGCCACAACCCCAGCTCAGTCCATTTTATTTTGAGACAGGGTCTTAAGTTGCTTAGGGCCTCCCTAAATTGCTGAAGCTGGCTTTGAACTTATGATCCTCCTACCCTAGCCTCCAAAGTCCCTGGGATTACAGGGATGTACCATCACAATGGGCTCCTAAGCATCAATTTTTAATTTTTATTGTACCAGGAATTGAGAGACACTTTGGTACCAGAGGTCATTAACCACATCTCCAGTCCTTTTTATTTATTTTAGAGTCTTACTACATGCTTAGGGTCTCCCTAAATTGCTGAGGCTGGCTTTGAACTTGTGATCCTCCTGCCTCAGCCTCCCAAGCCATTAGAATTACAGGTGTGTGCCACCACACCTGGTAACATCAATTTTTAGAAAACTGTTTTGTGAGGTACAGTTGACAAGCAATAAACTGCGTATGTTTAAAGCATAGTTTTTTTTGTTTTGTTTTGTTTTTAGTACCAGGGATTGAACTCAGGGGCACTTGACCGCTGAGCCACATCCTCAGCCCTTTTTTATATTTTATTTGGAGACAGGGTCTTACTGAGTTGCTTAGCACCTTGCTTTTTGCTAAGGCTGGCTTTGAACTCATGATCCTCCTGCCTCAGCTTCCTGAGCCGCTGGGATTATAGGTGTGCTCCACCATGCCCAGCTTCCAGGTATTTTTTTGTTTGTTTGTTTGTTTGCTTGCTTGTTTTTTGTAGTTTTAGATGGACAGAATGCCTTCATTTTATTTGTTTATATTATTATTTTTTTTAGTTGTAGATGGATATAATACCTTTATTTGTTTTTATTTTTATGTGGTGCTTTGGATCCAACCCAATGCCTCATGAATGCTAGGCAAGTGCTCTGCCACTGANGGGGGGGGGGGCTGGGGTTGTGGCTCAGTGGTAGCTCAGTGGTAGCTTGCTCAACTAGCATGTATGAGGCACTGGGTTCGATCCTCCTCAGCACCACATACATGTAAAATAAAGATATTGTTTCCACCTAAAACTAAGAAATAAAATAAATATTAAAAAAAAATTTTGTGTGAGGGGGCTGGGGTTGTGGCTCAGTGGTAGAGCACTCACCTAGCATGTGTGACGCCCTGGGTTCAATCCTCAGCACCACATAAAGATAAATATATTGTGTTCATCTACAATTAAAATATATTTTTTTAAAAAATTTGTGTGAGGGCTGGGGATGTGGCTCAAGCGGTAGCGTGCTCGCCTGGCATGCACGTGGCGCTGGGTTCAATCCTCAGCACCACATAAAAATAAAATAAAGATGTTGTGTCCACCGAAAACTAAAAAATAAATATTAAAAAATTCTCTCTCTCTCTCTCTCTCTCTCTCTCTTTAAAAAAAAAAATTGTGTGAATCAGAACTGGATGTCTGTCCTGTTCAGGGTGACCCCAGAGTTGAGGACTTACCTCCCCTGAGCCTTGATGCTGTCATCTGTACAATGGACTAAAGCCACCTATTTCAGTAGCAGCTGAGAGCTGCTACTCTACCTGGCCACCCTGGGGGTAGGTGAGGGCAGGTTCCAGCAGGGTTTGTTTACTTTAGCAAACATATACAACAGTTACTAGCAGTTACTGTGTGCCAGGCCCTGGTCTGGGCCACTTGCCAAAACAGAAGTAGTTCATTAAGACTCATAAACACTCTGTAAGGACGACATTCCCATGCTTTTATAGATCCTGAACTGGAGGTACAGAGAGGGTAAGTGCCTTGCCCCAAGTCATACAGGTAGACATGCAATGGCTGAGCCAGGACTTGAATGCAGGCTACCAGGATAGAGTCTGTCCCTTGTGTCCCAGCTTAATGGAGGGACACTGAAAGGTTTCAAATGGAGGAGGAGAATGGTGAGATTCCTGTACAGTAAAATCACTGGGGATGGGAGGGGAACAGACACAGACACTAACAGGACTGGGAGTCCTGTAGAGCTAGTACTTGCCTAGGGAGGGAGAAGCCTGAGTTCAATCCCCAGCAATGAACGGTGCCTTGGGACACACCAAATATTTAGGAAGCTGAAGCTACAGAATGTGGTCGTGTATTAGAAATACACTATTCCTGGAGGAGGTGGCTAAACAGAAAAGTATGTGCAGGGATCCAGGCTGGAGGGTTCAAGGAACAGATGACCTGATGAGCCATCTGAGGGCAGGGTACACAGCATGCTGAGAATCCCTTTTAACAGTGTTCTGACCTGGTAAGAAGGAGAAAGTGTCCCTAAGGGAACATGTGAGCAGAAGGTACACTAGAAATTAATTAAATGAGGAACAGCCTGTGCACTGCCCTGTGGGGGTACATCATGGAGAGAGGGACAGCTTAGATCTGGAGGGGATACAGGGTGACCTGAGGGCACACAGGTGGCAGCAGACATCAATCTGCAGAGCTGTGAAAGCCCCACAATGGAGCTCTTCTCCTGGGAATGATGGGAAGTCACTGAGAGTGTGCAGGGAGGAATGATGGGGTCAGAGCTGTGTGTTTTTTCAGTGGTGCTGGTGAGGAGACCCAGGTAGGCAAGCACTCTACCAGGAGCCACCCTGGACTGAGGTGTGTTCTTGAAGTTCACCCTTTTATGGGTTGGGACAGAACAGACCTGATGCTGCAAGCAGTTAGGAGGTCTTGCATGTGAGTGATGGCTGTGTGAGTGAGGGAGGCACATGGAAAAAGTTGGGGGATGAAGATGGAGAGCAGAGGATAACTCAAGGTGTACTTAGGCACTAATTTTGAAAAATATAAAATTAGCTAGGCGCAGTGTTGCACATCTATAATCTCAGCACTCGGAGGCTGAGACTGGAGGATCGTGGATTCAAAGCCAGCCTCAGCAAAAGCGAGATGCTAAGCAACTCAGTGGTTAACTGCCCCTGGGTTCAGTCCCTGGTACCCTCCTCCAAAAAAAACCCCAACAACCTATAATAGAAGGAAGATCAGTAGAGGAAGAGGAATAGGGGGAGGCAGGAGGGGAGAGAAAGTACTGGGAACTGAAGTGGAGCAAACTATAATCCATGCATGTATGATTATGTCAAAATGAAACCAACAGGGCTGGGGATGTGGCTCAAGTGGTAGCGTGCTCGCCTGGCATGCATGCAGCCAGGGTTCGATCCTCAGCACCACATACAAAGATGTTGTGTCCGCCAAAAACTAAAAAATAAATATTAAAAAAAAAATGAAACCAATATGATGTATACCTATAATGCACTAATTAAACATAAAAAAAAAAAAAGCCAGGCATGGTAACAGATGCCTGTAATCCCAGTGGCTCAGGAGGTTGAGGCAGAAGGATCACAAGTCCAAAGCCAGCAACAGCAATTTAGTGAGACCCTGCCTCAAAATAAAAAAGGGGCTGTGGATGTGGCTTAGTGGTCAAGCAGCCCCAGGTTCAATCCCTGGTATCAAAAAGAAATACAAAAAGATGTATTTAGGAGGCAGACAAAGCAGGACTTGGTGGGTCAGACCCAGTGCAGAAGGAAGCTGGGGTTCTGGAATATGGTGGGGTGGTCACTGAAGGATATGCAGAATAAGTCCAAGGACATTTCCCCTGTGTCAGTTCTCCACCCGCCTTGTTTGGGATAAAATTGAAGCTTTTGTCATTTAAAAGCCCAGGCCTCAGCCAGAGGGAAGGAACACAAAAGGAACTCACACCTGACAGGCACCTGACCCCTCACCCTAAGGGGCCAGCTGACTCCAATACAATAAGCCCCAGGAAATCCCCTATCCACACTCCCCGCCCACACTAATGGATCAGCTGACTCCAATACAATGAACCCCAGGAACTACCCTCCTGTCCCACCCTATAAATGAAGCCTATGAAACCCTTGCTTTGACCCACCACCATTTTCCCCCCCAGAAATAAGCCACATCAGTTATTTGGCCGATTGACTCCTCAGCTGAATAAAGAAGAGCTTGCTGATCCAAGGTCTGCTTCCTGCCTCCCTCATTGTGCTTACACTCACCTTGGCTCTTAGAGTCCCAGGGGAATTGGTTAGGTAGGGAACCTTAAGCCTGGTATGGAGCCAGCTTCTTGGCCTGGGCGTCTGTGAGTTATATGCACACAGATAATGTTAGAAAGTGAGAGTGCTGGGGGCTGGGGTTGTGAGCACTTGCCTCGCATGTGAGGCCTTGGGTTCGATCCTCAGCATCACATAAAAAATTAATTAAAATAAGTAATAAAAGTATTGTGTCCATCTTCAACTAAAAATTTTTTATAAAAAAAAAAAAAAGTACTGGAGAGGATTTTCTGGTGGAGGATCTTCTAGAACTCCCCTCCAGGGGCTCCAGCCACAGGCCAGGGAAAGAAATTCCAATCCAGGGAGCAGAGAGAAAGAGCAGCCTTGGGCAGGGAGGAAACCAGACCTAGATGGAGGAAAACAGGCAGAGCTCTCAAGGAAGGGAGTGCTGGGGAACAGTGTGTAATGTTAACCAGAGGGGTAACCCACCAAAAATGTCCAGTTACTGAAAGCACATGAAAGAGAATACAAAAAGAAAATGGAGGGAGACCTCAAGGACCAGTGGATGCTTTACTCTGCACTGGAGGGGAACATTTTCAAGGGGGAAATTGTGGCGGGCTACCATGAGGGTCTGGATTAGAGCCAGATCATAAGGAGGAATGAGAGGAGTTAGTCAGTTTGGGAGGCAAGGCCAGGTCATGGGAGGAGTTTTGGTGGTGGGGTTAATTTAGAGCAGGGCAGGAGGGCATGTAGGAAAACAACAAGGGAAGTTCCCTCCCTGGGCCTCCATATCCTTCAGTCTCTGCTGGGAGAGTTGAAGAACAGGATGATGAGTTGAAGAACAGGATGATGTGGATGGAGCAAGGGATATTAATGCTGCGCAGTAAACAGGGAGTGGCCTTGGGGTAGCCTAGTAGAAAGGAAAGGTAAAGGCCCTAGAAAGAGGGACAAAGAACTTCAAAGCCAGGACACTGGATGCCTCATCTAAAGAAATCTTAAATCTCTTGGGCAATGGTGGAAGCTGGGGTAAAAAAGGAAGGAAGCCACCACATCAGGAAAGAGGGAACAGGTTGAAAAGGCACAAGGTACTGCCTGCCAAGACCTTGCAGGCTGAAAATATCAACTACCCTTCTTCCTTCCCTGACCCCCTCATAACATCCCCAGAGACTTGGAAGTGGAAGGAGTGTTCCTTAAGTTTGTTTATAGTGGTAGTAGCTCTCAGATTGTTCCAGAAGGCCAGGCCCAGAGTCTAGGGAGGAGTGCCAATAGTGGGAGGAGCAAGACAAAAGATCACAGGACTGGGCAGGGACATTGCGCACTAAGACTCCTTTCCTTAAAGATGAAACCACAATGTTGACCTGGCAGGCCCAAGGGACCCACCTTCTCCATTGTTGTTACAGCCATCATCGGAACTGGTGAGAAACGCTTGAATTTCCTGCTTACAAACTAACTTTTGGGCCGGACATGGCGGCACGTGTTAGTTCTTGAGAGGCACTGGAGGCTGAGGCAGGAGAATGGCAAGTTCAAAGCCAGCCTCAGTAATTAAGCAGGATCCTGTCTCAAATAAAAAGGACTGGGGATGTGGTTCGGTGGTTAAGTGCGCCTAGGTTCAATCTCCAGGAACAAAAATAAAAACTGGCTTTTGGAGCAAATTAACCACCCAACTATTAAGTATTTCCTATGGACACCCCAGGTAAAGTTTGAAACAAAATGAGCTTTACAAAATCATGGTGGACGTCAGTAGGTGAGCATGAATTTATTCCAAAATCCCCGAAGCCCCAAGGGGCCCCATAAGTGGGAGGGGTACTGTAGGAGCAGGTTCGGGGACTTGACCTCTTCCGGTGGGCCTGATGGCGTTTCCTCACGGCCATTCGCCCAGGTGAGAGAGGCCTGCGACCGGACAGTGGTCTGTGTCTGCGAAGGCTAGGGCAGTGGAGACGGCTGCTCCGGTCCCCCTGGCCTCAGAACTGGGCGCCCCTTGCACACACATAACCTCTTCCCCCGGGGAACGACCTTCTTGTCAGGGTGGACAGCAGGTCCATGTCCTGCCCGCCGTCCACGTGTCGGGGTCCCCCTCAGACATCGGTCACGAATCCAGTCTCCGCCACGGCGCCAGGCGCAGGAACCCTGGGACCCCTAATCACTGTCTCCAGCACCTAACACGGCCTGGGCCCCACAATAGCTGCCCCAGGCCCCTAAACTGCCCCAAACCCCAAACACGCGGCCCCAGGCGGGTAGATGCTGCTGGGACCCCAAGCCCTCCACTGGCGCCAGGCCACTGAGCCGGCCCCGCAGCGGCGGCGGGGTCCCCCAAAGCTTAAACTATAGGCAGGAGCGCCTTGAAAATTACAACTTTTGCTTTTGCAGAGTGCACCGGGGGCCGCGCATGCGCAGAAGCGCGCGAGCGTGCTTGGCGAGGCGGGGCCGCGGGCTCGGAAGACTCCAGAGGCTCCGAGACTCTCCGAGAATTCCGGGCCGCGCAGGCGCGCTGGGGTCGGCGCGGGAGCGCGGGAGCGCGGGCGCGGCGGCAGTGACGAGGGGGCGCGCGGCCGAGCCCCGCGCAGGGTCCGCGCGCGCCGAGCAGAGGGGCGGACGGTGGCCAGGGCGCAGGCGCAGGCGCGCGGCCGTGGCGGCGGTTGGGGAGGGTTCTTCCGGAAGGTTCCGGAGCCTTCTGGAAAAGGCGCCGCGCGCTGGGCGGGCCCGCCGCTATATAAGGGCGGCGCGGGGGGCGGCGCGCTAGTTGCTTCAGCGTCCCTGGTG
>NW_025999900.1:66012744-66107364 GCF_001458135.2 Marmota marmota marmota | reverse complement strand
GGGGCGGGGGCGGGCTCCGGCGCCCTGCGGCCGCAATGAGGTCATCCTTTGTCGGCCGTCCCCACGCCCGGGCCGGGCCGGGCCGCGCTGTCCGCAGAAAACCATGGGCCCGGGCCGCGGTGCACCGGGGCTCAGCGCGCGCGGTCCTTGTAGATGCCGGAGGAGACACAGACACAAGACCAGCCCATGGAGGAGGAGGAGGTGGAGACCTTCGCCTTCCAGGCGGAGATTGCCCAGTTGATGTCGCTGATCATCAACACTTTCTACTCGAACAAAGAGATCTTCCTGCGGGAGCTGATCTCCAACTCGTCGGACGTAAGTGCCCCGGGAGCCTGGCGCCGGGCGTGGTTGGGCTAGGGCCTCCCCGGGCGCTGCGCGTGACTCCTGAGTGTCTCTCTTCCAGGCCCTGGACAAAATCAGATACGAAAGCCTGACGGATCCCAGTAAGCTAGACTCCGGGAAGGAGCTGCATATTAACCTCATTCCAAACAAACAAGACCGAACCCTCACGATCGTGGATACTGGAATCGGAATGACCAAGGCCGACCTGATCAATAACCTTGGTACTATCGCCAAGTCTGGGACCAAAGCGTTCATGGAGGCTTTGCAGGCTGGCGCAGACATCTCCATGATTGGCCAGTTCGGTGTCGGTTTTTATTCTGCGTATTTGGTTGCCGAGAAAGTGACTGTGATCACCAAGCACAACGATGATGAGCAGTATGCCTGGGAGTCCTCGGCTGGGGGCTCCTTCACCGTCAGGACTGATACAGGTGGGCACGGGGTAGAAAAGTTGCTTCTGTCAGTCACGTGGGGCAGAGTACTGCCAACGCTGGACATCCAAAAATGCTGTGAAATGTGTAAAACTAAGTTCGTTTACCTAACATCTTGGGCAAGAGCTTAAAACTGCTCTTGGGAACCTTTGTAGTGGTTAGGAAACCTTACCTCAGGCTTGATCAGAAGGCTGTTTGGTGTGGCACAGCTAGATAGGTAATGTTCATTTGGCCATGGAAATATAGATTGGCTGGGGTTGTGGCTCAGTTGGTAGAATGCTTGCCTAGCACGTGAGGCACTGGGTTCTATTCTCAGCACCACATAAGGAAAATAAAACTGTTGTGTTCATTTACTATAAAACTTTTTTTAAAAGTATGAATTCAGGGACTGCGGTTGTAGCTCAGTGATAGAGGGCTTGCCTAGCACGTGTGAGGCCCTGGGTTTGATCCTCAAAACCACATATGAAATTGAAAATAATGCTAAAAGTTAAATTCTGTGCACTCTCACTTTCTTTTTCAGGAGAACCAATGGGTCGTGGGACAAAGGTCATCCTGCATTTGAAAGAAGACCAAACTGAGTACTTGGAGGAAAGAAGAATAAAGGAGATTGTGAAGAAACATTCCCAATTTATTGGGTATCCCATTACTCTTTTTGTAAGTGTCCATGGCAATGCAAAGTAATCTATATGGAAATAAGAGACTGAATTCAGTCCTTAGTGCCTATATGTTTGAAGTACCCAAACTTTGTAAAAAGTTTGCTGACTAGTCTGAAGCTAAGTCCCTAGGGCTGGTCAGGAGGTGCATCAGATATTGAGAGTAGCTTTGTGGCTGTTTAATGCCTCAGTTTGGCCAATGTAGGCTTTTTAGTAGAAGCAAACCATGCTTTCAATCTATCCTTGAGTTCTGCAGTGCATAGGTGATGTGATTTCTGTCTCTGAAGGTGGAGAAGGAACGTGATAAAGAAGTCAGTGATGATGAGGCTGAAGAAAAAGAAGATAAAGAGGAGGAAAAAGAAAAAGAAGAAAAAGAGCCTGACGACAAACCTGAAATTGAGGATGTTGGTTCTGATGAAGAGGAAGAAGAAAAGAAGGATGGTGACAAGAAGAAGAAGAAGAAAATTAAGGAGAAGTACATCGATCATGAAGAACTCAACAAAACAAAGCCCATTTGGACCAGAAATCCTGATGATATCACTAATGAAGAGTACGGAGAGTTTTATAAGAGCTTGACCAATGATTGGGAAGATCACTTGGCAGTGAAGGTGAGTGGATGACTTAGGGCATCAATGCCAGTGTGCCTCCAGGTTTTCCGTTGAATTTTGAGGGTTGTCTTCACCCCCTCAGCTCCAAACACTGTTAAGTTTATCAAAGTGCAAGTGTGAATCTGATGGGTAGCCCCTGTGGAAGTTGGCTGGTACTGGCCTGGTCCTTTACATTGCGCTTAATTTTTTGTTACAGCATTTTTCAGTTGAAGGACAGTTGGAATTCAGAGCCCTTCTTTTTGTCCCAAGACGTGCTCCTTTTGACCTCTTTGAAAACAGAAAGAAAAAGAACAACATTAAGTTGTACGTACGCAGAGTTTTCATCATGGATAACTGTGAGGAGTTAATCCCTGAATATCTGAGTAAGTAAGAAATGGAAGAATGATCACTGTCACTTGAGGGTTAGGGTGGCAGAGCACTAAACTGTCACATGACATGCAAAGGACCCTGTCTCTGTCTCTGTATTTAACACCAGTGTTGTCTGTCAAATGAGTCCCTTGGGTCTTTCTATTTTCCATTCATTAGATTTCATTAGAGGAGTGGTGGATTCTGAGGATCTTCCTCTAAACATTTCCCGTGAAATGCTGCAACAGAGCAAAATTTTGAAAGTCATTAGAAAGAATTTGGTCAAGAAATGCTTAGAACTCTTCACTGAACTGGCAGAAGATAAAGAGAACTACAAAAAATTCTATGAGCAGTTCTCTAAAAATATAAAGGTAAACACATTGGCTGCTTATTAGCAGTTTTCTAACTATAATTTTAAATTATTTTTAAAAATACAGAAAACTAAGATCAATACTTTTTTCAGCTTGGAATACATGAAGACTCTCAAAATCGAAAGAAGCTTTCAGAGCTGTTACGATACTATACCTCTGCTTCTGGGGATGAGATGGTTTCTCTCAAGGACTATTGCACCAGAATGAAGGAAAACCAGAAACACATCTACTACATCACAGGTAACAGTAAATGTTACAATCCATTGCTTAGTTCTTGTGGCTTCGTACCACAAGACCATGGGTGGGTTGATTCTTTAAGTGGCTCTATACGTTGGGTGTAATTTTATTGCTTTAGGCAAGATATTTAACATGAGGGACTGGGATTGTGGCTCAGCGATAGAGTGCTCACCTTGCATATGTAAGACCACATAAAATAAATGAAATAAAGGTAGAACCCAGATAATAATCAGTGTGGCTAGATCATGCTTGTTAATTATCTGAATTCTTTTAAAATCAAAATTGGTGAAGCCACTTTCTTAAAGGTCTAAAATGGTAATTTTACAATACCTCAGGTGAGACCAAGGACCAGGTAGCTAACTCTGCCTTTGTGGAGCGTCTTCGGAAGCATGGTTTGGAAGTGATCTACATGATTGAGCCCATCGATGAGTACTGTGTCCAACAGCTGAAGGAATTTGAGGGGAAGACTTTAGTGTCTGTCACCAAAGAGGGCTTGGAGCTTCCAGAAGATGAAGAAGAGAAGAAGAAACAGGAAGAGAAAAAGACAAAGTTTGAAAACCTCTGCAAGATCATGAAGGACATCTTGGAGAAAAAGGTTGAAAAGGTATGTGAGTACTCAAGTTTCTATCTCCCTTTGTAATTATTAACCTAAGGTGTTTTGTTTAGTCATGCCAACCCCTGTGAGTTTTTTAATTTGGCAAAAAAAAAAAAACTTGAAAAACTAGCCTGTGTAATTTATGGCTCTTTTGCAGATAATTACCATTTTTGATCCATTCATTGGTACTAAACCAGTTACTTGGATTTTATTCATTTTTCCCAAGGAAAGCTAAAGGAAGAGGTTAAAATAATTTTTCTAGGCCTACTTAACACTTCAGGCCTTGATTTACATACAGGTGGTTGTGTCAAACCGATTGGTGACCTCTCCATGCTGTATCGTCACAAGCACATACGGCTGGACAGCAAACATGGAAAGAATCATGAAAGCTCAAGCTCTCAGAGACAACTCTACAATGGGCTACATGGCAGCAAAGAAACACCTGGAGATAAATCCTGACCACTCCATTATTGAGACCTTGAGGCAAAAGGCAGAGGCTGACAAGAATGATAAGTCTGTGAAAGATCTGGTCATCTTGCTGTACGAAACTGCTCTCCTGTCTTCTGGCTTCAGTTTGGAAGATCCCCAGACCCATGCTAACAGGATCTACAGGATGATCAAACTTGGTCTAGGTAAGCCGTCATCTGCAGGAAGAAACGTGTGTTTGTAGGGACATAGTCTTCTAATAGAATGTTTATTGTAATTGGTAAGCCCACTGCTTGAAGAACTCTAACGTGGTGGCTTGGTTTCCGAAACAGGTATTGATGAGGATGATCCCACTGCTGACGACACCAGTGCTGCTGTAACAGAAGAGATGCCACCCCTGGAAGGAGATGATGACACATCACGCATGGAAGAAGTAGACTAAGTTTCTGAAGAAGTACTCATGTGTGTCCCCCACTTCACCTTCATTCCTGATACCTTTTCAAGGATTTTTTTGTTCTTTGTTTTTGTTAACATTTATTAAAATGTGTATGGCATGATGATATCTACTTAAAGGGGAGATAAGATTTCTTTGTACTTTTAAGTGATATACTGTGATACTTTAGGCACTAAAGCAGAGCTAGTAATGCTTTTTCTAGTCTCACATTGGCTTATTTTAACAGGTTGAGATGTTTGTTCTAAGACATGTAACCTAACATTGTAGTCTAAAGTGTTCCACTACCAAGTTGTATCCCTTAGTAGACCAGACCGAATCTTTTGTCCCTGAAGTGTTTCAAGATAGACCTTGATGTTTAAAAGAAAGATATTTGTTAAAATGGCTTGAGTTTCATCTCATTAGGATCCCCCGTAGTTACCCACTGTGCATGTACTAGTCCTCTAGAACCAAGTATGTGAAACAGACAACTGGCTGGGAGGAACTCTACAGGGCTTGTTTTCCAAAGAAAAGTATTTCAAGAGACAAAGCTTAAACCTCCCTTGGGTGTGTTACAAAGCTGTTCAAAAAGTAACTCAGTGTGAATGGAAATATGTAGTGCCCAAGTCAACATTCTGCTTTAAACAGTAATAAATGCAGATGAGTTAAGAACAGTGTGTCTTATTTTGGAGCAAAAGGAGGGGAGTGAGTTTTAATGGTTGGACTGCATTGGCCCCCAGTAGTTGAAAGTGCCTGGACCCAGTGAAGGTGAATAATTAATGCTGGCTACTCTTTGATATGGAGCTATACCTCCCAAGGTGCATGTGGGTAGCTGGCAGGTGAAGGGCATGTTTCAGTAAACATGGGATCAGAAAACTGTTCCCTGTAATTTTGTTTTTCCACCCGCACCCAGTCTTCTCACACAGGCAAAGCTCCACAGCTGGGCTGCATTTCCAGCATTACATTTTTTTTAATAGATCCCCTTAGTTTTGTGAGTTTCTATGTTTTGGGTTACTGGGGATTAAACCCAGGGGGCACTTAACCACTTAGCTACATCCCCAGCTCTTTTTGCCTCAGCCTCCCTATCCACTGGGATTACAAGCATGTGCCTCCAAGCCCAGCTACCCTTAACTTTTTCAGTTGTAGATGGACACAATACCTGTAGTATTTTATGTAGTGCTGGGGATAGAACCCAGTACCTTGTGTGTGTTAGGCAAGCACTTTACAACTGAGCCACAACCTCACTCCCCTTACTATTTTTATATCCAAACTTGGGCGGGGAGGCAGCAGTACTGGGGATTGAACTCAACCACTAAGCCATATCCCCAGCCCATACTGCTGTTATCAGTCCTAGCCTCTCCCCCATCCAAACTTTTTTAAAAAATATGGTTCTGGGTCTTGCCAGCATGGAACTTGGTGATCCTCCTGCCCTCTACCTGTGTATCCTGGATTATAATCATGTGCTGCTGCACCTGCTCTGTGTGTGTGTGTGAGTGAAACACCTTATACTCTTAAATATAGCCTCTTAATTCCTTGACCTTGTGTCTTAAGTTTTCACAAAGTCTACTTAGAGCCATCTGTGTTAGCTTTTCATCTTTGTGACCAAAATACCTTATGAGCAATTCAAATATTTTGGTTTATGAGTTCAAAGATTCAGATGATGGTAACTCCAAGGCAGAAATATCCTGAAGACATGGCAGCAGAAAGCTACTGAGCTCAAGGCTGAGAGGAAGGGGCTGGGCTGAGGCAGATCCCAGTGATTTCCTTCCTCCAGAGAAGAAGTACTCCATGCACCCACCATGTGTCCACTGAGGTCTGAGCCTTCCAGGTAACTTTCCAGAAGCCCCACCTCTCAACACAGGAGGCTTGGGGTGGGGGGGGGTTCTTTCCAGATTGAGAGCACAGTGCAGTCCCACCTTTCTCAATAGTGAAGGTTGTCATGGACAACTGAGCAAAGTGGAGCTGAGCTGGGGAATGGGGTCCCAGGAGAGGGAGAAAGTCCCTAAATTGCTCCTAGAAAGAGTCATTTGTACCAAGTGGCTCATAGAATTGGGATCTGAATCCAAAAAGGAATGGGTGGGACTTTCTAATGCCTAGTTTAGCAGTGATTGAGACTGAGATACACACAAAGGAGACTTGGTCTGTATTCCCCTACTGCCTAGGTACCAGGCACTCGGTATGTGGTAATCACATTTAGCCCTTCAAATCCCCTGAGAAAGAGGAATTGAAACCTTAGTATTTGAATCCTACTTTAACTTAAAGCCAGTTCTGCTATTTTGTTGCTTGCAGAAAGCTGTTATCCCAGTGAGATTTACAGTGTTAAACTAGGAACCGGATAGTAAAGGGGTTGCAAGTGTTGGGCACAATGGCACATGCCTGTAATACCAGCTACATGGGAGGCTGAGGCAGGAGGATTGCAAATCTGAGGCCAGCCTGGGCAATCTTAGTGAAGGCCCTGTCTCAAAAATAAGAAAGTCTAGGGATACAGCTGAAAGTAATGGAAAGTAATGGATTCAATCCCCAGTACTGAAAGGAAAAAAAAGTAAAAAATGTATATTTTACTAAACACACACACAAAATAGAGGAAATTGTTTTATGAACCAGCATGTACCCATTGCCCCAAATATTGTTATAGTATTTATTTGAATTTATCTATTTATTTAAATTTATTTATTGTAGTGCTGGGGATCAAACCCAGGGCTTTGTGCTGGCTAGATAGGAATTCTTCCACTGAACTATCCCCCAGCCCTTGAATTTGTTGTTTTTGTTGTTGTTTGGTTGGTTTTTGAGATGGGGTTTTACTGTGCTATTCGAGATGGTCTTGAATTCCTGGGCTCACATGATCTTCTTGCTTCAGTCTCCTGAATGCTGGCATTACTGGTCTGTGCCACAGCACCTGGCTGAATCTGGAGTCTTTTCATTGGTGCTGGGGATCGAACCCAGAGCCTCACATGTGCTAGGCAAGCGCTGTACCACTGAGCTACACCAAGCCTTTCAAGGAGATTTTTTTTCAGTCCTGAGGCTTAGACCAGGACCTCGCACATGCTGAGAACATGCTACACAGTGAGCTTTGTTCCCAACCCCTGAATTTGGATGTTTTTTTGTTTTGTTTTTGTTACCCAGGGGTGCTCTACCACTGAGCTGCATCCCCAGTCCTTTTTAAAAGTTTTTATTGAGTCAGAGCCAGGGCCTTGCTAAATTGCCCAGACTGGCCTGAAATTTGGGTTTCCCTGATCTCAGCACCCCACCCAGTAGCTAGGAATGAACACCATACTCAGTTAGATGGGGGATTCAAAGCAAAACCCAGGCTCTTCACACTCCAAAGCTCCTCTGCCTGAGATAGGGATGGTCTTTGTGTATGTGTGTGTGTGTGGGGGGGGTAAATATTTGTAACAAAATTTATCATTTTGACCATTTAAAGTACAAACTAAGTGCTATTAACTACCCTCACAGAATTTTTCAAACTATCACATCACTATTTCTTTTTTTTTTTTTTAAAGATAGAGTGAGAGAGGGAGGGAGAGAGAGAGAGAGAGAATTTTTAATATTTATTTTTTAGTTCTCGGCGGACACAACATCTTTGTATGTGGTGCTGAGGATCGAACCCGGGCCGCACGCATGCCAGGCGAGCGCGCTACCGCTTGAGCCACATCCCCAGCCCACTATTTCTTTTTTTAATCTTTTTAATATTTACTTTTTTAGTTTTAGGTGGACACAATATTCTTATTTTTATCTAGTGCTGAGAATTGAACGCAGTGCCTCATGAATGCTAGGCGAGTGCGCTACCACTTGAGCCACATCCCCAGCCCCACTATTTCTCTTTTTAAACTAAAATTACTTTTTAGATCAGAATTTATTATATGCTATTGCACTTACATAGTGAAATACAAAATTATATAGAGAACATTCTGCTGACATTTTATTATGTATTGAGTTTATATAGCAGGGGAAATAAAAGGTTTAAAACTTACAAAAGCTTATTCATGTTTTAAGCACTTTTTCCTTTGTCTTTTTCCCTTCTAAATTGTGTATTTTTGAGAATTTTTTTTATTAGAGCTTTATAGTTATTCGTAGCAGTTGGTTCATCCCTCACATTCATACATGTGTGGAATTCAATTTCAGTTTCTGATCCCCCCTCGCATCACTATTCCAGAACAGTTTCATGGCCCTACACCACACTGTACTCACCAAGCAATAACTCGCCTAGAATGGCCTTCACACCACTGCACTGCCCTCCTTCCAGCATCCTGCCCCTGTTTATGTGCCACTACAGAGAAAATCTTCTCCCACCAGGCCTCGCACATTCCAAGCAAGTGTGCTCCGCCCTCAGACATCCTCTCTCTCGTTATCTTCACATAAGTGTAATGAGAGGGTTGTTCATTTCAGGTCTGCCCACCTCTCTGCTGCCTATCAGCCCAGGAAGGAGGGTGAGAGTCGGCTTTGTTCACTACAGCGTGGTGCACTTGGCAGGCACCAGGTTCATATTTATGGATGGAAGAATAGCTGGTATGTACAACTGATATTTTTTCCTTTCTTCTGAGGATGGCAATTGTTTAAATGATTTTGTGTCATTTAGGATGCCTTTGTTCCCTCTCTTGGCCTTCAGGATCTGCTCAAACCTTTGAAAGTGTGATTGCAGATTCTTCTTCCATGGGAAGAACATTCCAGGAAGCCGCACTTGTAGTGAGTCACGGTGTATTAATAGCACCACCAAAATCCGAACAAAGATGCCATTATGTTATTGCAGAACCCACGAGCTGAGCTGATTGTCTGCCAAGTTTATTTGTCAGCTGGGAGCATCCATCATCCTGTGGAAACACTTGAAGTCTTCCACACTCCACTGGTAAAAGTTCTAGAGCCGGAAATGTGGTCCAAAAAGGAACACTTTTTTTTTTTTTTAACTCCAGATGAAAAACAAAAAGTAAATCAAAACAAAAAATTGTTTTAAGTCAGTTACCCACTTTTTAAATAGTTGAATGGACAGAACCAATAAAACCTTTTCCAGGTGATGTAAAAGTTATATTAAACCAGGTGCAATGGCACACGCCTGTAATCCCAGTGGCCCAGGAGGCTGAGGCAGGAGGATTGTCTCTGCTACTTTGATTCAAAGCCAGCCTCAGCAACTTCGAGGTGCTAAGCAATTCAGTGAGACCCTGTCTCTAAATAAAACACAAAATAGGTCTGGGATGTGGCTCAGTGGCTGAGTGCCCCTGAGTTCAATCCCTGGTACCAAAAAATAAATAAGTAAAAAATAAAAAAGTTACATTAGCTTGCACTTCGTTTTTTTTTTTTGTTTGTTTGTTTGTTTTGTTTTGTTTTTGTGGTGCTGGGGATTAAACCCAGGGCCTTGTGCATGCAAGGCAAGCACTCCACCAACTGAGCTATATCCTGCACTTCCTTTTTCAGTCCACCAATTAATACAACCTCCAAGAGGTCTCTGAGTCCATGGCTTTTGCTGTCTCAATCTCCTTCCTCAACATGAGTAGTTGTCCAACCTCACTGGGGTTGGGAAAGGGAAAGTGAATGTGGGGCCCTCCCTTCTAATGGGAGGAACTTACACTGTCAGAACCAGTGCAGGCTCATGTCCCAGGCAGGTGTGAATCCATGCAACTACAGGGAAGGCCACTTTGGCACAGGTAATGATATTGAGGAACTTAGCCTGAATTACCTTCTGACATGAACTAGAGAAAGTCTTGCCTGCTTGAACTTAGAAGTGTATAGGACTGTTCTCTGCAATGTTGTAGTATGGGAAATTTGAAAATACTATCTCTAAACAGGACAATATCCTGATAATTCCAGGAGATAGAGGAACACACTGGGGGACACTGTGGGAAAGCAGCCAGACAAGTTCAGAGCATCTGCTGGATGTTTGGCTTCATTTGTTGTACAAACAGGGGCCATTAAAACAACAACTGGGGGCTGGGGTTGTGGCTCAGTGGTAGAGCACTTGCCCTGCATGTGTGATCCTCAGCACCACATAAAAATGAATGAATAGATGGGGCTGGGGATGTGGCTTAAACGGTAGCTCGCTCGCCTGGCATGCATGCGGCCCGGGTTCGATCCTCAGCACCACATACAAAACAAAGATGTTGTGTCCGCCAAAAACTAAAAAAAAATAAATAAATATTTAAAAAAAAGAAGAATGAATAGAATAAAGGTATTGTATCCAACTAAAAAAAATTAAAATAAATAATAAAGATATTGTACCAACCGCAACTAAAAAAAAAAAAATTAACAACAACTGTCCTAGAATAAAAGAAATGTAAGAGGGAAGGAAGTGTAGCCAGGGTAGAGCTCATGCCTACCAGGCTCAAGGCCCTGGGTTCAATCCCCACCCACCACCACCACCACAACAACAACACAGACATGGATTGAAGGGATACGCAAGCAGCTGCAGCCTCGAGGTGTGTTGGCACAGTGGTATAGTGAGGAGTGGGCTGGGATGTGGGGCCTGCTTGTCCCCACCTGGCCCTAGCTGCAGCAGGTACTACAGTGCTCCCACCTGGAGACCCAAGTCCTCCACGGGCCTGTCATTCCCTCAGTAGTCTACTCTTTTCTTTCTTTTTATTCTTTCTTTTTTTGTAGTACTAGAAATTGAACCCAGGATCTCATGCATAGGCAAGAGCTCTACCCCTGAGCTACATCCTCAGCCTCTTTTTTTGGGGGGACGGGGTTTACCGGGGACTGAACTCAGGGGCACTCATCTAATGAGCCACATCCCTAGCGCTTTTTTGTATTTTATTTAGAAACAGTATCTCTCTTTGTTGCTTGGCTCCTTGTAGTTGCTGAGGCTGACTTTGAACTTGTAATCCTCCTGCCTCAGCCTCCCAAGCCACTGGGATCATAGGCGTGCATCACTGCGCCAAACGCGAGCGCTCTCTCTTTCTGTCTCTCTCTCTCTGACAGGGTCGCTCTAAATTGCCCACTTGGCCTCAAATTTATCATCCTCCTGCTTCAGCCCCCAAGTTGCAGGGAATACAGGTGTGCGCCACTGCACCTGCCTTAGTATTCTCTTCATTTCCCTAGTTCTTTATTTGAGCTCTACATAGTCTTGATTTTTACTTTGGCCACTTTCTATTTTATGAACTTCAAAGTATACCATAGGAGGTGAGCACGGTGGCGCACTCCTGTAATCCCAGAGGCTCAGGAGGCTGAGACAAAACTAGCCTCAGCAATGGTGAAGCGCTAAGCAACTCAGTGAGACCCGTCTCTAAATAAAATATAAAATAGGGCTGGGGATGTGGCCTAGTGGTCTAGTGCCCCTGAATTCAATCCCTGGTACAAAAAAACAAAACAAAAAACAACCCTAAAAAGGGCTGGGGATGGGGCTCCGTTGTAGACAGCCCCTAGGTTCAATCCTACTACCAAAAAAATAGAAAATGTATTTTTTAAGGATATTTTTTTTTAGTTGTAGTTGGACACAATACCTTTATTTTATTTATTTACTTACTTATTTATTTACTTTTGGTGCTGGGGATGGAACCCAGGGCCTCATGCATGCAAGGGAAGCGCTCTACCACTGAGCCACAGCCCAGCCCTAAATATTTTTTTAAAGGGCTGGGGATGTGGCTCAGTGGTTAAGCTCCCTGGGTTCAACCCCTGGTACCCCCCAAAAGAAAGAAAGAGGCAGAGACTTGGGTGAAGGGAGCATTTCCAGCAGGAGGAAGCACTGTGGGAGGGGGAGAGGAGGAGGGGAGCCTTGGTGGCTGCAGCTGTGGGCCAGGGGACTCGACTGGTAGCCCTGAACTGGAGGGGAGGGGGCGCCCCGGGGCCAAGTAAAGGGTTTGCAGCGGCTGGAGCATCGGGGCTCCCTGAGTTGAAGTTCCTACCAAGGCCTCTCTGGCCCCTGTGGAGTGCTGAACCTTGCTGTGGCTCTGGAACCCAGCCAGGGTGGCACAGGGCAGGCAGGGCTCTGTCCACTGCTGCAGAGCAGGTCAGACAGCAGAACAGCGGGGCTGGGGGACTGCAGCCCTGTGCGGGTGCCTCCCTGGGGTGTGTGCTGTGGATGGGGACTGGCACACAGGTTGCCATGGAGATCTCTGTGACATCACACAGGCCTGGGCTGCAGGACACCTGCCTCCCTTCTTGACTCATGGGTGATCACTCTGGGAACAAAATGGACATCCCATCCAGAAGGTAAGTCTGTAGTGACCCTCCCGTGCCCTCCCCAATAGGGCCCTTGAAACTTGGCCTCAGCTGCTTGAAGGAATCCCATTACAGGAACCAAGTCTTTGCTACCTAAGTCTGAACTTTTGGGCTATTTTTCTGGGAAAAGAGAAAGTATGTCCCATCCTGGGCTCTTGACAGATGGTGAGAAGGTGTGAAGCCGGGTTGTCTGCTGGAGCTCCTGGTGGGAGGGGCAGGCCTGGGGAGAGGGTGTCCTCCAGGGCGAGAAGAGGCAGCCAGGCAGGAAGGCTACATGGAGCTCCCTGTCCTGTGGGAGTGAGGATGGGACCCATGGGTGGGGGTACCCGTCTCCCTGGCAATGAAGATGCCACCTCACAGATGCAGGCCCGCAGCTGGGAAGGCCTGGTGTGAGGTGGGGGCGACGGGGGGCTCCCTCCGCTTTCCAGGCATGGAGAGCGAGGGTGTGGGAAGGGGCAGGGGCCCCAGGGTGGTAATATCTTTTGCCCTAGCAGCAAGTGGTCCCAGTGGGAGGCTGGACACATGCCTCCCCTCCCCTTTAAGTTCACAGAAAAGTTCTAGGACAGATGGGAATTAACCTGGGGCATTAATTAGCATCTCCATGAAAAGCTACACAGAAGTTTTTCAAAATAAAATATAATTTTCACCTGAAGTAGTTTCCTCTTGAGTCGCCGGGATTACAGGTGTGCCACCATGCCTAAGTTTCCCCCCCCTCCCCCCGGCCCCACTGGGAATTCAACCAATTCCATAGCTCTTTTATTTTTTATTTTGAGACAAGGTCTCACTAAGTTGCTGAGGCTGGCCTCAAACTTGGGATCCCCCTGTGTCAGCCTCCCTAGTCACTGGGATTACAGGAGCATGCCACCATGCCCAGTTAGGACTGGTGGTATTCTTGTAAAAACAACAACAAAAATTTTTTTAAATTTAAAACAACAAAACATAAAAAAGAACAAGAATAAAGCCTGATCTTAGTTTTGAATATGGGTGGAGAAAATTCTGCAACCAGAGACACAGCAGACCATTTCAATCCTGCTTATGAATGAACACGCCCAACTCCCCTCTGCACTTGAATCAAGTTAGTCCTAGGAAACTGTTGTGGAGAAGGAGTTTAAGAAATCTTTTTTTTTTTTCCCCCTTAGATGAATACAACACCTTTATTTTCTTTATTTTGCGTGGTGCTGAGGATCAAACCCAGTGCTAGGCAAGCGCTCTACCACTGAGCCACAGTCCCAGCTCAAATTTAAGAAATCTTTCAGAGCACATTTTATTGCAAGGAAAAAAATGTCTGCCTTGAACTAGAACTGTGGATGAACTGTTGAACATGTCAAGTGAGAACAGCTGAGCTACCTCCCCAAGTGAGCAGTACTTTCCCTTGTATTTATTTTTCGGATCAGATGCAGTAGTCAGCAGACAGGGCCCGCTGGACCTCCCTCTTAACGTTCAAAAATCGGAGAGGGAGCTGGCTCAGATAAGAAGCCACAGCAGTTACCAGCCCTGTGCTTTCCTCCTGCCCTAGGGCACTGGCCAAACACCAAACTTCTCTTTTTTTTCAGTGCTGGGCATTTCACCCAGGGCCGCCTCCATGCTAGGTAAGCATTCTACCACAGAGCTACACCTGCAGCCCATTTTACAATTACAAACGCATTAATTGTGCCCATCCATGGGTTTCAGCATAATGTTTCCCACATGCCATGCAGCATGCTCTGACCCAGGCCACACGCCTTTCCCATCCCCACTTCCCCCAAGTAGCAGAGGGGAGAATATGCATACTTGGGTCTGACATTTGAGTTAACACAATGTCCTTTAGCTTTTGCTGCAAATGACAGAGCAAATGATTAATGATCCTTTGTGCATATATACTACATTTTCTTCTTTTACCCAGGGTTGGGAATGGAACCCAGGGCCTCCAGCATGCTAGACGAATGCTCTACCACTGAGCCACACCACCAGCTCTTATGCCACATTTTTAAAAAATCCATTTATCTGTCCATGGGCACCTAGGCGGATTCTGTATCTTTGCTACTGTGAATAGTGCCACAATAAACTTGGGTGAGTAGGTATATCTTTGGTATGCTGACTTCATTTTCTTTGGATATGAGCCCAGGAATGGGATAGCTAGCTCATATGGCAGATCAATTTTTAGGTTATTTGAGCAACCCCTATACTTCTCTCTGCAATAGCTTTACTAATTTGCATTCCTTCCAGCAGTAGATGAGTTACTTTTTAGCCAGATGTAATGGTGTACACCTGTAATCCCAGCTACTCGGGAAGCTGAGGCAGGTGGATCAAATTTTGAAGCCAGTTGGGTAACATAGGAAACCCTTGCCTTAAAAATAAAATTTAAAAGGATTAGGGGTGCCAGGAGCAGTGGTGCACATCTGTAATCCCACTGGCTTGGGAGGCTGAGGCAGGAGGATCACAAGTTCAAAGACAGCCTCAGCAACTTTGCAAGGCTCTGAGCAACTTAGCAATAAACCCGTCTCAAAATAAAATATACAAGAATGGCTAGAGATGTGGCTTAGTGGTTAAGAACCCCTGGTTCAATCCCCAGTACCTACAAAAAAATTCCCTTTTCTTTCATATCATATTTTTTTTAATATTTATTTTTTTAGTATTTGGCAGACACAACATCTTTGTTTGTATGTGGTGCTGAGGATTGAACCCGGGCCGCACGCATGCCAGGCGAGCGTGCTACCGCTTGAGCCACATCCCCAGCCCCTCATATCATATTTTGATAACAGTCATTCTAACTGCCATGAGATGCTGTAGTGTAAGTTGTTTTTTGCAGTTCCCTGTTAATTAATTATATTGAGCATTTTTTTCTTATATTATTGGCCATTTATATTCTTTTGTGAAGTGTCTGTTCAGGTCATTGACTTTTCTTTTTTATTAAATAATTTTTTTTAAAAATTATTTTAGAGCTGGGGACAGAGCTCAGTTGGTAGAGTGCTTGCCTCGTGCACAAGGCCCTGGGTTCAATCCCCAGCGCTACACACAAAAAATAAATCAAGGAATAAATAAAAATTCTCTGTTGTAGATGGACGTAATATCTTTATTTATTTATTTTTTTCTTAGTATTGGGAATTGAACCCAGAAACTCTTAACCACTGAGCCACATCCCCAGCCCTTCTATGTTTTATTTAGAAACAGGGTCTCAGTGAGTTTCTGAGGCTGGCTTTGAACTCGTGATCCTCCTGCCTCAGCCTCCTGAGTTGCTGGGATTAGATGCATGAGCCCCTGTGTCCAGCTGTTTTTTTCTCATTTATTTTTATGTGGTGCTGAGGATGGGGCCCAGGTCTCACTCATGCTAAGCAAGTGCTCTACCAGGAGCCCCAGCCCCAGCCCCAGCCCTTTTCACTTTTTATTTTCAGACAGGGTCTCACTCACTAAGTTGCCCAGACTGCCTGGAGCTTCTCGTGCTTCTGCCTCAGGCTTCTGAGCTACTGGGATGCCAGGCGTAGCCACCAGAGGCTCCAGGCTGTCCCTGCACTTGGTGTAGACACTTCTTAGCTTGATGTCATCCCACTTGTCAATTCTGGCTTTTGTGGCCTGTGCTTTGGGTCCTATCCAGAAAATGATGACCCATGTTAGTATCTTGAGGAGTTTCCTTTATGTAGCTTCAGCGTTTCAGGCCTTAACGTTTAGGTCTTTGGTCTACTTTGAGAGGATGTTTGTATGGGGTGAGAGTCCAGGGCCAGGCTCGGGTCTTCTTGTGGGGATCTCCCAGTTCCCAGCAGCCATTATGCAAAAGGCCGTCCTCCCCAGTGTAGTGTGGCAGGCACCTTTGTAAGAGTCCTTTGGGTGGAGGGGCGGGTTTATTTCTGGATCTTCATTCTGTTCGGTGCCCTGGGGTCCACTGTTATGTCAACACCCTGCTGTTTGGGTGGTTACGGCTCTGCAGGAGGTCTTGAAATCAGGTGCTGTGAGGCCTCCATCTTGATCAATCTTTTTGCTCAAGATTGATTTGGCTACTTGGGGTCTTTTGTGCTTCTGTATGAATTTTAGAATTGCTTTTTCTAGTTCTGTAAAGATCGCCATTGGGCTGGACTTAATGGCTTATGCCTGAAATCCCAGCCACTCCGAAGACAGAGGCAGGAGTATTATAAATTCAACGCCTGCCTGGGCAATTTAGGGAGACTCTGTCTCAAAATAAAAAATAAAAAAGGCTGGGGATGTAGCTCAGTGGTTAAGTGCCCCTGGGTTCAATGCCTGGGAATAAGGAGGAGGAGAAGGAGGAGAAAGAGAAGGAGGTTGTCATTGGTATTTTTTAAAAGTATTTTTTAGTTGTCAATGGATTATTTATTAACTTATATGCAGTGCTGAGGATGGGACCCAGGGCCTCACCCATGCCAGGCAAGGGCTCCACTACTGAGCCACAACTTCCCTGTCATTTGCATTTTAATGGGAACTGTGTTGAATCTGTAGGTTGCTCTGAGTAGCATGGACTTTAACAATATTTACTCTTCCAACCCATGAACATGGAGGTCTCTGTCTTTAGTGCCTTCTTCACTTCCTTTGTTGTGATGCTGGGGCTCAAACCCAGTGCAGGTGAGTGCTCCATCGCTGAGCTAGGTCCCCAGCCCCATCCCCAGCCCTCTTTTTATTTTTTAGTACCAGGGATTAAACTCAGGGGCACCGACCACTGAGCCACATCCCCAGCCCTTTTTTGTATTTTATTTGGAGACAGGATCTCACTGAGTTGCTGAATGCCTCGCTTTTTGCTAAGGCTGGCTTTGGACTTGTGATCCTCCTGTCTCAGCTTCCCAAGCTGTGTGACCCACCACACCTGGCTCTCTTTTTTATTTTATTTTGAGACAAGGCATACTAAGTTTCTAAAGCTGTCTTCGAACTTGTACTCCTCCTGCCTCAGCCTCCTGAGCTGCCAGGGATTACAGGTGCTGCCACATGCCGTAGCTTTGCAGTGTCCTTCAAGCAGTGTTTTGTGGGATTTTACGATCATAGTGATCTTGATCTTTCACTTCCTTGGTGAAGATTATTTCTAGGGGGGCTGGGGATGTGGCTCAAGCAGCAGAGCGCTTGCCTGTCATGCGTGCGGCCCGGGTTCGATCCTCAGCACCGCATACAAAGATGTTGTGTCCGCCGAGAACTAAAAAAATAAATAAATATTAAAAAAAAAAAAAAAAAAAAGATTATTTCTAGGTTTTTGTTTTGTTTTTTGTTTTGGTAGCTATTGTGAATGGAATTGCTTTCATGAGTTCTTTCTCTGCAAATTTGTTATTGGTGTATAGAAAGGCAGCTGAGTTTCATATTGATTTTGTGTCACTTGCTACTTTACTAAATTTGTCATTACTTCTGATTGTCCTTCAGGTGGAGTCTTTAGGTTTTTCTGTATCCAGAATCAGATAATCTGAATACAGGGATAATTTGACTTGCTTCCTACTGGTATGTTTTTTCTTTCTTTTTCCTCATTACTCTGGGTAACACTTCTAGAGCCAGGTTGGACAAGAGCAGGGTGGTGGACACTCTTGTCTTGTTCTATGTCTTAGAGGAACTGCTTTTAGCTTTTCCCACTCGGTGTGGTGGTGGCTCTGGGTTTGTGATATGTGGCCTTTATTATGTGGAGGTGAAATCCTACTGTTTCTGGTTTGTTAAAGATTTTGTCATGAAGGGATGCTGAATTTCATCAAATGCTTTTTCTGCACCTGTTGCCAAGTGAGATTTTATTTATTTATTTATTTATTTTTGATACTAGGGATTGAACCCAGGAGCGCTTAACCACTAAGCCTCATCCCCAGTCCTTTTTATATTTCATTTAGACACAGGGTCTTGCTGAGTTGCTTAGGGCCTGGCTAAGTTGCTGAGGCTAGTTTTGAACTTGAGATATCCTCCTGCCTCAGCCTCAGGAGCCACTGGGATTACAGGCACGCCCCACCCACCGTACAGGGCAAGTGAGAACTTTTAAAACCTGTTTTCTTGAGGCGGAAATGCAGCAAGGAGTTAGTTCAGCACTGGTCTGAACCGGACAGCCTAGAGGTCAACCCGAGGTTGACCCACAGTTCACCTCAGGAGTCAATTTAGAGGTAACCTGTTCTGAGTCCTGAAGCCCCCACGTGCCACCTCCCAGGGTCTGGGATCCTGGGGGGCGTGGGGAAAAGGCAGTCCATGAGCCTTTTCTCTTCCTGTAGGTCTCGAGAGTAGGTTGGCTAAGCCTCTCTGTCAGAGAACCATTTCACACCTGCCTGGGCCCCTTTCCTGGCCACTGCTCTCTCCCTATCATCTCAGAAGGCTCCTTGCCCTTCACCCACCTCCCCTGGGTCACTCCAGGACCCTGGGCAGGAGCTCAGAAGGCTCTGGGCTGGAGGCTGGCTTGCCCTCCAGGTGCTTCTACCCGGGCAGCCACAGCCACTGTGGATCAGGTGACCAGATCTAATGGTTGCCCTGCTCCGTTCAGGGAGGTGGCTGTCCATCCCTGGGGCTGTGGGCTCCTAGGAGACAGTCCCAGCTACCCCCTCCTCCCTCTGCTCCCCTTGTTGACAGATGTCTTAATTTTTTGGAAAAGGGTTATTATTTTATGAGCTATTATCCAGTGTTCTACTGAGGCATTAAAACACTTTGTTAAGGGGCTGGGGCTGGGGCTCGGGGGTAGAGTGCTTGCCTGGCATGTGCAAGGCCCTGGGTTTGGTCCTCAGCACCACATAAAAAATAAATAAAAACAAAGGTATTGTGTCCATCTGCAACTAAAAAATAAATATTAAAATATTTTTTAAAAAGCTACTTTAGGAGGGCTGGGGATATAGCTCAGTTGTCAGAGTTCTTATCTTGCATGTACAAGGCCCTGGGTTCAGTCCTTAGTACCACCAAAAAAAAAAAAAAAAAGCTTCTTTAGGAAAACCTGCCAAGTATTCGACTTGCTGCCAATGTCAGCTTCCACAATGCCTTTTTAAAGAAATGTTTTTATTAGTTGTTTATGGATCTTCATTTATTTATGTGTGGTGCTGAGGATGGAACCCAGGGCCTCACACATGCTAGGTGAGCACCCTACCACTGAGCCACAGCCCAGCCCCCCAACAATGACTTTTGCTCTGTGGGTGTGGGATCCGCAGCAAAGACCCCATCTCGTGTCCCATTCATGTTCTCTCCTCTTGTTTAAAAGCCACAGCCATGTGATGCTGGGAACTTCTAGGGACCAGGAAGGGATGGACGGGTAAGGGCAGAAGCCAGGACTAGCCCTCAGGGTTGGTTTGCTACTCTTAATGTTTCCCTTTCAAAACCCGAGTCTGGGCTGGAATGTGCCCAGTGGGGCAGCATTTGCCTGGCACATCCAAGGCCCTGGATTGATCCCTAGCACTGGAAAAAAATAAATAAATCCAGGTGTTGCTGGGTGCAGTGGCACACCCTCAGGAGGCTGAGGCAAGAGGATTGTGTTCAAAGCCAGCCTCAGCAACTGTCTCTAAATAAATTATAAAAAAGGACTGTGGATGTGGCTCCGTGGTCAAGCAGCCCAGGTTCAGTTCCCAGTACACACACACACACACACACACACACACACGTGATTCTCTCAGATTGCTGGTCCTTTCTCTAACAGGGAAGGTGTTTCCTGTGGCTGCCATAAAGAGTTCCCACAACTGGTGGCTTTACCTGTAGAGATCGAGTCTCAGAGTTCTGGGGGCCAGAGTCTGAGGTCAGACATTGGCTGTTCTGGCTGGAGGCTGTGAGGAGGATCCATCCGAGAGCCTCCTTGGCTGGAGGACGCTCTGCCCTCTTTCTCGTATCTGTGCCTCAAACCTCTGCTGCCCTTCTCTTACGAGGACACCTGTCAAGGGATTTAGGGTCTCTAAATCCAGGATGAGCTCATCTGGAGAACTTCAATTACATCAGCAAAGCCTGTTTCTAAATAAGGTCTCTGTCTTAGTCTGTTTTTTTTTTTTACTTTACCTGGGGATTGAACCCCGGGAGGCTCTACCACTGAGCCACTTTTTACTTTGAGACAGGGTCTTCCTAAATGGCTCAGGTAGGCCTCAAACTTGAAATCCTCCTGCTTCCGTCCCCTGAGTAGCAGGGATGACCTGCATGAGCCGCTGCACCTGCCTGAGTCTGTTTCGTGCTGTTGCCGGGTGCACCTCAGTCTGGATGATTCACAAAGAACAGAGCAGGGCACAGGAGGGGCCGCCGCTCCGCCCACCACCAGGGTCCCCTGAGCACTGTGGACAAAACTCTCCCATCCATACACTGTGGGTGGCCCGCAGCCTTCCCTGCCTCAGAGGACAGAGCTGCGCTTTACTGAAGTGTGGTTACTTCTCTGAGGCTGGTGCCCTCTGAGCCCATGACCCTGGGCAGGTGTTCCTGTGGGAGCCGGAGCCTAAGCAGCCTGTGAAACAGCAAAAGAGCACCCAGAGTCCTGCCCTCGCCCCAGCCACTCCTCCCCTTTGCAGCCGGAAGGCGAAGGCCGGAGCAGACCTGGGGTTTGGACCCAGGAAGTCTGGCCCTGGACCCGGGAGCTTTTCAGCTTCCACTAGTGTTTGTGGGTTTGGCTCAGGGACCTTGTGACTGATCATGGGAGCCGAGGGGTGTGTCTTGGGGAAGTGCATTTGGTTTGGGAGCTCCCTGGGGAGAGGTCTCCACGGAGCACTCAGGTGTTCCCCGCACACAGATGGTACTGGGCATGGCTGCTGTGCCGTGGGGACAGCTGTGGGCAAAGCAGCCAACACCCGCCGTCAGTTAAAAGGGACGGACAACCACCATCCACCAGGACGCAGGGGACGCAGAGGGTGTTAGTGACGATGCTGCATGTGTGCATATGTGCGTGAGTAGGTGTGTGCATAGGTGAGTGCATAGGTGAGTGTGTGTGTGTGCACAGGTGTGAGTACATGTACTGCATAAGTGTGTGTGAGTACATGTGTGTGCATAAGTGTGAGTGTGTGTGAGGGTGTTCAAATGCAAGGACAGTGGCTCCAGGGAGACCTGAGTGGAGGGCATTGGAGGGGAGGGGACACCATATGCAGGTGGATCCCGAGGAAGGAGAGTGTCTGGTGGGGGAGGTGGCCATGTGGGGTGCCTGGTGGGGGAGGTGGGCAGGTGGGGTGCCTGGTGGGGGGAGGTGGGCAGGTGGGCTGGGGCCAGGAGCAAGGTGGGTGGGGGACAGGAGGGGGTCCTCTGATGGACTCCAGCCCAGAGGATGGAGGGGTGGCATTTTAACAGCCACGCTCTGGCTGAGCACGGATAGCGGGGTGGGAGGGGGAAGCCAGTGAGGGGAGAGATGGGGGCAGGCTGGGGGGCAGCATCCATGTTGCTGGGCCACAGGTGCGCGGTTTGGGAGGAGGAGGGGTCGGGATCTCTCAGTCTGAGCTGCTGGAACTGCAGTTGCTCTGCCCTGGGCGAGAGGTGGGCTGAATGGGGAGATGAGCAGCCTGACCCTGGACCCTTGGGGCTGATGACTTGCATCCTTGGTGGTGACCTGGCGCAGGACTGGAATTGGTAGGACTGGCCTGAAGGTGGGGTCTGGTGGCATTCTGGGTCAAGGTGATGACTCAAACTCTTCAGCAACGTTAAACGTAATGGAGGAGAATGATGATAATCTCACAGCTCCAAGGACGGTCAAGGTCCACCCGTGGGCTCGAGGCTCGCCCACATGCCCACTGTCACCCTCCAAGAGCAACCCTGTTGGCAGGCACCCTCAGTGCTGCCTAATGCTGGCCTCTGCTGGGCTGTGGCCCCCTGAGCCCACCTGGGGCTGGGCCTGTCCAGGAAGCAGCTGTAGCAGGGCTACTTATAAAGTGTCACTTAAGCGACAAACCAGAGGGGCAGAAAGCCAACTCCCTGGGGTGGAGGGCAGGGGCCTGGAGAGGGGATAAGAAGGGGTGTGGAGCTCCTCTTGGGATCTCGCCAGGGCCCAGTTTGACCTTGGCTAGGAAGAAAAGTTGAGAGGGGGTGGTCAGGAAGAGCCGCAGATGCTTGGTGTACCAAGGTGACTTCAGTACTACTGGTTGGTTTCCAGGACCTCTCCAGGGTGTCTGCAGGACAACGGGTGGGGGAGAGGCCCTGGTGTGTCTGCCCCACCTAAGCAGGCTTGGGTCCTAGAAGTCTGGGTGGTGCAGAGAGCAGATTAGGCTCCAGGGACTCTGCCTCAGGCTCCCTGCTGTGTGTGTGTGTGTGTGTGTGTGTGTGTGTGTGTGTGTGTGTGTCCCGCTAGCTTCCTGCCTCTGTCTGTTGAATCCCTAGGAGGCCTCAGAAACACTACCAGAGCTCAAGCCCTTCTGGTCATGTCCCAGCCCTGAGAGTGGTGGGATGGTGTTTGGGTAGGTCCAGGGAGCACCTGGAGCCCGGTGTCACCCTTCAAGGTTTGCTGGTGGAGGCAAGGAAGCTTCAGGCCTTACATCTCATAGGAGATACATGAAAAAATGTACTTTTGCCTCTTTGGGTGTGAAATGCGGTGGCCAAAGGTTTATAAAAGGCCTGGGTGACCAGGTGCCAGGGAACCTGTCTGTGATCCCAGGGACACCGGAGGCTTGGGCAAGAGGATCACAAGTTTGAGGCCAGACTTTGCAATTTAGTGAGTCCCTAAGTAACTTAGTGAGACCCTGCCTCAAAATAAAAAAATATGAAGAGCTGGGCATGTGGCTTATGGGTAAAGTGCCCCAGGTCCAACCCCTGGTACAAACCAACCTACACAGGGAGCTTCTGCTCTGCAAACTTCTAGAACAGGGAAGGGAACTAAAGGTGGGGGCTGAGAGCTTCAGATACTTACTGTGATCATCTAGTTGTCTTTAAAACCAGGTACATGAAATGCCTCTGATTACAAATTTTACAAATTATAAGAAGCGCTTTGCTCTGGCGCCAACCAGCTGATCTAGACCTGGGGTTGGTACTGACTCCAGGACCTCTTGTGAGTGAGGCTGGGAAGGGCGTGGGCCTGGGGGAGTTGGGAGAGGGCTGAGCAGCTTCCTCTGCTTGTTCTAATTTCACTCTTTTGGTACTTTTATCTAAATCAGTCTAGAGAAACAATTAGAGGTCAGATGAGCAGGTTTGGGGCCAGGTGTGGTGGCACATGCCTGTAATTCCAGCTAATAGGGCAGCTGAGGCAGGAGGGTCCCGAGTTCAGGACAGCCTGGGCAACTTAGCAAGAACCTGTCTCAAAATCAAAAGGGCTGGGGGTGTGGCTCAGTGATAGGTGTCTGTCTCACATGCTCGAGACCCTGGGTCCAAGCACTAGTACTGCAATAACATAAAAAAAAAAAAAAATAAGTAGGTTTGGGTGTGTCAAAGGGACACAGAACTAACTGAACAAGTTCCAGCCACAGCTGGACAAAACAAGGTAGTGTGATTTATGACCAAAAGCATGAAATCAAGGTGGGTTGATAAATAGAGAAATGGGCCAGGTCCGGGAGTCTATGCAGCTCCTCTGCCCTCCAGTAGGAGGCAGCACCCCTCTCCAGTGTGGCTGCACACAGGTCCTTCCAAAGATGACGCGATATGGAGGGTCACCTGGCTTGACTCCAGCAGCCGGGCACTCACGGTCACCAGCTCCCAGGATGCTGTGCGCCGTGCCTGTGCTCTCCTTAGGCTGCGAGGGGACAGTGCTTTGTCTTTGGTCTTCTTACCCAAACCCACAAGCCCAGTGTATTCTCAGGGAATCAGGCGCTCCTGGTCCCAGGACACCCTAAAAAGCACTCAGCCGGTTTCCTCAGAAGAAGGTTTTACTGAAAAACTGTCACAGCCAAGAAGAACCTAAAGAGATGTCTAGCTTCCCAGACAGGACGCTGGGGCAGAGAGAGACGTTACATGGAAACTAAGGAAATCTTCACAAAGCACAGACTTCAGATAATACAAAAAAGGGAGATTTCAGTCTCCACTGGGACCTTTCTTTAAAATGCTCACATGAGAAGCTGGGTAATCCCATCAACTTGGGAGGCTGAAGCAGGAGGATCCTGAGTTCAAAACCGGCCTGGGCAAATTAGTGAGGCCCTAAGTGACTCAGCAAGACCTTGCCTCTAAATAAAATATTAAAAAGGGCTGGAGACGTGGCTCAGTGGTTGATGCCTACCTAGCAAGCTGGAGGCCCTGGGCTTGGTCCCCAGCACTGCAGGAACAAAACACCAGGTCATGGGGACACGGCAGGGGCTGGTCTGCATCGTTTTCCATTTGTTCTTTTCTTTTTTTTTTTTTTTTTTTATTTTATGTTTATTCAAAGCTTTGCTGAACAGGATTCAGAAGTGGGTTCCAAGGAGCCCAGTGTGGGAAACCTGAGTTTATCAGTGAACAGCATGTCATGTTGGCAATCCCTGGAACATCGTGAATAATACTTTTTTGGGGGTACTGGAAAGTGAACCCAGGGATGCTCTACCACTGAGCCGCATCCCCAGCCCTATTTTGTATTTTATTTACAGACAGGCTCTCAGTGAGGTGCTTAGTGCCTCGCTTTTGCTGAGGCTGGCTTTGAATTCACGATCCTCCTGGGATTGCAGGTGTGCGCCACCTTTTTACTTTTTATTTTGAGACAGGGTCTTGCTAACTTGCCTGGGCTGGCATCCTCCTGCCTCAGCCTCCTGAGGCAATGAGAGTGCAGGTGTGTACCACTGTGCCCAGCATAACTGATGTACTTTTCAACCGAGTTTTCTTAGTAAGATTAAAACAACAACAACAAATCCCCTCTGGGTTCATCCCCTAGTACTGTAAAAACCAACTAACAAGTAGAAAAAGAAATAGGGCAGTGGTAATAACTCAGAATCAGTGAGCTTGCCTAGCATGCCCCAGGCCCCGGGTTCCATCCCTGAAAGTGCAGAAACAAAAATCAAAACAAGCAATCAAAAATTAAATAAAGCAATAGGCCAGGCGCAGTGGTGCCCACTTGTAATCCATATACTCAGGAGGCTGAGGCAGGGGGCTCTCAAGTTGGAGACTTGAGACCCAGTCTTAGTCTCAAAAATTAGAAAGTTAGGGTTGGGTCGTGGCTCAGTGGCAGAGCACTTGCCTAGCATGTGTGAGGCCCTGGGTTCGATTCTCAGTACCACATAAAAATAAATAAAGGTCCTTTGACAATTAAAAATATTTTAAAAAGTTACAAAGTTAAAAAAAAAAGGGTTAGGAGTGTAGCTCAGAGCACTTGCCTAGCATGCCTGAGGCAGGTGCCGGGCCCCCTCCCCAACACCAAAAGTAAATAAATAAATGGATAAATAAAGCAGGGGGGTCCCATTTGAACTGCAGGAGCATGTGGCCTCCAAGTCCCCGCCCAGCGCTTGGGTTCCAGGACATCACGTGTGGATGAATTCCTGTGTCCCCAGGGGCTTTGTTTTGGCCAAGGAGGAAGCCTGATGGCCTTGGCAGTGTCCACCCCACACGCCTGGCCAGTTGCCGTGGCTGGAAGTTCCCTGGGTGGCCTTGCTGAGGCTGGCCTTGGCCACAGTGCCAGTGGCCCCTGGGGTGCACAGTGCATGTCCTACTGGCCGCTGCCAGTCAGAACAGAGAAGCCCCAGAGTGTGCCCCCTGCCCTTCTGCAGCTGCCCCTGCCCTGGACCCTCTGACCTGTGCTCTGTCCCTGTGCCCTTGGTGTTCTTCAGTTAGTGGCAAGTCCACGCCATGGCCAGCCTGAGGCGCGGCAGGCCCAACTGCATCAGGGCAGCGTTCAGCACCACTGGCACTGGGCCCAGCTTCCGGAAGAGGCAGAGGAATGCACGCTGTCGCCTCCAGGTGCCCCTGCCTGCTGCCCTTTGCCTCAGCAGGGTGGGAGGGTAGGGGGGGAGGGACCCCCGGGAAATGCCCCTGTGGCTCTTGCTCAGTCTGCAAAGATGGCCTTTTGTAAACACTGGGGTGGCCCGTGCCAGCTCCTTGAGAGTCTTTCTTCAGACCTCGGCCATCCTGGGCCCCCAGGTTCAGTGTGTGGCTCCCCAGATCCTGAGCAAGGCCTGGCCTCAGGGCCTCAGAGTCTGGGGGGTGGGGGAGGAGGGAAGGGGCTCCGGCCCTTCCTCCACCTCTGGCTTGGGGTCCAGAGCCGGTGCCAGGTGCGTCTTGTCTGTCTCCTCCCCGTGGCTGGAGCACAGTGAGCACGTTGGGCACCGAGGGCTGGGGCTGACCCCTGGTCCTGCTCCTCCCTCCTGCTAGCAGAGGCTCGGCCTGCATCTCAGGCCCCCAGACCCGACCTGCACACCGCCCTGTGCTCGTCCTTCCCCGCCTCGCCAGAGCCGAGGGCCAGGCAGGGCGGACCCTGCCACGTGGGCAGCGGCACCCGAGTTCCCTGGCCCTGGGTGGCCGCCCTGAAGGAAGGGAACATTCCAGCCCTTTCCCTGCAGGTCAGCCACAACAGGAATCACGTGGACTTGGCTGAAGTTCTCTGGAGAGAGGTATGTCACCAAGGCCCGCAGTCACTTGTCATGGAGGGAACAAAGGAGGCCCTCCCCAGAGCCCTGCCCCAGCCAAGGCGAGCCTTGGGACCAGACCCCTTAGGGCGGGTTGTGGTGGGCCTGCCCTGTGACATCCCCTGAGAGCAGTGAAGCAGTGATTAAGGAGAGTTCTGCTTTGTTTTGTCTGACATGGGGTCTCCCTGGGCTGCCCAGGCTGGCCTCCCCCTCCCGGGCTCAAGTGAGCCTTCTGCCTCTGTCTCCAGAGGGTCTGGGACTGCCGGTGCATCCCACCCCCATATCCAGTCAGTCAGGTTTTTTTTTTTTTTTCTATTTGCCTCGGAATAGATCCCAGGGCCTCACACACGCTAGGCAAGCACTCTACCACGGAGCTATCCCCCGCCCACTCTTATGATATTTTAGAAAAAAATGTGCTTTAAAGTCCAAATGGATTATTTTCAGTCTTCTGAATTTCTTTTATTGCAGTACTGGGGATTGAACCTAGGGGCGCTCTACCACGGAGCCATATGTGTAGCCCTTTTTATTTTTTATTTGAGACAGGGCCTTGCTAAATTGTTGAGGCTGGCCTTGAGCTTATGATCCTCCTGCCTCAGCCTCCTGAGTGGCAGGGATTACAGGTGTGTGCCACTGTACCTGATTAACGAATAGTCAATATTAAAATTAATCCCAGTCCAAATTAAGATCAGTCTCAATAATTGACACAGCTCTGGGTAACCCTGGTCCAGGGTGGCGTGAGTCAACAGGGAAGGCAAAAGATCATTTTAGCCAAAAACCAGGGCGTGAATGAATGCTCCTCTTGGTCTGTAAGTGCTGTCTACTGGCCACTGGGGCCTTGTGGCCTCTTGAGTACCGACTGCTATGTGGCTTGTGGACTAGAGCAATTCTGATTTGTTTCAGAATCTGAAATTACAATTGTTTACAGATGATTTTGTCTATTATCACGTTTACCTTTTATTTTTTGGAATAAATATCAGTGTCACCTGTCTGAAGAGGAAATGAAGGGCTGGGGTGTGGCTCAGTAGTAGAGCACAGGCTTAGCATGTGTCAGGCCCTGGGTTCCATCCACAGAACCAGAAAAATACAATAAAAAGAGGAAACAAGCTCTCTGGGGAGGTTTTCACTGCCCACGTGATGTGCCCGGTGGTGGGCCCCCGCCTGGACTCAGCTCTGCCTAGCCCTGGGGGCCTTTCCGTGTGCGCGTGCGCGCGCGTGTGCACACATGTGCCAGCGTGTGGGTTATGTCCTAAGCCGTGGTGTTGTGGAGGAGGGAATCGTTGGTCACCTGATGGTGCCGCGGTGTCCCTGGGGCCTCCTAGCAGACCTGGAGGCTGTTTCCACAGGAGAGGGGACAGCCTTGAGAGCTGCTTGCTGGCTGCCAGCTCAGGGCCTGACTCTGAGAGGCCACCTGTCAGGTCAGTCTTGGGGACTTGACATTCTCTGAATGAGATGACTTCCAGAGCCACTCAGTGAGGATCAGGAAGCAGAAGGTGAAAGGAGGGGACGGTAGCCAGGAATCTGATGGCCTTCCAGATGTGTGTGCACCTGCTGGGGCCTGGGGCCTCCCCCGTCTATCCTTCACCAGAAAAGAAGGCCTCGATCTCTGGAAGACGCATCAGGAGGGAGGAGGCACTCAGACCCACTGATGGTCTGTAGGGCTGCTCCTGGGCCAAGGCTGCCAGTCCTGTGCCTGGCCCTGGGTCACTGGGTGGAGAGTGACCAGCAAGGAGGCTCAGGCTGAGCCCCCAGGATGGCGGGCACTCAGGCTATCTGAGTTCTATGGAATACTGATCTATTTTTGTTGTTGTTGTTGTTTTTGAGACAGCGTCTCACTTTGTTCCCCAGGCTGGCCTTGAACTCCTGGACTCAGGCCATTCTATCTCAGCCTCAGGGTAGCTGGGACTATACGCATGAGCTTCCATGGCTGGCTATTTGAATTTATTTTTTAAAATTCACTTACAAAATAAAAAATTGGGGATGTAGCTCTGTGCTGGAACATCCCTGGGTTCAGTCCCCAGGAGTGGAAAAAATAAAAATCCACTTTAAGGCAGAGCATTTAAATTTGCCGACACCTCTGGTGGACGAAATAATTCGTGCATCTGCCTCTGTTAGCCATTTGCTGACAGGCTCAGCTTGGCTTTTGTCCTCAGTTTTTAGATTCTTACGATGGTGATTCAGAAGCCTGCCCTGGTCAGTTTGGCTCCTTCTCTGGCTGTTCCCTGGGTGAAAGGAGCAATGTGCCTCTGTATACACTGAAGTCCAGGAGTCCCGAGGACGCCGGTGTCAACAACGCTCTCCCATCCAAGGCCCCACACCTCTCGGTGAAGGCTGCCTGCTGGGCCCCCATATCCCTGGAAGCCAACGACGTGGACATGCAACCTGAGAGTGAAGTCAGGCTGCCCCTGGAGCCCGGAGGCCCCCAGGAGGCCGGAAGGCAGGCGGAGAGGCCCTACACAGCCCAGGAGGACTCCAGAGCCACCAGGGCACCCAACCCAGCCAGTCCTGTGGAGCTCCTGGAGCTGGGCAGACACCCGCCCAGCAAGGCCAAGGGGACACGGATGCTACCCAGACTCGGAGGCGAGAGAGACAAAGGGCCCAAACTCTCGCTTTCCAAGAGAAAACTGGAACTTTTACTTGCAGAGCCTGAAAAAAATAAGAGAAAGAAGCAGTTCATGGCCTGATCCAAGGTGAGCAGATTTAGCTCAGGAAGGGGTCCGGAGGCCATGTGAGGAGCCAGGCCATGGTTGGTCAAGAGGGATGTTGATAAGCAGGAAAGCTTTTCAAAGGAGACATGGGGGGCTGGGCTGGGGCTCAATGGCAGAGCACTGGCCTGTGAGGCCCTGGGTTCGATCCTCAGCACCACATAAAATAAATAAATAAAAGAAGGTCATGTCCATCAGCAACTGAAAAAAAAAAAAAAAGACATGGTGTCACATGGTGCCCTTTTTAGATCTTGAATAAGAAACTTGTCCTCATCACCCAGATTGAAAATGGGTCTGCCTTTCAGGGAGGGCCTCACGTGGCCTTTATTAACCCCTCCCTTCCCCAAACCCAGAGAATTAATTTTACTAGTGTGTGAGTGTGAGTGTGCGAGTGTGCTGGGGATGGAATCCAAGACCAGACAAGTGCTCCTGCCCAATTTACTTTCACTGAAACTTTGTGTGTTTTTTATTTTGGTAACGGGGATTTTTTTTTTTTTTTAATATTTATTTTCTAGTTTTCAGTGGATACAACATCTTTATTTTTTATTTTTATGTGGTGCTGAGGATAGAACCCGCGCATGCCAGGTGAGCGCGCTACTGCTTGAGCCACATCCCCAGCCCCTGGTACCAGGGATTGAACTCAGGGGCACACAACCACTGAGCCACATCCCCAGCCCTGTTTTGTATTTATTTAGAGACAGGGTCTCACTGAGTTGCTTAGCGCCTTGCCATTGCTGAGGCTGGCCTTGAACTCGTGATCCTCCTGCCTCAGCCTCCCGAGCTGCTGGGATTGCAGGCTGTGCCACTGGCCAGGCACAGGTTTCTGAGCAGTTGGTCTGGGCCCAGCCTGTTGGAATGGTCAAGGCGTGGAGTCCCGGAGGGGAGGTGGTTTGCTCATTGACCTTAATCTACTTGCAGACAAAAGCCGAGAGGTTCTGGTGCTGGTGGTCCTGGTCTAGTCCTCTCCAAGTCTGGCTCTCTCCACACAGCAGTAGGACCACGCCGTTCCCAAGTGCCAATAAAGAGACACAAGGAACTGCTCCTTCTTCATGGTGGGGAAGAGGCCCTGCCTCGGGGGTGCAGAGGGGGACTGTTGGATGTTAGATGCTCAGGTGGCAGAGGGTGGGGTGGTTAACATCCTGCTTCTGGCACTGCCAGGCAGGGCCTGGCTAGTGGGGCTGTCACTGTCCAGCCAGACCCTCCTGTTGTGGAGGTGAGTGGGCCCAGAGGTGAGTTCCCGCTGGGGCCTGGGGGAGCCTGCTGCTCCAGGGGTGCCCCCAGAGGAGGCTACTATGAGGCGGCCCTGCACCGGGTGATGGGTATCCTTTGTGCAGTTTGGGAAAAGCCTCCGGTGCTCCTTGTGGGGTCTGCATGGAAGCCCTGGACCTCGGGGATAGCTGTCCAGGCCGGGACTGTCTCTTCCCCGGGGCACCACTGGTGGCATCTGGCAGCCAGGCTGCATCTGCTTGTTGACCTGTGGGCTGGAGCTGCTGGTTGACATTTCTGGCTTCTACTGGGACCGAGCGCCACTTGCACACTTGGGCCCTGGACGGCCCGTCACCCTCAAGTGCGCTCAACAGACCCCCAGATGCCAGGACCCGTTTCCACAGCCAGCCGCCTGTCACCCACCAATGTGGATGGGAGAAGCCATCTGAGCCCTGAGCCACTGTGTTCCCATCTGGGATGGTGGTGTGGGCGAATGTGCTAAGGGGAGGGGACCCACACCCTTGTCCCCAGGAGGCTGCGGGTGAGTGCCAAGCGCTCCTCCCCAAGCCTCAGGCTGAAGCCGACAGAGGAGGCAGGAGCCGGTCATGCTTAGTGTTTTATTTCATAAAGCAAGCCTGGCCGTGGCCTCTGGAGCTCCTGCTGCTGCATTCCGGTTCCCACTGCCCCCACCGGCCAGCTTCCTTTCCGTCTCTGTCACCGTTTTCTTTTCACGAGTCCACACCTTCTGAGCACTTTCAGGGTCAATGAGTGTTAGACATAAAGGGCAGCTACAAAGTCTAGCTTCACTCCGTGCACAGGACCGCGACGCCACGCTCGTAGAAGCTCCGAGGGTCCTCCTTGGTGGCGATCTCGAAGTCCACAGTGAAGATGAGGTCTGCGCGGGTGAAGTTCAGGTAGACAGGCAAGGTCACCTGCAGGAAAAGAGGAGGACGTGTCCAGGCAGGCCTGGCTCCAGTGCAGGGCAGCCTTGCCTGCTCACTGGGTGTCTTGCAGTGCCTGACCACAGCCAGGGAGGGCGGCTACTCACCACGTTGGCCTTTTTTTCGGGGCTGGTTTGCTTGACCCAGCGCAGCTGCGTCAGGGGCAGGACGGTGGAGATGGCGTTGGAGAGCGACAGCTTGTTGTTGCTGCACGTGGCCCCCTGAAGCTTCAGACCTGCCAGGTAAGGTGAAGCACCCCTGGAGTGGAGCCCCTGCCACAGGGCTCTCGCCCATCACCTTCAACACACAACCTGGGAGCAATGGCCGGGGCCACCGTGGACACATGCCAGTGAGCACGCGCCACGCAGGGGCTGGGCCTGAGCTCCACACAACTCCAGCTCACCTGTGACCCCGAAGCTGCAGGCATCGAGGGTGGCACTCTGTGAGGTGGTGACGTTGACCTCCAGGCAGAGCTCCTCCAGGGACCAGCTGTTGGCCTGGGCCACATACTGCCTGGTGGCGGTGATGTAGGCCTCGGGCACAAACAGGCCGCCCAGACACACGTGGATGTTCTGTGGGAAAAGCCGCCGGGAAGGAGCTCAAGTGAGTGGGGGCTTGTGCCTGTCCCCAGAGCTGCCTGAGGCTCCCTGTGGGAGGGGCTGCTCCTCCCCGTGGACTTCCAGAGTGTGGCCCCCCCACCTTTAGCTCCTTGGCACCCCCGGAGGCAGCTGCCAGGGAGATGTTCTGCAGCTGTTTGATCCGCTCGCTGAAGTCCGACACCCACTGGATGACGGTCATCCCAGCAGGCACCGTGTAGTGGGACCAGCTCCGGGGCAGAATCCCTGCAGCACAGAGAGACCTGGGCTCAGCACCCACGGGGCCAAGCTGTGAGGGCTCTCGAGACTCCCACCGAGATCCAGGGTGCTCGCCCCCTCCTCTGCACCCAGCCTACACCCAGGATGGCCCAGGCAGTCTCCAGTGCAGCTTCCAGGCCAGGTCAGCTGGGGGTGAGCGTGTGTGGAGGTCCACCATCAGAGCCAACCACACCACAGCTAAAAACCTGCGCAGTGGCTCAGTGCTCTGGGCACCACAGGCTCTCAGGACAAGCGCGAGAACCCTGGGGCCTCCAAACCCACACCCTCCCAGGGCACCATGCCCAGCAGGCTCCCGAGGCCAGGCCTGACCAGGGCGCTGTGGCCTGTGTGGACAGAGTCCCCAGACAGCGGGCCTGGATGGCAGCCCCTGGTGAAGGCCTGGCCACTGTGGCAGCCGCATCTCAGCACCTTTCACGAGCTCGTTGATGAGTGTGCGCAGGTAGTTGGTCTGCTTCTTCTTTCCTTCGCACACCTGGACGACATCAGCCAGGTCCTGGCGCACGTCTTGGAGTAATTTGGCTCCCATCTTCACTTCTCTCTCAAAGAACCTGAACAAAGGATCCTAAACTCATCCAAAGAGGAGAGAAGGCCAGAGAGAAGAGAATTAGGCGAGGTCCCTTCTTCAGCAGGAACGGGAGAGGGGTGACCTCTGGGGAGCCTTGGACTCCCAGCCCACCCAGAACTGCTGGCTGCCTTAGTTGGAGACCTGGGGTGGCCTGGCCAGCTGACTGCCCTCAGGAGGACTAAGGGTCACTCTCCTCTCTCATGGAGCCCAAAGGCGGCCAGGCACCGAGGGCGAGCCTGTCTGAGGCTGGACTTGCCAGGACCCCGAGCCCACAGTGCCGGCTACCTTGATGTTCTCCACGGTGCGCTTGAGGTGGCTGAGCGTCTGGGGGATGAGGTGCAGCCAGTTGGAGGCCGTGGTGTGCAGCGTCCTCATCCAGGCAGGGCGCCCGTCGGAAGTGGAGTCCGTCCTCGTTTTCTTCTCGGTCTCTGCGTACGCCAGGTCGTCCTCGTCCTCCAGCATCTGCATCTTCAGCATCTTACTGATCATGTCCACACCTGGGCACGGTGCCAGGGGCAGGCAGAGGGAAGGAAGCACAAAGGGGAGGACAGACTTGAGCGTCAAGGCCACGGTGGGGTCAGCTGGAGAAACTATGCGGCCCCCAAGGCCCTGCCGTGCCTGCCTTCATTTCCTTGGTGCAGGGGACGGCACCTGGGGCTTTGCAGTGCTAAGCACCTGCTCTACCACCCAGCTGTTTCCTGATGGTAGAGCACAGGAAATGGCTTGGCCAGAAAGGTAAGACGACAAATGCAAAACGACTGTCACCTGGTGATGTTCATGGCTGGCAAAACTGAACCAGTGCTGGGCATGGTGCACACACCCATAACCTCAGCAACTTGGAGGCTGAGGCAGGAGGCTCAAACTTCAAATGAGTTTAAAGCCAGTCTCCACAAATTAGCGAGTCCCTGTCTCCCAGTGAAAAAGGGCTGGGAGGCAGCTCAGTGGTGAAGACCTGCGATTCGATCCTCAGTGCCAAAAACCCAAAATGGAATCACCCAGTTGGGTGCATAGACTGAAGAGAAGCTCTTCTAGACCCAAGGGCTCTGGTGCCCACTCGGACACGGGAAGGGTGACTCTGTGCTCCATGAGCCCCTCAGCTCTGTGAACGCAGAACTGGCCACCACAGGGCCTTGCGGTACCCTTTGCCCGCGGCTTCCACACTGCCATCCACTCTAGGGGATTCCTGAACTGCACGGTGCCGCCCACCATGGCCAGATTTTCCTGGAATGCCAATCCCAGCTGACTGAAGGCCCCTCAGTGTGGGGCTCTGGGTGGTGGCTGCCCTGTCCCACTGCCCATCCACTGACAGCTGAGGGCCAAGTGCCTGAGCTGCCAGCACCACCGCCTGGACCCTGGCTACTGGTCCAGGCCAGCCTCTGCTAGTTCTCCCATGGGACTGGATGTGGTGATGGGCAAGAGGCTCCCGACAGTGTCACTGGGTCATGGGGTTCAGACAATAGTCCTTGCATCATGGAGGTGGGAGGATTCAGGGCAAGTGGCCCAGCACTGAACCGACGAAGTCAGAGCCCCATCCCACCTAACCTACCGGATCCCTGTGGTGGCCAGGCCTCAGACCTTCCTTGTTTCCTAGCTAAACCCACATGGCCACAGCTAAGCATCCTGCTTCTTGGAGTGAACAGGTGGCGTGGCTCTGAGGCCTGAGGCCGGTTTGCCTGCCCTTCCCTCTGGGCAGTGGCTCCTCTTCACAGAAGCACCTGCAGGCACCCAGGCCGACCCAGGCGAAGGTGAGCCACGGCACAGAAGCACAGCCTGCAAGAGTCCGACCTGCCTGCATCTACTCAGGTGAGCCGCCTGGGCCAGTCTCCTCTATTCTGGGCCTCTGTCTCCTGAAGACGACCACTCCTCAGACGGTGTCTTAACTGCCTTCTGGCTCAAAGCACTTCTGAACGTCTTGGAAAATAAACTTTGTAAATAAAAATAATAACTGCTGAAAAAAGTGACCGATGGTTTTATGGTGTCACTTCAGGGCTGGGGTGTGGCTCCGTGGTAGAACAACTGCCCAGCATGCACCTGGCCCTGGGTGCCATCCCCAGTACCAAGAAAATAAATAAGTAAGTAAATAAGTCACTAATACCAGGTACTATTCAACCCTTGAAGAAGAAAACACATTTCCAAGGCAGGCGGTTCCCACGCGCTGAGCCAGCACCCCTGGCCAGGGGCTGTAGCAAGAGGCCACGCAGGCCCAGCCCCACCCAGAACACAGTGGCGGCAGCAGCGGGGCTGGGGTAGTGCAGGTCACCCACCCTGGGTGGTGAGGAGGACCCTCTCCGCGTTGTTGGGCAGGCCCAGCCAGGATGGCGTCTGGGTGTCGGGGAGCAGCTCCACCCACTGCACAAACTCCTCGCGCCTGGAAAACCGGCACATTTGGGGACAGCATTAGAGGCCACGGTGGGCAGCGCCTCCCACCCAGGACCGCACTCCCCAGGGAAGGCAGGGGCGCACCTGATGCCGTCGGGCATCTGAATGTCCTTGTGCCCATCGACCTTGCACGCCAGCTTGAACTCGCTGTCAAAGCTCCTGGTGGTGAACAGCCGCTCCAGGAAGGTGTTGAGCAGACGCTGATCGAACTCGTTGTCCACCCGCCCGCCGTAGATGGACTGCGCCATTAAGGTCTTCAGGGCGGACCATGGGATTTTATCGGGCGAGATGTTCTGCCTGCCCTGGGGTGAGGAGTGGTCAGGTCACACTTGGGTCAAGGAGAACCTACTTCAGCCAGTAGGTGCCACTGTCTGCTGTGCTCTGCTGCTGACAAGCTCAGCCTGTCCCTCGGACACTAGTCCTTCCGCTGCCCTCATGACCTGTGGCACCTGAGCGCCTCCCAGGTGGCGCCGCCCACTTGCCTTGGCCGTGTCATCCAGCCATGTGTCCACTGTGTCGCAGGCTGACCGCAGGTCAGACTCTCCAAACTCGTACTTCTTTGACCAGCCCAGGGGTGCGTAGCGCAGGCGCTCCTGGATGACGGCGTGGAACCAGGCCAGCAGGAAGTACAGGCGGGCACGCTCGTTGGGAGACTAGGAAGAAGTGACAAGGACAGGCATCATCAAAATCACACGGAAACAGTGCAGACACCACATCAGAACCAAAGCCCTGCCTGCCAGGAGCCGTCCACACTGATACCTGGGCCACCCTCTAAGTGATATGGGGACTACCGGTAGAAGATGCCATCCAATGACACTTGAAAAGAATGTATTCAGACAACAGAAAACAATATGGAGACATTTCCTGAAAACATGGATCACAGCCCTAGGTTTTTTTTTTTTTTTTTTTTTTTTAAATGGTACTGGGTCTTGAACCCAGGGATACTCTACCACTGAGCTACATCCTCGTCCCTTTATTGTAATTTGAGACAGGGTCCCATGAGGTGGCACAGGCTGGCCTCCAACTTGTGATCCTCCTGCCTCAGCTTGATGCAAGATTCTTGCATAATCCCCTTCCTCTTGTCCAAGCCCTTGTCAAGTCTGCATTTGGTGCTGGGAGAATTCTGTGTGGCCCCAGGGCACCCATGTTGGGTCCTGGTTCACCGTGGGCCAGTCTGCTCCTTCAGGAGTGACTGCCATGCCCCAGGCCCACGGTGCACATGGACATTCACCTTGTCACCTGTGCACAGGAAGGAAGTGCTGCCCACCGTTAACCAGTAAACACATCATGCAGTTTACCACGAGGCACAGCTGGGATGAGAGGCCCGCTTCTGAGTTCAGAGAAGGGACCTCGTGTCTCTGCGTGCACAGGAAGATGGCGTCAGGAGGACCTGCTCTTTACCTTGCATATCCTTGAGACAGGGATGCTGCTAAACGTCCGTAGCATGTTGGCCTTCACCCCCGGCGGTGGCTCAAACACAAAGATGCGACCCGCACGGAGCAGATTCACAGGCACCTGGGGAGGACACAGTGCCTGTGACCACGCTGCTGGACGTGCAAGCAGTCGGCACAGGAGGCCAGGCAGTGCACCAGCACGAGTCCCTGTCTTCACTCACCTTGGGGTTGATCTCCATGGTGAGGAACAGGCGGAAGCAGGCATGCGGCTGCAGGGAGTGCAGCTTCTTCTCCAGCTGCATCAGCCACCCTGGGGCCAGGTGCACGTTCTTCAGCATCACCCACCTGCACACAGGAGAGCCACCGCCACATGTGGGTCCCTGCCAGAATTCTTGGGGACGTGGGTTTTTTAATCAAATCCGAGCAAGCCTACCTGCCCGACTTCACAGCAGTGTTTATCGCCTTATCTGCTTGGTTAAAACCTTCCGCTGAGCCTGGCACGAGGGAGCTTAGTGTTAGCAACAGCAATCTGGTGCTCCAAGGCCACCATGGCCCCGTGAGACCACCAAGAGCCCTTACCAATCGCAATGGAAGTGATCTGCGTGTTCTGCTCGGCCGCGAGGTCCTCCACGTGCCCGCTGGCGTCATACCCAGGCACAGAGCACATCAGGACAGGCGTGTTTGGCTTCACCTGCAGATGAAGGAGGCAGAAGTGAGAGAAGAAGACATCATGTGCTTGTCAAGGGGCATCCCAGGGTGCGGCCGAGATGCAGTCTCTGGGCTGAGGAGAGGGCAGCAGGGAGCCGGGCAGGTTAGGGTCCTGAGCAGTGCCTGGTGTTGGAGAAGACTGCAGCCAGGAGGCAGAGCGCAGCCAGGAGGCAGAGCAGAGCCGGGGAGTCGGGGGTGGGCAGCTGCTGGTGGGAAGTCAGGGGCACGGGGCTAGGGCATTACCTCTGTGCCCACAATGTGGGTCAGGTCAAGCGGCTGCTCCATGATGGACATAAAGGACTCCCCCAGGTTCGTGGACACAAACACATGGGCCATGGCCAGCAGGCGATCAGGCCGGAAAGCCTGGATCAGGAGCAGGCGGTGGACAGCCTGCCCAATGGGAGCTGAAATGAAGCGTGCAGCTGGCTGAAGGACATGATCATGCCGGCCACCTGGTCCACCCAGAGCACCTGCTGCCCCAGCGCGGGGTGCTCCAGATGCGGTCAAACCCCACCCCAAACCTCTCGTTCTCCTAGCCTAGAGGACTTCCCCACCTCCTGCTGCTTCTCCAGCCCTGAACACCCTGCGACAGGACACACCTTGGTGCCATTTGTTGATTATTTACTTACTTGTAAAATGTGTGATCACAAGAGGGTCCCTCAGTTTTAACACTGAACTACTCACCTTGGGAACCAGTGGCTTGTTATTTTTTGGGAATGTCACTTCAAGCAGAAAACCCCTCACTTAAATTCAGGCCCAGAAAGGGACCCCAGGGGCTGGGACACCACTCACTTGCAGGAGTCTCCTCACTCCAGAGGTAGGGCACTGTCTGTTCCGGAGAGCTGCTGTCCAGCCAGATGCCAAACTGCTGTGGAGACAACACAGAAAGCACCGTGGGACAGAGCTGGCACTTTGTGTGGTACTGGGGAATGAAACCCAGGGCCCTGCCCTCCCAGAGCTGACCTCGCGGCAGAAGCCGAGTGGGCGCACAGGAACGCACAACCCTGCACTCAAGGTTATGCAGCATGCCACCTTTATATTTTAAAATATTTTTAGTTGTAGATGGACACAATACCTTTATTTTATTTATTTATTTTTTATGTGGTGCTGAGAATCGAGCCCAGTGTCTCACATGTGCGAGGCAAGCACCTTGCCACTGAGCCCCAGCCCCAGCCCCAGCATGTGATCATTAGTGCCAATTCCTGGGATGAGGCCGAGCGCCCCAGTGGTCCATCCCGAGGAGTCCCCTACCTCATCTGCCTGAATCTTGGAGATCAGGTCTCTGAATGCAGGAAGACAGCTCAACCTCACGACCGCCTCTGCCTGCTCCACAGTCAGCCCCTGGATCTTGGGGGTGGATCCTGCGCTCAGAACCATCTCTTTCCCTCTCAAGAAGTGCTGGAACTCTGCATCATAGGTGGGCTCCCTGAGGAGGGTAGACAGGCAGGCAGACCTTATGTTCGCTTCTGTTGGCTTAAGTCAATGTACCCTCATGTGAAATGCCAGCACCCACAGAGGGCAAGCCCCCAGAGGGAGAGCAGGCCGTGGCCTTACCCCACGGTGCCCTTCAGTTTGATTCTGGCCAGCAGCATGGCGAAGGTGATGTGATCCTGATGCAGCATGCCTCTTGCCACCCGGTTAAACGCCACCTGAGGACACATGGACATGCACGTTCCTCAAGTGTTGTTTTATTTTTCATATATATATTAGCTGTTAATAGACCTTTATTTTATTTATTTATATGTGATGCTGAGAATTGGACCCAGGGCCTCACACATGCCAGACGAGTGCCCTGCACTGAGACCCAGCCCAGGGCCCCACACATGCTGGACAGAGCTCCTCCACTGAGCTACCCGACATCCCTGCCCCGACAGCGGGTCGTCCACCTGGAAGAGGTCCTTGGTTATGATGGAGAGGCGCTGGGTGTGGTCGGTGATGCCCTTCAGGTTCGGGTTCTCATACAGGACGTTGTGGTAGATGTCCAGGAAGAACTGCAGGGAGTACTGGTACAGGAAGTGGATCTGAAAGGAGGCACAATGTCAGGTCACCCAACTGGCACCACACAGAGGCAGCAGGCCCCGGCTGGGTGACCCAGGGTGCCAGGTCACCTGCTTCAGGGACTCCATGGTGAAGTAGATGCTGCTGCAGGCGGTGGAGAGTGGCAGGTACTGCTGGGACACCGTCTCCACCTCCTGCATGACGATGTCTGTCTCCTCCACTTTCCTGGTGACCTCGGCAGCCTCCCTCTTGAGGTTCTCCAGAGTTGTTATGATTGTGTCGTCATCCAAAATGCGCCCCTTCACCTCATTCAGAGCTTGTAGCAGAGACTTTTCCAGCTGACGTAACCGTAGCTGGAATTCTCCTGCAGTGACACAAACACACTTTGCTGTAATACATTTGTTCAAAAGGAAAGAGCGCCCTCCCAAGTGTGCAAACTCAACCACCGGGTCCTCCCAGTCCCTCGGGTCAGCCTCCTTGCCTGCACCACCCCTTGCAGGTGGGCAACAGGCCCATACCTTGAAGCTTCAGGAGGTCAGACCGTTTCTCGTCCACATCAGGTCTTTCTGCTTTGAGGACCTCATTGAGACACTGGCTTTGCAAACTGCTTCGGGTGACTGTGAAGTTCACAAAAGTAACCCGCGAACAGAGATCCGGTGGGAACTCAACCTGCCGAAGGGTGCAGCAAAACAGTCTTTACCCCGCCGCCAGACCACACGGCCAGTACTCCCCTGTGAACCACCTCACTGCTTACCGTCGGGTCCCGGGTGGACAGGAAGATGACGAATGATGGCGACAGGTCTATGTCCTGGTCACCCAGGGTAATCAGCACTCGCCCCCCAGTTCGCCGGACTTCGCGGTTCAGGACTGGATTTAACACTGGGTCGTAGCTTTCCACGTCCTGGACGGCACAGGAGGAAAGCCAAGCTCACCTTCAGGTGACTGTGTGCACTGTGACTTCCCACCTAGAAGCCACCAGCCACTTAGACCTGCACGGCCTCATAGATTGCCCTGGTCTACATGTGGCTGCTTAGAACTCAGCTCTTAGTCACATTGGCCACAGAGGTGCTCAGTAGCCACGTGTGGCTCGTGGCTCCCGGGCTGGACACCTCAGACTGTGAGACATGTCACCACACAGTATGCTCTGGTGGGCAGTGCTGACCTCGACCCTCTAAACGGAATTCTAAATGCAAACAGTGCTTTTGTTTGATGTGTGTGTGCACATGCGTGTGTACATATATATATATATAGATCTCCAATAAATTTTTTTTTTTAGTGATACTGGAGATTGAAACTTTCTCCTGGTTCTGATAGCAAGCCAATTCTAATGTTGCCAGCATTTGCACATGGTTTAGTGTTACTTTACATCAACTGTATTTGAAGAAAAGTAAACACAGCCCTAAAAGGAATTCACTCTCAGAAGCAGGTCTCAAGAATGCAGACATAAACACCAACCTGGACCAGAAGAGGGTTGCCAAATCTCAGCGCACTCTCCAGATTCTTTCTGAAGGCATCATCCAAGAAACTGGTACGTGTTATTTTACGATCCTTATACTCATTCATAATGAATTCCGTGGCTTGTCCGGAGGGGTCAATGATCAGTGGATACCTGAGGATGAGGCCACAGAAGACAGGTTATGAAGTCCAGCAGGGAAAGCAGGGTCCCTGACAAGACAGGAAGTAAGAAAGGCCATCACCACTCAGGGTGACTGCTGGACATTTCCAGATTCACCAGGCAAGACAGACAAGACTTGAATGCTTCATGTGCGATGGAGTCACCCCTAGGGCATGGTGGCCTCACCTATGATCCCAGCAACTAGAGGGGCTGAGGCAGGGGGACCAAGTTCTAGGTTAGCCTTAGCAACTTAGTGAGGCCCCGTCTCAAAACAAGAAGTAAACAGGGCTGGGAGTATAGTTCAGTGGTAGAGCACCCCTGGGTTCCATTCCTAGTGCTACGGTAGGAGGTGGGGACCCATAAGCTTGAGTCATCTGCTGTAGAACTGTGACAAGCAGGTTGCGCTCAGAGCACCCTGCTTGTCTCCCAAGGCCAAGCAGCCCATGTCTGCATTTGCTACCCTCCCAGCCAACGGCAGAGGCAGGCATTAACGACAATGCCACAGCATCACTGGAGGGTCCTCAGGGGGCTGGGGATAGATAGGCTGTAAGCCTGGCAAGCGCTCTGCCTTCGCCACACGAAGCCCCAGCGGCACAGGAGGGACCAGCATCCAGGGCTGGGGAGTGGCCCTGGAGTCGAGTCTGGCTAGCACGTGTGAAACCTGTACTACAGAGGAAAGAGCTGGCTTCTTAGTGTTTGCATGGGCAGCACCCTGTCAAGTGAGATGCCATCCCATCACTCACAACCAGACTATAAGACAAGTACTGTCCCCAACTCCACCTCATTAGGAGGAAACAAAGGCACAGAGGGGCTGGAGTCAAGGGTCAGCTGGCCAGAGACCCCAACAGACCACACACCAGGTGGTAATGATTCCTGGCTTGTGCAGAATTTGGACACTGCTGAAGATCCTTCCAACCTCTGGTCACCAGATCCACTCCAACTACACAGGCAGGCTCAGGTGTCCAGTCACCTGTTGAGTGTCCTGGGGGACACCGAGCTCCCACCAGTCTTTTGGCTGGCACCTGTATCCTACAGGCTTTGCATTTTCATTTGTGCCAGGCAACTGCTGAGGACACCCAGGGGCGGGACTCCAGGTCAAAGGCTGGGGGGTTTCTCATGTAGACAAAGGCAGCCCCGCACACAGACTGTATGACTGACTGGTGCCATGCAGCACAGCCCGCAGGCCGATTCCAAATGGCCTCTGGCAGAGCCAACATGGTTTTTTGTCCTCAGGACAATGGCACACAGGAAGGGCTCAGCAGAGGTTTGAAGACGCTAGAAGATGTTTACATGGGGTTAGGAAGAAGTCTGGGACGTCTTTCAAGCCAGGGGACTCGTTCTGGTTGGAAGTTCACTCACTCTCAGGGTGAGGGGACTTGATGCAGTTGGTCCTGAGGCTTCCCTGTGGCTTCTTGCACCAGGCCCACATCCCCTGCAGTTATGTTTCACCTCTGCTCTGGTTTTCTTTCTCTTTTCTTTTTAGACAGGATTTTGCTAAGTTGCTGAGGCTGGCCTCGAACTCACAATCCTCCCAGCTCAGCCTCCTGAGTAGCTGGTATTACAGGCACGCATCACCACACCCAGCTTTATCCCAGCCGTCCACAGGGAAACACGAAACAATTTTCCATTTAGATAACTATTTCAAGTTCTTGCAGTATTTTGAGAGAGGACTGTCAATGTCCACTCCAACACCCAACTGCCAATGAATTTTAAAAGGTTACAGGAAACATTCATTGTGAACAATTCAGATCATCATGCTGTGAGAATAAAAGGAACTGTGCACACCCTGCTGCCAGCGACGAGGGCCAGCCTGTCAGTACTGCCTGTGTGACACTTCCTACTCCTCCCTCCTGAAGAGGGGCTTTGGGAACAGAAACGTGCCCTCCCCACATCCTGCCCTGCCTCTTGGTGTCTGAGCACTTACCTGTTGAACCGTTTTAGCATGATGGCATTTTCTGTGCACAGGTCATCAGCAGGCAGCGAGCTGGCTTGCCAGCGAAGACGCTCGTCAGCATTGGAGAGATACTCTGTCCTCGCGATGTCTGTGCGGAACTGAAAGGCAAGGCTGGTTATCTCCCCCTCACCCAGCTACAGTGAGGTGGGGCTCTCAAGCCCCTCCAAGCCTGCTCCTCATCCGTCTGGCCCACACCTGCTGGCAGTGCCCCAGGACCCACCTGGATGTTGGCTTGCTGTAAGTGATGGGACCAGGTGGTGAACAAGTTCTGCCGCATCTGCTGGTCAAAGTAGCCTGCATAAGCAATAAAGGCAGCTGACAGGAGGCAGTCCCCGGCAATGGTGGACATCTGGTTTTTGAAAGTTTCACTTGTTTTTTCCCATCGTTCGCGTTCAGCAGACAGACTTTTCAGAAGAGCGGTGCTCCGGTTCACCTAGGAGGGAGAGCGAGGCGCAGCTCAGGCAGGCGCCTTCCAGCTGCACCTTGAGGGCCGCAAACGAGTTTACCCACACCCCACACGTGTGCAGGGCTCTGGGTGGCTGGAAACCGGCTCTGGTACATGGGCCACCTATGCGCGATGACAACACAAGTGTCAGAATGTCATCAGGACGAGAGCGGAGGACAGGGCATCCCCTCTCAGCCCGGGGACACGTGCATGTGCAGAGCTGGGTGTGGGAGGAAAGGGCCCGAGGTGAGGAAGGGCTGGGTGAGACCAAAGGAAGGCAGCGTGGCAGAAGATGTGGAGCCTACTTTGATGATGAGGGTGGGGAGGGAGAGGGAGACAGGTGTGCGGAGGCAGCGGGGGAGGACTCGCTGGCTGGACTGTCCAGCTGGTCTCTATCCTAGCACTACGTGGTTAACACCACCAGACACTAAAGCGCTAATTCGCCGAGATCCAGATGGCCTGGGGCGCTGAGGAAACGTCTGGATCTCGGCTTCCACTGAGGGTGGCCACGAGCACTGCTTCTGGAGCAGGTCGAGACCACCTCCAGGAGCCGCAGGCAAGGCGGCAGGCAGGCTGAGCACGCCAGCGTACCTTGGCTTCCACAGCCGCCAGGTCTGCCTTGATGGCTTGGGCCTCAGAGATGAGCACCGCGTACTCCTCCTTGTAGCGGGCGATGCTGGCCTCCAGGTCCCGGATCATCTGCTCCACCTCGTTGGCCTTCTGCTGGTTGTCCTTGGCGTCATCTTCCAGCTTCTGCAGCTCGTTCCGCAGGGGCTCCACCCTCTTCAACATGTCTGCATAGTTCAGCTGGGAAAGTCAAGTTGACAGCGGTCATTCAGAAGAGGCAGGAGGAGAGTCACCTTTCCCACGAGCCAGGGCCAGGTCTTACCTGTGCGATCGCCCATTTCACCATGGGGCCGCACGCCAGGGAGGCCCGGTTGACAATCTCGTAGTTGTAACTCGGGTTGGACATGTAGTTTTTCTTCATCTTCTCCCTTATGGCATCACTGCAAAAGGGGAATTTTATTTCTGAGCACAGGGAGGACAAAGGTGAAGTGTTTTCAGGAAGCTGAAAAGTGAAGGACAGAGCCAGTGCTTGTCTCCCTTCCCCAGGGAACACAGTGGGGAGCCACACCAACAGCTGGTTCTCGGGAAAGTGGACGCTGATGGAGGGCCGTGGACCTTCTGGTCCCTGCCCCTTGTCCCACAGGAGAGAGACCCTCAGGCCAGTTTTGCCACAACAGGATGGGGCCCTTGCTCTGACTTGAGCAAAGGGTCGTATCCTTACAGAGCTCATCCCTGGCGGAAGAGAGCTGGCCGGCAGGGTGGAGAGGCGAGGAAAGCACTGTGGAAACTCGGCCTTCTGCAGAGGGGACAGCCTTGGGAGGCGCTTGAGGGGTTGGGTAACCTGCACAATCCTTCTGTGATGCCATCCCTCAGGAAAACCTCATCGCCAACAATGCTCAGACACCACCTCCATTCCCAGTGCCAAGCCAGTTCCTACGCCCCACCTGATCTCCTCGGCCGAGAAGTTGACGATGGTGGGAATGAAGTTCTCACGCATGATGATAGAGCGGATCTGCTTCCAGTCAGTGGTGCTCTCGCCCAGCAGCAGGCAGATGGATTCCAGTGCCAGCTTCACAGCGGCAGGAGGGTTGGCCATGGAGCGTACTTCCACCAGGTGCTGCTTCTTGATGGACTTCACGGCTGGGCCCAGCAGGTGTGCAGGATGCAGGGACAGAGGGCAAGGCAAGGAGGAGTGAGCCACCACGGCCAGGCGGCTGCTCACAGGGTCCCCAGGGCAAGGCTCTGTCTCTAGTCCTCTGAACAGAGGTGCTAACCTTGTAAATGACTAAGGGGGCCTTACGTACTCAGTCTACACCAGCGCTCCCTGAAGAGTAGGATATTGCTTTAAAAATACCTCACAACAGAGCGGGGGGCTTAAGGGCAGATAATTTGCCTAGCCATGGATTCGATCCCCAGCACCAAAAAGCAAAACAAAATAAAATGCCCTACAAATTCTAATTTCTTTATCTCCAAAATAATGTAATGGTATGTTACTTTATACAATTTCAACAAAGACCTTTTCAATCCGTTACGGTGTTGAATGCAGTATCGCCTGGGAATGAACCCAGGGGTGCTCTACCACTGAGCCATGTCCCCAGCCCTTTTTATTTTTTGAGACAGGGTCTAAATTGCTTGAACTATCGAGATCCACTGCCTCAGCATCCCAAGTCACAGTGATTACAAGTGTGCACTGCCGCGCCCAGCAAGGCCCCGTTAGTTACTGGGTGAACTACAAACCAAAAAAGATTTGCAGGCTTCCTTACACAGGCATGTAAGGATGGCAGAGTGAGTTGTGAGCTGTAGATCCTGGAACTAGTGGCCACTGGCTAAGAGCAGGCAACACTGAACACTTATTGGTACTTTTTTCATGAAATTCAAGCCAGGGGTTGGCAAATAGCATATTTACATAAGCATCAATAGATCTTTAAAAATACATTGTGATGTTAAGCTTATTTTGCCAAATTCCTATTACAGGAAGGGTCTCACTACGTATGGTAAGTAGAGACTGGCTTCATGGGAACTCTGCTGTAAGAGATGGTATTATGGTTTGGATGTGAGGTGCCCCCAAAAGCTCATGTGTGAGGCAGTACAAGAAGGTTCAGAGGAGAAATGATTGGGTTAGGAGAGCCTTAACCTAATCACTGAATCAATCCCCTGCTGAGGAATCAACCAGTGGTAATGAGGGCGGTAGGTATGGCTGGAGGAGGTCGGCTCTGGGCTATGTATTTTACACCTGGTGAGTGGAGTGCCTCTCTCTGCTTCCTGACCATCATGTGAACTGCTTCCCTCCAGCACACTCTTCAGCCATGATGTTCTGCCTCACCTCTAACCCCAATGTTGAGACCTGTAAAACTGTTCTTGTGGGGATTTTTAGTCACAGCAATGAAAAAGCTGACTTAAACAGATGGAGACATCCTGAGGATTTACAAAAGCCTCAGGTATCTGCCAACAATTCTTTGGGTGCACTACCAGCACCTCGAGGGAGGCCCACGTGTGGTCTAAGTCACCATCATCTGAGAGGCTGGGGGACGGCAGCCTTTTGGAAAGCGCAGCTGCGACTGCACTCCCGTACCATTCTGGGCCTCGATGACAGCAGGCTCCACTTTATCGAGATCCTCCTTGACACTCATTTGCTTGTCTGCGATTACTTCCTGCTGCTTGTGCAGCTGCTCCTGAATCTCCTGGCTCATGACCTAGAAAGAAAAGATAGCTCAGGCACAGGGTGAGCCTTGGACCCCCGCTGAGTGCCTCCTGGTCAGCAGCTCACACCACCCTCAAACCCTACAGCCCACCCAAACCACCCCTGCTTCCCCACTAGGCTGCACAGGCCCAGTGCCACATCTGCTCCTGGAACAGGAAGCACCTTTTTCTTTTCAGCCTCCTGCTGGTCTTTCACCATCTTTTTCAGCTTGTCGTTGGCTGCTGCGTTCTTCACCTCTAGCTCCTGGCTCTTTATCCTCAAGTCCCGGCGCAGTTCTTCTACCTAAAGAGCAAAACCCATGCTGGGAAACGGGCACACGCACCAGTCACCCTGCCGGGCCTTGCTGTAGCTGCTCGCAGGAGTGAGGCATGTGCCTTGACGTACCTGATCAACGGTTTCTTTGATTTTTCTGAGCCCGACGTTCAAGTGCATCTGCTGCTCCTCCAGCTCGCTACGCTTCTCGTGGAACAGGTTGGCATAGTGGTTGATGAAGTCCAGGTAGTGGCGAGGCGTGATGGCCATTGTCCTGCCTCCCCGCTTTGCCAGCCGAGCGTTAGCCTTTCAGAAGATAAGTTAAACCTTTTCACTCTTCAGGATGCTCTCTGGGATTCAACCTCAGAAACTGCTAACTGTTCCACTTGGACAGACCACAGCATGACGCAGTGGGATGAATGAGTCCTCAGGGGTCAGAATACTCCAGCTGGCTTCAGTCACTTACACGCTCTCAGGAAGCACCCTAAGAGCCAGGTGAGGTGGCACACACCTATAATCCCAGTGACTTGGGAGGCTGAGGCAGGAGAATTGCAAGTTCAAAGCCAGCCTTAGCAACTTAATGAGGCCCTAAGCAATTAAGCAAGACCCTGTCTCAAAAATAAAAAAGTCTAGGGATGTGGCTCAGAGGTTAAGTGCCCCTGGGATGGATCCCCAGTATCAGGGGTAGGGGTGTGGGGACAGCAGCCCCCGAAACCTTTAAGCCTTTAACTTCTCTAAAAAGGGTGGTGAGGGCTGGGATTGTGGCTTAGCGGTAGAGCGCTCGCCTAACACGGGCGGGACCCGGGTTGGATTCTCAGCACCACATAAAAAAAAAATAAAATAAAATAAATAAAGGCATTGTGTTGTGTCCATCTACACAAAAGATTCATTTTTTCTCTCTTAAAAAAAAAAAGAAAAAAAAAGGGTGGTGATTGTGCCACTTCAGAGGTGCCGTCCCCATGAACAGGCGCCATACTCTGGATCATCCTGTCAGCGCCAGCATGCCTGCCCCCCAGCCTTTCTTGCTTATTTTCAACAGAGAGACATGTCGACAGGTGTTGTGGCCATCTGTGATTCGAGGCTCTGGTCTTTGACTAGGAGGGAGCTGCTGGAAGCAGGATGGTGGAAATCAGCAGCAGAGAGAAGCCTGCACCAGACAACACCCTGGAGGCCACAGAGAGCCTGCAGACAGTGGTGACAGGACACTCACAAGCCCACGTGGGTTTTCCTGGCAGAAAGGACTAGTGTGGACTTGTCTGTTCCAGAGATCCTAGTGCAGTGGCCAGCAGACAATGGCCAGCAGGTCCAAGCCTGCCCGACAGACCCTGCAGGGAGACTGGTCCAGCCCCGGCCCTGTGTTCACATGTGGTCCATGTAGGCTCTCTGCTCCTGCAGCAGCACCGAGCAGCTGCGCAGGAACTTGGGGGGCCTGCAAAGCCTTACTCTCTGCTTTTTAAAGAGAATGTGTGTGTCCCCACCGGGCACAAGGGTGTACACCTTGATCCCAGCCGTACGGGAGGCTGAGGCAGGAGGATCAAAAGTTCAAAGCCAGCCTCAGCAAAAGTGAGGTGCTAGGCAACTCAGTAAGTCCCTGTCTCTGCCCCTGAGTTCAAGCCCATGTACCCCCCTTGCCCCCCCCCAAAAAGAGAATGCATGTGTCCCAAGGGCAGAGAAGATGGTTGTAGTTTAGAGAGAGCCCATGGGGGCTATAAAGGTCAGGGTGCTCAGAGTTCCCAGCCTGGTGACAAGGATGAGGTTCCATCAAAGAGGTAAGAAGTCAGGCAAGATACAATTCTTCTGCAGTGACGGAATGGTATCAAATCTGAAGTGTCACAAGGCCCATTTTTATCTCTGCTGAACCCACCTGGTGAAGAGTCTGATGGACGAAGACACAGCTGTTTACAATGGCTTCCCGATGTGATGGGGGCTGGGGCAGCTTGTCATACACCACGGGCATGTAATCTGGAACAATGTAGTTGGGCTTCTCCAGGTCCATTTTACTTGTGAACTCCTTGCCAACCTGGTACAGTGCTTCAGTGGACCAGTCACCAAACCAATTCAACACACACCTGGAAAAGGTGCCCCTGTCTCAAACGGCCACCAAGAGCAGGTCTGCCTTGAAGGGATACCAACTATTCTGACCCAGACCCAGGAGAGGACCAGCATACCTGTTGAAAAGGGCTGGCGAGGTGGCTGCGCGGTCCTTGAGCCCCTCAGAGGACGGGTTCATGGTGAACACCACATGCAGGTTGCGGATGACCTGGCTGGTGAACCACTTGTAGAGCTCCTCGTGGGAATCCAGCATCAGGCCCTCCTTCTGGGCCCCCTCTTTGCACTGTGTCATCAGAGTGGCGTACTCGTCTCCTTCAAAGAGACCCGGGACCTGGGGAGCAACGCAGCACTGACTTGCTGGCCTCTCAGTGCCAGCTAATAATGGGCAATGGGGCCCAGCTCATGACTCTTACCTCTCCATTGGCCAGAAGGGTGTTCATTCGCTCTAGGAATCCAGAATCTAAGACATTGGATTCGTCCATTATGAATGCGATCTTCTCATTTTTGCAGCCAGAACGTCTCAGTACTGTCCGAAGATCTTCATCAAAATCTTCCCCCGTGTACTTTCTATGGACCTACAGAAGCGGTGGGCAAGTTAGGTCCAGCTAACTCAGGGCTTTACCAGGAATCAGGAATCCGTTGCTGGATTACAGGCTACTATCCAGACCCACCTTGATCTGGTACACACTCAAGCCGTTCATCCAGGCGACGAACCGAGACAGGGTAGTTTTTCCTGCTCCACTAACACCAATCAGAAGCAAGTGTCCTTGAGGTTGACGGAATATTCTGAAACATTATCAGAGCTGATAAATTTTAGGTTTCCATGCCTCATTCCTCTTTTTTTTTTTTTTTTTTTTAAATATATTTTAGTTGCAGATGGACACAATGCCTTTACTTATTTATTTACATGAGGATCAAACCTGGTGCCTCACAAGTGCTAGGCAAGCGCTCTAACATGTAGCCCCAGCCCCAGCCTCCTCAGTCCTCACACTTCTTTAGGATTGTGTCCATGATATTTGGAATGTCTACACTTGAATGTGTACAATAAACATTTGTGGAACAATGGTGTTTGGCCAGGTCCAGTGGGGATGAAAGATCAGTAAGACGTGGTTCTGTCCTCCAGACTCTCAAAAGACCTGGCAGGTGAACCCAAATCCGCAGGAGGCTGACAGGGCTCTAACTGATGGTAGCCTACAGTGCTGGGGGGAGAAGAGTGAAGTTCCTCTGGGGACAGAAATTAAGGACAGCTGAGTGTGGTGGTGCATGCCTAGAGTCCAGCTGATCACAACTTCAAGGCAGCTGGGCAACTTAGCAAGACCCTGTTTCAAAATAAAACCAAAAGGGCAGGGATGCAGCTCAGTGGGAGAGTGCTGGCCTAGCATGCATGGGGCCCTGGGTTCAATCCCTAATCCACAACAATTAAAAACAGAATAATAGTTTAGAACAAGTAAGCTGGACTTGGAAAGATGACAAGGGGGAAGGTGCTTGGCAGAAAGGACTGAGGTGGAGGTGGGGGAGGATAGCACGAGGCCTGGTACAATGCCACACTGGGTCAAGAGCAACTGAGGCAAGGAGCTGGCAGGCACCATCGAGAGACCCACCTGTCAATCCTGAGCACGTGGTCCAGCACCTCATTGAACAGGACCAGAGGAACGTCAAGTTCTTCTTCATAGAAGACTTTCAGCCTAGCTTTGACATAATCTCTTAATTCTTCTTGGTCTACTGGGATATAATCCTATAAAAAAGTTAACATACAAATCATTTAGAGGAAATCATCTGAGTTATTAAAACAAAGTCAACTGTATTTCCTTGACTATGAAGAAACTTGAAAAACATGCTGCAAAAGATAATAATTTTTACAACCCAGCAACAAAACTGAGTAGATCTCTTCCTTTTTCCTTGTCTACCTATCTATCCATCATACTGGGGATTGAACCCAGGGGTGCTCTGCACTGAGCTATATTCCCAGCCTTTCTAAGTGTTTATTTGAAGACAAGGTCTCACTAAGTTGTACAGGCTGGCCTCAAACTTGTGATCCTTGTGCCTTGGTTTCCTGAATTGCTGGGATTACAGATGTACACCACTGTACCTGGCTTTTTGAATCTATTATTGATTTACCTACCTATCTATCGATCGATCATACCAGGGATTGAACTCAGAGGCACTTGACCACTGAGCCACACCCCAAGCTCTATTTTGTATTTTATTTGGAGACAGAGTCTCTCTGAGTTGCTTAGTCCCTCACTGTTGCTGAGGATGGCTCTGAACTCTCGATCCTCCTGTCTCAGCTTCCCCGGCCGCTGGGATTACAGGTGTGTGCCATTGTGCCTGGCTAGATGTATTTATTTTTGAATCTGCAGAGAAAACTAAAATTTATTGAAAGTTGTCAAGACTTAAATATGTTAAGAGATATACTGTGATCAGGGAGAGAAAAACACTACTATAAAAATGCTGGTTCCATGCAAATTGGTAAAGAGACACTATAATCCCTATCAGAATCTCAGTGGTGGTGGTGGTGGTTTTGGTACAAGCTAATTCCAAGTTTCCTTTGCAGGAGGAAGGGCTGAGAATGGCCAAGTTCTCCTGGAGGAGCAGCAGGTGTGGGTGCCTGTCCTCTCTGATAGGCGTACTGCCATCCTGAGGACAAGGTGGTGTTGGCACAGAAAGAAACAAACAGAGCAGGGGAAGAGGACGGAGCCTCAGAACAGACCCCTGCACAAAGGAAACTGTTGAGATGGGTGACACTGCAGAGCAAGGAGTATGCAATAACAGTCTGGGACAACAGCTGTCCACAAGAGAAAGACTGAAGATGGGTCCCTAGCTCATGCCCCACCCTAACTCAATCAGAGACAAATTAGGGGTTGAAATTATAAACCTTGAAGAATGTTCTTCAAAAGACCTTGAGAGAAAGAGGAAGAAAAAAGCCACTAGGAAGTGTTTTCTATCAATGAAAAAGGATGAGGACTGGTGTCTAGAATCATGTGAAGCTCCAGGGACCCTGCTCGGACGGATCTCCCTGTTTCTGGCTTGTTAGGCCTCCACCCAGCACGCCTTCCCTGACCTCAGGGGCCTGTTGTCTTCAGGAGACAGGGGCTTGCTATGTTAATCTTCTTTAGAGAAAAGAGACAATTCATAGCTGCTCTGGAAATGTCAACTCCAATTAGCATATGGAGTCTTTCACACCAGCCTTTCACAATTGCCCGAGCAGTGTGAGCAGAGTGAAAGCACCGTGGTGGTGCGAGGGATTCTGTGGCAGTATGCAGTAGACCCGATGCTCCTTGCTGCCCACTGTGGGGCAGGACGCAGTGGGGGCCAACCTCAGAGTGGGCACTGCTATTTAAAAAAAAAAAAAAATATATATATATATATATATTTTTAGTTGTCAGTGGATGTTTGTTTGTTTATTTGCGGTGCTGAGGATGGAACTCAGTGCCTCAGACATGCTAGGCAAGTGCTCTACCACTGAGCCCCAGCCCCAGCCTGGCACTGCTGTTCTGGATAGGGACTTGCTACCTTGCCCAGGCTGGCCCTGCACTTGCGGTCTTCCTTCTGTGGCCTCCTGGGTAGCAGGGATCCCTGTGCCTGGTGAGGAAGGAAGTACGTGTGAGACAGTGCCTGTTACCTTCGACAGCCAGTTGCTGTACAGGATGGGCCGGCTCATGGCTTTCTCCTTGTCTATGTTGGGAAAGTGCTTCAGGGCAACCATGTCGATGTTCTCATCAGTCCAGCGCCGCTCCTCGTCTTCCACAAGCCTGTGGGTAGGAGAGCAGCATGTGGTGGAGCAGCTGGAGGCCCCAGCAAGAGATACCAGGTGTGGGGGGCACGGTGCAGTCTTTACCATCTGGTCAGTTACCACAGGGAGGAGCCCAGGACTCTGGGACTCAGGGCGGCTTAAACAAGCTCAATTTTCCCCTTCCTTTCTTCCTCACCCCTTTTGTTCCCTCAGTATTGGGGGAACCCAGAGCCTCAGGCACTGATCTCTCTCCTTAGCTCTTTTTATTTTAAAAATAAGTCTCGTTGTCTAGGCTGGCCTCAAACTTGCAATCCTCCTGCCTCAGCCTCCCTATCAGCTGGAATTACAGGCATGTGCCTCTATACCAGGCAGATTTTGACATTAATATGAAAACCCTCAGAACTATGGCACCACCATTACGTTAAAAAAAATTCCTCTAAAAACATTTAATTCCAGGGTAGTTTAAGAAATGAAAATATATACAAATCCTGGTTTGGGAATGCAAAAATATAATTTTTTTTTTGAGATGAGAAATGAGGGAGAGGTTTCTCCCTATGCTTCCCAGGCTCGTCTCAAACTCGGACTCATGCAACCCTTCCACCTCAGTCTCCTGAGTAGCTGGGACTGCAGGTGCACATCGTTGTTCCTGGTGCATGTAACTGTTCCTGCCTCAAATCTGGTTTTAAGCTTGCTAAAAATAAATGCTTGGGCTGGGGATATAGCTTAGCTGGTGGAGTGTTTGCCTCGAATGCACAAGGCCCTGGGTTCAATCCCCAGCACCACAAAAAAGAAAAAAAAAAAAAAAGCACAGTCACAAGAACTCCAAGCAGTGGAGAACGGAACCAACAGGAGCCTTGGCTTCCCTTACCTATCCTGGAAGAGACGGAGGGCTTCATGGGCCCAAATCCGGATGAGGCCTTCAACAGGCAGCGTCTCCAGGGGCCGCAGTGCTTCAAAGATACCTCTGACCCACCTGGTCATTTCACGGGGTGAATAGATATAGTGGGGTTGTGTATCCTGAGTGAATCTCTCCTGTGGGAACGAGAGAAATGGAAGTTGCATGTAAGCATTTTAAGACGTGGAAAAGCGTCTACATTTTTATATTAAAGACAAAGGATCTAGACCCTGGGATACTTAAGGATGCGCTGGTAAACAACCTTAAGGCTGGAACACCTGGGATGGGGATGTGGCTCCATGGCAGAATGCTTGACCAACACCTGTGACATCCTGGGTTCCATCCCCAGCACTACAACTCACCCCAGTGAGTTGAAGCCACTATCAGAATAAAGGTAGAGTCAAGCTTCTCACTTTATGTTAAAACATGTTTAAAGATCTAAATCTTTAAAAATAAATAACAACAAAATTCTTCTAAAAATACTTAAAAAACAAAATATTGGGAAAAAAATATTTGCAGTCCAGGAAAGGGAAGAGCTACGCACATGGCACCCACCCATCAGCCAGCACCTCGGGAGCTGAGGCAGGAGGACTGCAAGCTGGAAGCCAGCCACAGCAACATAAGTAAGACCCTGTCCCAGAATAAAACAAGAGTAGGGGACGTAGCTTAGTGATAAAACACCCCTGGTGGAAACCCCTGTACTGCCAAAACCAGAACCAGAACCAGAGGGCACCAAGAGCAAGACAGACACACCAATGGAAACCACGTGGCCAGTCACCACTTGTTAAAGGGCAGCCGGGGAAGGCTTAACAGACGTGCAAATGCAGACCATAAAAACCACCTCTTGTTAAAGGGGCAAAGACCTTTTCTTGACTTTTTTTTTTTGGTACTGGGGATTAAACTCAAGGGCACTCAACCACTGAGCCACATCCCCAGCCCCATTTTGTATTTTATTTAGAGACAGGGTCTCACTGAGTCACTTAGTGCCTCACTTTTGCTGAGACTGCTTTGAACTCACTATCCTCCTGCCTCAGCCTCCTAAGCTTCTGGGATTACTAGCGTGCGCCACCACTGCTCCCAGCAACAACTATTTTTTTTTTTTTTTAATGTATATATATTTTTTAGGTGTAGATGGACACAACACAATGCCTTTATTTTTATGTGGTGCTGAGGATCGAACCTGGGTCCCGCCCGTACTAGGCGAGCGCTCTACCACTGAGCCACAATCTCAGCCCCAACAACTATTTTTTAATGTGGACAAGAGTGGGAAGTAGAGGGGGAGGTGCAGCTGGTGTCGAGTGTAGTGGTCCGTGTCAAGAGCATCTGGTGAATGTGTGGTTAAAAGTGGACAGACCCTTCCAGAAACCTTGGCACAGCAGGAATGCGTCAGCCACCTCAGTACCTGCGTAGGATGGTTTTGACGCCTGACCTTGTACAGGGTCTGCTGGCTCACCCAGAGCTCTGAACAAAGCCCAGTTGTTCCAGGTTCTTCAACTACGAAGGACTTGAGGAGCAGACTCCACCTACCTGGGACATGGTGTAGAACTCTACCATGGCAGCAGTGAGTGGCTCCGCGTAGGTCCGCAGGGAAGGGATGAGCCTCAGCATGGCGCGGTTGAAGGTGCCATAGATCTGCGTCAGGGAGGCAGGCCCCGGGTAATCCACATACACAACAGGCACGTGCCGTAAGAACCTGCGCAGGGAAGGCGAGGCTCAGCACCTCTGCTCGAGTGGCAGGTGACTGAGGCAGGGCGCATGCTGCTTGGGTTGGGGTCCAACACACCCTGGTTGGCACAAAAGACTTTACAAAGAATCAAGCCAAGATGGAAAATTCAGGCTGATTTCAGCCTTGCCTTTGTCCTACAGATGGTGTAGGGCAGCTCGTCACCACCCAGGTGGAAGTAGTTTTTTGTGGGGTGTTGGGGGCTGAACCCAGGCTGTGCATGCACTAGGCAAGGGCCCCACCACCGAGCTGTAGCCCAGTCCTGGTGACTGCCTCTGTACCATGCCTCCAGCAGCTCCAGCACAGAGCCAGAGACCTAGAGGAAGCCTGTGGCAAGCCACCTTGTCACATTTACAATCCAAGCCAAAGTTTTGTCGGGCCACGTTTATGGGTCTCCAGGAACTGGTGTGCAAGCAGCCAGAGTGGTGTTACCTGTGCGAGAGGGGCTTTCTTCCAGGGTCGGTGGGTGGATTACAAGCCCCCACAAACTGGATTCTCTCCAGCTTCACCCATGTTTGATCTGAGGTGCGGTAAAAGCCTCCATGCTCCACCATCTGAGGAAAGGGCATGAAATATGTCAGAGCAGCATGCGAAGCAGAAATGCAGAGGGGAAGAGGGGCCATGGGTGGGGACAGACCTGTCTGATGAAGGATATGACTCTCTGTGTCCCGTATTTATCCATATCTGGCAAGTTGATTTCGTCACAGAACAGTACCAGCCACTTTCCAAGCTGCACAGGAGCCAGAACGACCCCATTGGGTGTGCGCCTGTACTCGCAGTAGTGGTCGAACGTCTTCAGCAGGAGCTCTGGAGTGGTAGCGCTGGAGAAGTTAAGGCCCACAACCTTTGGAAGGGAGGACAAATGAGATCATGTGACCGCGCCCACATCCCAGCCCCTACAACTCTTGCTGCCCGCCTCCTGGTGTAATACCTCCATGTCAGGCAAGGCCCGGAGGGCACTGAAGAGTGTCATGGTCTTGCCAGACCCGGGAGGGCCACAAAGGACCAGCGGCTTATGTTCGGCCAGCCAAGTGTAGAGGAGGGCCTCATGACGGACAGTGTCCAGAGTTGGCACGACGACGTCAGGGGCCGCCACCTTGTGTGTCTCCACTTCGATCTGAGGCACCTTAGCCTGCCATGGGGACCACTCTCCACTGATGGACACCTGTACAGGGACAGGGGTGCAAGTCACTCCGCAGCCAGCATACCTTTTCCCAATAAGACTGCCCACTTTTACAAAAGCAGAACGCTCAAAATAGGGACAAGTTCAAGGCCAGCCTCAGCAACTCAGCAAGGTAGTAAGTAACTTAGTGGGACGCTGTCTCAAAATGAAAAAGGTTGGGAATGTGGCTCAGTGGTTAAGTGCCTCTGGGTTCAATCCCTGGTACCAAAAAAAAAAAAAAGAAAAAAGGACCATAAAAGAAAAAAGGACCATGTTAACCTGCACTCCTTTGTACCTGGTGACACTGAGAGGATAAAGTGCTTGTATGCCATGACAAGGTGACATGAAACCCATGCAGGCTGTTCAGGGATGGACTGAGCCCACACAGCAAGAATGCAGGGAAATCTCCTTCGCTTACCTCATAATCAATGATGGGTATGTTGGGCGCCGTGGGCAGGGGCACGGTTGTGATTCTCCTGATGTATTCACCCAGCTCTGCTCTCATTTTCAGTCGGCTGTCTCCAGACAAGGACCAGAGAATGGCATACACCAGGTATCGCTATGGAAAGAATTAAACCTTCATTAATGACAGCACAGAAAGATAGGTGCTGCGAGCACAGTTAACCGCGATACCTCCTAGGACCACGGCGCAGACACTTCCCAGCCCTCATGGAAGCCTGATCCTGGCCTGGAAACAACGCACCCGAGAGGCAATGTTTTGGGCTGGGGCCCTCCAGCCATTGTGACCTGCCCCCCACCTGGATGTAGCGCTCCAGCTGTTCGATTTGCATGGGGAAGTCGGGGTGGTTGGCGTTGTACTGCGCCACGTTGCGGCAGGCCTGGTGCAGCATGGAGAAGAGCGAGCCCAGGCAGCGTAGGCGGGTCAGGTCCATGATGTGCTCGAGCTGGAAGGCGTGCTCCAGTGCCTTGGTGACCAGGCCGTTGGAGGTGAAGTAGGGCTGCATGATGGTCGCCGCGTCCCTCTGGATCTGCAGGAGGGGGAAGGAAGCTTGGCCACCAGCTCAAGTCGCTGGGAGTTTCACCTGTAACCTGGGCCCTGGGAGAGGGTCACATGACTTTGGGGACATGCCCATGACCAGCATGCATTCCTTGGCGCCAGCAGTTCCCAAAGCCCTGCTTCCTGGAAACATGGTTTTCACCACTGGACATGGAAAGGGGCAGTCTTTCCACAATGTGCAGAGAAAAGAGGAAAACTGAAGGGTCTTTAGCTTTTCCCTAAACATCTTTTAGTTTTTGCAGCTGATACAGAGGAGCTTCCTCAGAAGCTGGTGTAAGACAGACCTGATTCTGCATAAGTGTGCCTGGCTTGAGTGGAAGCACTGGGAGCCACCACCTACCTCACTGTGCCCCGAGGTCACCACCCCCAACCAACCTGTGGCCCGAGTGGAGCTGGGGCGTGCAGCCCTTTACCTGCAGCATGGGGGAGGCAGCCTCCTCCCCCTCATCCTCTTTGCCCTTGCGCCGACGCTGCGCCTCGTCCTCCCCTTCATCCAGAGGGATGCTGCGCAAGCGGGCCAGGAAGTTGTTGAAGATCATGTCCGTGCTCAGCACGTCCTCGCTGAACCAGACCATGCCGCAGCGCGACACAGTAGCCAGGGTCGCGTACTTCAGGTCCTGAACCTCAAACATGATTCGCACCTTCAGAGACAAGGTGAAGCAGATTTAAGGACACATGTGGTGGAAATACGGACATCATAATTTTTTTACCCACACAGAAACTGAACCAGATGATTTATTTTTCTTCACTTACTTTAAAAATGTCTACCTACAATTCACACTGCCATAATTCACACCCAACCTTCTCTCCACAAAAAACTGGGCGGGGAAAGGGCAGATCAGACCACAATACCTACGACTCCCTGTCCAGGAGCTCTTGGTGGAAAAGAGGCAGTGATTCCCCGGGGGTGCCGTGCACAGTGAGCAGGCACTAGGCGCTCATCCCACCCAGATGTTGGCCCACACAGACCAGGAGGCAGGAATGTCACTACCTCCATGCACACAAGGGCTGGGTGACCTGCCCAGCCGCCACTGCTAGTAAATGGGTTGAGATTCTGATCAGGCACCTAGTTTCAGAGCCTTGAGCCCAGCGCTACGTGGCCTTACAGAAGACCAACCTCTGTCACATCAGGACAGTGCACACAGACTGAGCCAAGGCCGCATGGCCTGGCTTAGGGAGGATGACCACACCAGTCCTGAGCCTCTCTGTAAGGACTAAGGCCGTACACCGTGAAGTCAGCCTGGATGCAGTCCCTCACACCCTCATCTGTCCCTTTAGCAGACTCCTCCACACCACCCCTAGTGACAGCCATGGTATACCTTCTCAGCAGCTTATCAGGAAGGGCCAAGTTCCAAGCCCTCAATGGACAGCGGAGCAGACAGTACTGAACCCCACATGTACCTACGACAAGGCTGAATGTAGAACTAGGCACCGTGGAAGATAACTAACAAAACAGAAGAGTGAGGCCCATAAACTGCAGTGAAGCCGCACAGGGCTTCCAGGTCACTCCAGGAGCTCTCCATTCCCTACTCTCCAGCTGCGGCTGGCCTCTAACTCTGCACACAGGCACACCTCACGTACAGCCTGCTGCCCACAGCTGCACCTTGGGGTGTGCGCCCTGCAGCTATGCCCAGGAAGGCTACTCACGTTGGGTGGCAGGCTGAGGCGCTCTCCGTTAGGCAGGGTCAGGAGCTTGTTGTCATCCAGCACCGAGTTCAGGTTCTCCACCCACTCAGGGTCCACGTCACCATCAAAGACGATCCACTGGCGCTTCTGCAGCTCGCCCCGCACATTGTCTATGATCCTGAGAGGGAAGGGTTTAAAATGGCTGTTGACTGGAGGGGTTTTCCCATTTACAAATGCTCACCCCACCACGGTTTCTCAAGTGAGCTGAACTTGTTCAGAGCTTGGCTGGGCAAACAAGTCCCCTCTAGAGGGGACACTGAGAACAGTGCGTGGGCCTATTCCCTGGAATGCAAACCAGATCAAGCCAACGTACTTCCTGAGCACATGTGTGAAGAGCCCGTCTGTCCACTCCCTGGTGTTTGGGTCCAGGGTTCCGTAGAGGTGGTCTTTGCTGATGGCCTTGGGGTCGATGATATGGGCCACACCCTCCACTCCCTCCAGCCTCTCCAGAGCCTTCAGCAGCACCCGCCAGGCCATGCTCTTACCACTTCCTGAGGGCCCCACCATCATCAGACCGTGATTTATCTGGGTGATCTGATAGAGCTGGAGAACCTGCAGGGTCAGAGACCAGCACCGTGACCACCCCAGGGAAGGACAGGACATGCTTCAGCCACTGCTCATGATAGTGAGCAAGAAATGTATCATATGGGGGCTGGGGATGTGGCTCAAGCGGTAGCGCGCTCGCCTGGCATGCATGTGGCCCGGGTTCGATCCCAGCACCACATACAAAGATGTTGTGTCCGCCGAAAAAAACTAAAAAATAAATATTAAAATTCTCTCTTAAAAAGAAAAAAGAAAAAAGAAATGTATCATATGGATCCTTAACGGTAAGTACTAGAGTTCTTCAACTGAAGGAAGCCATATAGACCACATCCACACGGACCTTTCTCAATTGTGGGAGGTCCTCCAGGCTCCTCAACAATCGCACAGCAGATCCCCCAAGGACAACAAGGCCAGATGGCGGCCACACCTATAATCCCAGCTGTTCGGACAAAAAGGCAGGAGGGTTCCAAGTTCCATGCCTGCCTGGGCAACTCTTCGTGACACCCTCCCCAGCCACAGCCATGGTTTAATTCAGTACAGCGTTTCTCAGGGCAACACATACAACTTGCACACACAACACGAAGAGGAAGAGAAGAAACCAATACGGAACATAGTCATATACTCCTCAGCGACTGAAGCTGTTAAACTAGTACTGGAAAATCCCGTGAGTAGGAGTTTTACTGGCTTAAGCAAATTTCCATTAAAATCATGTCTTTGTCCACGTTTTTAGGGAATTAATCATACCACATAAAGGAAATTTCCACGTTTGCTATCTTGAACAGGCCCTGGGGGAGCGCCTCCCTGTACCCTGAGAGCACACAGCCAACAGCCCTGTACCTTTTCAACCCACATTCCACCAACTTCTTCTCCATCGCCGTACGTCAGGTACATCTCCTGACACACTTTCTTCAGCTCCTCGCGAAGGGCAGTCATTTCACCCCGGTGGTACTGGACACCAGGGAACACGTCCGACAGGAGGCTGAAGAGCAACGGGATGTCCTCTGCCACCAGCTTGGGTACCATGGTCTCACAGACACTCTGTATCAGGATCTGTTATAGGGGCGTGGGGAAGTGTGTTCCCTCAACTCTCTGTCAATCAGTCCACCCCACCCATCCTGACATGTGAGTCACAAGAGCGCGCGAGTCAGGACTTAAGAGACACGAAGTCTGAGAGGTCAGAAGGATTTGTGTACAAACCTCTTGTTCAGGTAGATTTTCAGCAATTTCTCCTTCATCGACGGCTTCTCCTCGTTCCTCTTTCTCCCTCTTTATCTTCTGAATTCTCTCCCTCTTCACGTTGCCTGCACTCACCAGCACACTCTTCAAAGCCCGAAGACCAAAGTCATAGTGGCTCTGAGAAGAGAGCTGCTCATCGCATAATCTAAGAAAGAAACAGAGGTTTTCTTGAAAAGCAGTACACTTCAAGCAATGACAGTACTAAGGGCCAGGGAATCAGAGGCAAACACTTTAAAGATATGCCACAAATACAGACAGAAATTCCAGGGCTACGTGGGCACAGGCTGGAACGTGTGTGTGGATCTCTGGGCTACTCACTTAAAGAACGGGACAATTTTGTTGGCGAGAACTTCGGCGGTGCGGAAGCCCTGTGAGTACAGCATGACCTGGGCAATCAGCTGCCGGTCAGGCTTGGTCATGGCCAAGCTCCGGAACAGCTTCTTGAGGTTGTCGGGGAGGTTGGAGCGGCCTGCGTAGCCAGGGTTCATGGTGATGAAGATGGCCATGTCCGGGCTCACCTTGACTTGCTTGTTCAGCAGCTCACAAGTGATGGGGGCAGAGGCTGGAATCAGATGATGCCATTAACACTTTTAACACGGAAAAACCTGTGGAAAGTTCTCTAAAAATGGGCAGGTCCCCAGCACTGCAAAACAGTCCCTAAGATGACAGGGCACCCATTCCACTGGGGCCTCCGAGCCCAAAGCCCAGCATCCTGGGGAGCCAGATGCAGGCTTGGAGAAGGGCTGCTCTGGCTTCCCCACGGCTGCCCACTGGTCCTCAGGGAGACCCATTTGTATACGCCAGGCACACAGGAGTGGCATGCAGACACCCAAGGCAGGGAGCTCCTGGCCTGTTCGTGCACCATGACACCAGTGGCAACAGGACAGCTTAGGAATGGAAATGCAGTACAAAAGGGAATGTGTCCATGCTCTCGCATGCCTGGTGGCTACAGCATGAGGACCACCTCTTCCTAGGGCCCTCGAGTAGTACACACAACCCAGCTCCCCTTCCTACCCCCGAACCACTCAGGATTGTTTATTCATGAGTATTGACACAGACGTAAGGACCGCTTTGACACTCCTGTGTGTTATTTAGGAGGTCTGGGAATTCTCTGTAAGACAAGTTACCACTATTGTTGAATAACAGGAAACAAAACAGCCAGTGGACCTCGGTAGGGAAACTCACGCCCACCCAATTTTGACATGTTTCTTTCAACATCTGACCCTGACAGTGGGCCTGATGGCAGATCAGATGGCACAACGTGGGCCCACAGGAGCTGGGGGCCTGGCTCCCTGGGATGTGGGCAGGGGGCGAACCGAGGGCTCCTGTGGCAAATGCTGTGTGGGAGAGTTCAGGCCCTGGCCTGGCAGAGGAAGCCCTGCTGCAGGGCATAAGTGTGGGTGAAGTGTGCCCAGCTCCAGCAGTGGCCACGAGCCACGGCTCTGTCCCCTTGGTCTCTGGCCTCGGTGCACGACAGGGCCTGAACGGCGTTTTCACGCCCAGATCAGCTCACGTCAGAATTCCCTCTACCTGCTCAGAGTGGTTTTTAAAAGGAGGCGTCTTACTCTTGTCATAGTTGGGGTTGGAGTGCTCCCGCAGTGCTTCCTGGATGCACTGCACCTGCTGGGACACGGCGGAGAGCATTCGCTCCTCCAGGCGGTTAAACTCGTCAAAGCAGCCCCAGGCACCCACCTGGCAAAGCCCCACAAAGATCCGTCCCATTGCCTGAAATGGAGGGCAAGAGAGAAGGTAAAACTTCTGCCAGGGACTGCCCAGTACACCCCAGTGTGGCTGTACTCAGAGACTCAGGCTGTCTGGAAGTAGTTAATTTTTGTGATATTGGTGACTGAACTCAGGGATGCTCTACCACTTAGCCTTTAATTTTGAGACAGGGTCTCACTAAGTTCCCAGGCTGGTCTCAAACTTGCCATCCTCCTGCCTCAGCCTCCTGAGTTGCTGGGATTACACACATGTGCCACTGTGCCCAGTTAGGACTGCCGTTCTCATAAGAGGATGGAGATACGTAAACTCTCTTTCTGTGTGCACCAGAGGAAAGACTGAGGTTCCATTGGGAGGGTGTCTGTCTGCACACCAGGAGGGGCCTCGCCAGGAGCTAAAGCTGCCAGAGCCTCGATCTTGGTGAGAAGAATGGCCCCTATTGGCTAGGCCGTGCGGCCCATGGTAGTGGTATCCAAGACATCCTGGTCTCAGCGTGGGCTTTACATAGAATACTGGCTCTGGAGACTGGTCCAGCCTTGGGCAGGTCAGGAATTCCTGAAAACCAGAGTCTCAGCCGCCTACTGAGGTGGTTGAGGGTGAGGTCCGAGTCTCACTGAGGAAAGGGGCCAGCACCTACAGATAGCATGACCACCGTGCAGGTGGACCAAGTTCTCCTCCTGTGCCCAAAAGCTCCCACTGACAAAGCAGATATTTTTGTTCTACTACTTTTTGTTTCTCACACATAATAATGTTTATTTCCAGACACAGGAGCTTAGCATTTCTGGATAAATGACAAACATTTAACTTTGAGAACATGAAGTTAGAAATCAACTTCAAAGCACAGTTGGATTCCTCCAACACTGAAATAATACCTGTCCCTATTGGACTTGGAAAACTATAAAAAAAAAAATCACACTGAGTTGCAAGGCTGGTGGCTCTGAGAAGCCAGATTCAGTGTTCCCATGTGACCCCTTCAGGACATTTGATTTTACGTGGATCTGATAAAGCTTCTTACCTGGAAGTCAAAGGTTTCATCGCAGTTGAAAACTAAAACAAACCGTCCAAGTTGATGGCCCAAAGCCTTGACGGACTCTGTTTTCCCAGTTCCAGCAGGACCTATTATTTGAAGAAAAAGTAGTTGAGTACCTGAATCTGCTACTTAATGGGAATATAACTTTAAGAGAAGAGTAAAAACTAACTTTTTGTTGTTGTTGTTTTGGTGGTATTAGGCTTGAACTGGGGGGATTTCTACCACTGAGCTACATCCCAAGCCCTTTTTAAGTTTGCCTAGGCAGGCTTTGAATTTGTGATTCTCTTGCCTCAGCCTCCCAAATTGCTGGGGTTATAGGTGTGTGCCACCATGCCTGGCAAAGCAATTCACTTTAAAAGTAAAAGCAGATACAACAAAGGCAAACAAATTTAAGTTTTCAGAACGTACCAACTGTGTAATTAAGAAATATATCCAAATCCCTAGCTTAGCCTTTTAAAATTATGTCTACCACATGATTCTTTCTATCCAGGTTTATGGAGTAACTTACCAAATGGGGAACCCCCCAGCCTGGCCTCCAAGGCTTGTGTCATCGTCAAGTAGCAGCGATCAGTGAGAGGGGTCTGGACCAGCTTGTCCTGAACACCCAGGTACTCAAAGCCATAGTTAAATTTGGCATTTGCCATTTGAATTGACAACTGCTGTAACACATCGGTTTGCTTAGGGTCAAAGTAAAATCGCATCTGGCTGAGCCATTCAAAAGATTTGGCGTTGTCAATCTTGCTTTTTATCAAAGACCTGGTGACATCTCTCTGGTGAACCAACTCTGTTATCTGAGGAAATAAACGTTTGGCATAAGATAAAGTAACACTCAAACCAAGCATTCTCTGGATTATTTGCTAAATTTAAATTGGGATTCTATGTCCAGTTACAGTGGCTCTCGGTAAATACAAAAAAACTCAAGTTCACCTCCAGAGACAATAGCAAAACCTCTTGTGACACAGAATTGAGAGCTAGAGCAAAACAAAGAAACAACAAACAGCACCACCCATGCCGATACATAAAAACTGCAACTGGCATAACATGGGGCAGGGGAGCGGCTTTCTCGTGTCTGCCCAAGAGTAGGGCCCATCTGCTGGGCTTGGAGCCTGGGAGCTCCCACACTGAGGCGCCCAGCACTGTCTTGGCCACTTCTAAGAGGACATGAGGAGGAGTGACAGACTCTGACCAAGGCCAGGATGCTCTCCTGCCTGCAGTCATCTGACCCTGGAGTACAGCTCAATAGGAGCACAGAGCCAAAGACCCCCCGAGAGCAGGAACATGTCCTCCACTTTTTTGTGACACTGACAGGAATGTGTCCTAGGTGTGGCCTCTTTTGCCTACGTGGGTTGAGGTGTGAGGGCGTAGAGGTGAGGAAGGGCCAGGCTCGAGACTCACCAAGTGCTCCAGCTTCCGCCTCCGGAGTGGGGGCTGCTCCATGAGGACCGAGTCTGCCAGCACATTGAGGGTGGCCTCCACGTTGCTCAGCACGGAGTGTAGGGGTGCAGCGTCCCCACCGCCTCCAACGTTGCTCAGGGCACTCTCCACGTTTTCAGACCAGGCAATCTGGGCCGACAGCACCACAAGCTGGGCCTGGCAGAAACAGGACACAGGTCCACAGGGTCAGTTTTTTTTTTTTTTTTTTTTTTTTTTANAGAGTTTATGGGCTCAAGGGATCCTCCCACCCCAGCCTTTGGCTTCCAAAGGGTCACCTGTAAAGTCAGGCAGTGCTTTCATCCACAGTTTACCTGATACTTATCAATCCATGTGATGTAGGTATTTGGATCAATTGATGTTGCTTTACCAAAAATCTCTACTTCTGTAACAGATTCAGCAAGAAGTTTAGCCAGGGTGACTCTCATTTCCTTTTCCACCAGTGTGAGCCACTCATTGATTTTGGGATGTTCTGTGATGGACACAGGAGTTTTAAACATAACCTGAAATTAAAAAGAAAAAATATGAATTAGGATGTGCAAAGATATGAAAGCAGTTTTCTAAATCTGAAATGTAAATTGTCCTACCTCTTCTCCTTCTCGGGATGAAATGCCCAGGACCACAGAGTTATCTTCATTGAGGATGATGCTTGAAACTCCAGCAAACATCTTCTTAAAGTGTTTCTGTAGTTTAGCTACATTCTTGCTATTTCCAATGATTTCAAGCAAATCTTCATCACCCACAAAATAGAACCTAAAATTAAATAGCATTTAAGTGGCTATTATTATTTGTACAAAAGTTAGGAAAAGTTTCAAATTGTAGGAAGACAAAGAAGATGTGGCTACTAGTAGAAAAATCTCCACCTTGAATTCAGATTATATCCCAACTTCTTTTAGCCCTCAGCAAAAGATATATGCATTTATTCAGTAAGATTTAAGAAATAATTCAATGCCATTTACCCTTACTTCATCAAGTCATTTTTAAAAAAAAAATCTGCTCTAGTCATTGTAAGAAAATTGTTCATAAAAAAGAACCACCACTTAGAAACAGAGTCCTCAGAGGGATGCAAGCTGCCCTGAGGGGAAATGAGAGCCACCCTGTGAAGCCTGACAGAGCCGAGGAAGAGACTGGATTGAGAGTGCCACTAGAAGTCACTGCATGTGAGCTGAACGGTGTTCATGACTACTGGCTAACAAAACTGACAACACTCAAGCCCAGAAGGAAAAGCACAACTGAAACCCACTCCATTTCAGTCTGAGTCAAAGCAAGCACCTTACCTGGGGAAAGAGGATCGCTCTCTTTCCAGGTACTCTCCCAGTGCTTTCTGGATCTTTCCTAGCAGGTCTGCCAGCCTTTCCAGGGAACGCTGCACTCCCTGGATGTTCAGAACATCCATAACAAGGGGAGACTTGGACACTTTTTTCATCAGCGCCAAGAATTCCGTGCTGATGCTATGGACAAAGTTAAAAGACAACACATGTGTCAGCCTCTATGGAGGGTGCTTTCCAGCAAAAACTACCAACACCTGGCCCCGGTTCGAGGTCATACCTCTGGAAACGCTGGGTTTCCACGGGTAACAGGTGTTTGATGTCCGCGCTGCCTGTGAAGATGCCTTCCAGGTAGACCCATCGCCTCTGCACATCAATCCACACGTCGAAGAGAGCCATGATCCGGTTCAACTTGTCTTCCCAGCTCAGGGCATCCTCTTCGAAAACCTAGCAGGTACACAAAAGGGCAAAGCTCATCTGCTGAGCTTTTCACTCATGGATCTGAGAAAACTCACTGAAAAATGAAGACTGGGATCCCAGAAAAGCCATCTGACTGATGTTTTAAAAAGCAGGCACCTCGTCAGTGCAGAAGTACAGCAATGGAGGCATAGAGCTCTGCCCAGGGAGCAGGTCTCCCCAGCAACCATACCTTGTAATATGGAGAGAGTTTCATGGCAGACACACTGTTGATGTGCTCCTTGACCTTGTTGAATAGGTCATCCCACCCTCGAATCAGGCGACACTTGTTCTGATAGTTGACCAAGTCGAGTTCATAAGTATTCCACACTTCTCTTATCTAAATTGAAACCAGGAAAAGGCATGTTATCAGAATGTCACTGGTCTAACTGCCCAGGGACAAGGGTTATGGGGATGTAAGGGACCACAGGTGACAAGGTTTCGTTTCAATGCTCAAGTCTACACAATAGCCTGAACACATCCAATCCTGTTACTGACCTGCTTCAAAAACTCTTCCAGGGCCATCTCTCCCTGTGCCACAAGCAGTACATCCTTGACAATAGCTTCGTTTTTCTGCAAATCGACGTCCCAGATTTGGCCAAGGGTCAGCTCGGAAACCACCCAATTCACATGCAGCCTCTTCATCAGCTGCTTCCAGTGGCGGTCTTTCAGTGCTTCAGATTTCAGCTCGATCACCAGCATGTTCACCTACACGGAGAGGGAACCCGGTGCTGGGCGGGTGTGCTTCTGGTGGCCGCCCACTGCCCGAGGCTCTCTGGCCTACCTTCATGTAGCCTTTCAGCAGCCTCTGAACAAACTCGTAGGAGGCGTACTGCCGCAGGCGCGCGGGGAAGCTCTTCAGCTGGTTCAGCAGGCCATCTAAATTTTGTCGAAGCTGTCAGAAGAGACACACGATGATATTTAATTGCTGACATTTCTTTAAATGGTGAAATATTTAAAAATGGTTTTGAAATAAGCTTTACATTAGTCTGTGTGAATAATGTTAATGACACACAGGACATTAAGTGACATTTATGAACTCTAGTTACTTGCTTGCAAGGTTCCTAAATGAAGTCTGTAACTGATATTACAAAGGCACACACCAAGCAGCTACTTTGACAAGACCTACCTTCCGAGGCTGTACTGAGACCCAGGGCTGCTCCTTCATCTGATCAATTTGCTCCCAGACCTTAGATAGCTCTGACCAAACGCCTTTGAGGTCCTGTAATTCCTCTAAAGCCACCTATGATTAAGAATAGCAAAGCAGTCAAATGGTGGAAAGAGCAAACAGCTCACAACTAACAAAGAAAAAGGAAATCACACCAGACTCTGGCAGGGATTCAGCGGCAGAGCCAGGTGGAGCGGAACCCCAGCTAGCTCCGTGGTCAGTACCTGCACGCGCTCCTCGCTGCCGCTGAGGAGCCCACTGTCGGTCAGCTCCAGCGCCTCCTTGGCCTTGGCGCACTTTTCCCTGTCGTCCTTCAGCCTGCCAAACTTCCCCTCATATATGGTCAGAGCCTGCAGCGCCTCCTCTGGGCGAAGGTTGCCCTAAGAGAAGCCAGAGCACAGGGAATCTTTGGGAGAGGAAAGCTGTGGCTTATGCGAGGGCCTACTGAGCTCCTGGGAATTCCTGACTGAATGCGTGCACGGGGGTACGCATTCAACAATCGTCCATGTGGGCCTGTGCACAGGACTGGCTGTGAGTGTACACCAGTGCCTGGGAGGCGGAGGGAGGACAGGGGCCGTTGGCTGGGGGCACTCAGGCACAGCTCTCGAAGCCAAGGCCTGGCTTTCTCTGACAAACCATTGTTCCCCATGAAGAAAATGAGTGGCAGGAGATGGGCCTGGTTCCCCACGAACAATACAGTTAAAGATTTCCTGTCTGAACCCATTAACTCACAGACAGACACAAAGGACAAGTGCAGAAACTATCAGTTTTCTACCAGAGGAGAATCCCACCTCAAACTTAACTCCACCACATTCCTGGCACTTCACCAAGCTGAGGTGATCCACAAGAGAACCTTGCTACTGATTAACACTCATTCCCCTACTGGAGGGAGCGTTTGTAATGAGCAGTGATGGCCTCAGTGAGAGCAGATCCTCTGAAACACAAAGTAGAACCTGCAAGGGCCCAGCTGCATACCAGGCCTCTAAACTAGAGGAACATTCTGGATATCTTAACTTCCTTTCCTTTTTTCCCTATGCTCATTTGTACATCTAAATAAGCAAAACCCTGAATTCTATCCCAATAAGCCAAAAATGCCATTATCTACTTTCTGTCACCTTTCCATGAGCACAACCTGCCACTGCCCCTCCTTCAGGTCTCCCTTCACCATCCCCTTCCCAGACACAGCAGTAGCCACTGGCACGCTCTGCCACCCTGGCCAGCACCTGCCTCAAGGGACATGCTTTTCTTGTTAGTCATTATTACCTCTCCCCCGACAGGAGCGTGGGGGCTCTTGTCCCTTTCACTACTGCTACACCCTTGCTGCTAGGACGAAGCCTGGAGCGTTGGTGCTCAGTAAACACTGGGACGATGGAGCGCAGGCGGGTGGACAGCAACAGAACCTGCCTCCCCACAGCACACACTGCCTGGTGGCACTGTGAGGCACATCCCCTTTACAGAAACCAAGGTCTGATTTATTTATTTTTAGTACTAGGGATTGAACCCAGGGGTGCTTTACCACATCCACAGCCTTTTTATTTAGAGACTTGGTCTCACAAAGTTGCTTAGGGCCTTGCTAAGTTGCTGAGGCTGGCCTTGAACTTGTGATCCTCCTGCCTCAGCCTCCCAAGCTACTGGAATTGCAGGTGTGCATCACCACACCGGGCCCAAATTCTGATCTTTGAGCATGCCTAAAGGAAAAGACTAATTTAAAAACAGAAAATCTTTAGCTCTCAAGACTATACCCTGATTTAAATGATGGTGTCTCTGGGTAATGAGAGGCCCAAGTTGGCTTTTTACTCACCATCTACAAGTATTGGTTTTTTATGCACACCAGGCAAGTACTCTTCCACTGCACTACACCCCAGTTTTGTTTTGTTTGGTACCAGGAAATAAACCCAAGGTGCTTAACCACTGAGCCACATCCCCAGTCCTTTTTCATTTATTTTGAGACATGGTCTTGCTAAGTTACTTGGGGCCTTGCTAAGTTGCTGAGTCTAGTCTAAAACATGTAAACCTCCTCCCCTCAGCCTCCCAGGCCACTGGGATCATTGTGTTTTCGAGAGGGGCATCTTGCTAGGTTGCTCAGGCTGCTTTGAACTCCTAGGCTCAAGCCATCCCCTAACCCAGCCTCCCAAGCAGAAGGCCTACAGGTGCATGCCACCATGCCTGGCTGCAAGTATTGCTTTTTTGTTACAAAAAGGGGGAAAAATTCTCTAGTACTGGCAAGCTAACACACCAGCAAGGCTTTCTAAATCTGAAAGAAAGTTCTCCAGATCATGCTGGTGGTCAGCATGGCCTGGTGAGGCTCACTGTGACTGGCTTGGTCTTCTCCCAGTCTGTCAGCAGGTCAGTGGTGCGGCTCTCCACAGCCCGGTCCTCCTGCACGATCTTCATCTGCAGGTTTGCCACCTGCTGCTGGATGGCAGAGTCCTTCCGCCGCATAATGTCATTGAAGGCTCCCCACTCTCCCTCGATGTTGTCGATATAGAGCCAGGAAGGTGGGAACTGAAACCTTTGCTTTTCCAGCAGGCGCTGACCATTGCGGTAGAGCTTTGAAAGTTAAAAGACAAAGTGATTTTTTTGCCTTCCACAGTAAGAGAAACTACTGTCAGAGTCCCATCACAGAGAAGACATTTTGAGCATAAAAGATCACAACTTGTTCTTGTACAACCTTCCAGCCTGATTACTGTGGTCAGAGGGCAGCATGCCCTGGGAGTCCAACATGGCTGACTAGTTACTGCACCTAGTTGTACCCAGAGGGCCTGAACAGGACATGAGAGCAGACAGGGGCTGAGCCTCACCCCATTCCAGAATCTAGAAAGGATATTCAAGTCTAGTGACTTGAAAGCAACTGCAGCAAATTGAAGAGAAAAAACAAACAAAAATCCAGTTGTTCTCAAACCCTGTGTGCATGGGAATCACCTGCAGAACTTTTAAAAATGCAGACTCCCAGGATGGTGGCCTCAGCAATGTATTTTAACAAGCACATCAGGTGGTTAGGACAGGACAGTCTGTAGACCATATGTAAAAAAATGTGCTTTAAGAGTCAAGTCAGAATGTCCCCTCGGAAGGCAAAACATTACAAAACTCAAACTCAACTAGTGTCTTTGCTCGAGAAGTTAACTATCTGAAGAGCTCACCTCCACTTGCTTCTCAAATTGCTTGATCTTCCGCTTCAAAGACTGCACGTAGGTGATGAAGGTCACTGCGTCAGAGGTGCTGGCGGTGTCCACGGAGTGCTGCTCCAGCTCTTGGCGAGACTGTTCAGAGAGAGGGCTGCATTTACCCCTGGCCAAGACTCCCAGCAGCCTAGTTACATGCAGAATCTACCTCCTCACCTTTGAGATCTGGGAATGGAATTCGGTCATGTTTGAGCCCAGCATCTGCCCAAATTTGCTCAGAACCTCTTTATGCCAGGAGTCATACTTCAAGTTCACCTTGGACTGCACCTGGGGTGAAGCAGCACACAGCAGCAGGTCAGCAGTTGAAGAGCAGTGCTGATTCCCAGGTGTCCCGGCATGTCAAGAACACCACGAGCTCACCTTGCCATAATCTATAACCACTGGTCCAAACTCCTTCTTGGTTTCTGCATTGTCAAAGGTCCCCCTGGCCTTCCTTATCTGGACCAAGAGGGCTTGCCACTTGTTGAGATCTTCGCCCAGCCTGTTGTAGATGTTCTCAGCCTGCATGTCCCATAGGCACTGATACTGGAGCCAGACCTGCATGAAGAATGAGGTCAAACACTACTGCTCCGTTGTCCAGAATGAGACAGTCCCTTCACATTCCATTAAAAAGATCCACATGTTCTCAGCATTAGAAAAACTCACATTTCACATGCTCAGAACTTTGATATCAAAAAAGAATAAAATTTACTGTTCTTGAACATCACAGTTAAAACCGAAAAGTACTTGTCCCAGTTTTACTTTTTGCTTTAAAATTAGTAAATGTTACCTAGTGTCCCACATTAGGGACTGTCGAGATCCTTCAGCTCTACACTCTGTGTCTCCTACTCTGAAGAGTCTTGGAAGACTCTAGAGCATAAGTAGGTGAAGTTCAGAAAGGCCTCCTACCTTAACGTACTGCTCAACCTCAGTCACGATGCCCATGACAGCAGAGTAGGACTCCTCCAGGGCGACAGGGCCGTCGGGCATGCGCGTTAAAGCATTGCGGTAGAACTTCTCCTCCTCAGTCAACTCGTAGTGCACGCCCACCTGAGCAACAAGCCACAAGTGAAGCCAAGCAGTATGCAGTAGAACTCCCAGAACCAGAAGGCCACAGGACAATGGGGGTGACCCTGCTGTGACTTGTGATATGTACTTCATGTGACAGGAAGACTCCAATAGAGGGAAGAACCCAGGGAAAGGAAACAGGAGCTAGTGCACTGAAGAGGGCTGACTTCAGTGTGTCAAGTTTGGAGACAAACAAGAGAACAATGCAAATAGAATTGCAGCTACTTAAACCCAGAAGCACAACAAGAAGGATCCTAAAGATCACAGGTAGACTCCTTGAGGGGCAGGGCCAGCACGCACAGCTTGGCTCTGATTAGCTGGACATTGCCAAGTTTTGGGCTAACCACTGACAAAATTTCAAACTATATCAGTTAACTACTTGAACATCCTAAAGAACTAAGTTGATGTCGAAGCCAAGGAAAGAGGTAAGTTCTCAATAGGATCACTAAGTTCTAGAAGAGTCTGCTGTAGTTGTGGAATCTTTTTACTTGAAAACTACTGGTCCTATTTAGAAGTTAACATTGGCCAGAGGCCAGGGACTAAATGGTGTTTTAAGTTTTCATTTGGTTCTAGCAGTACACTAACAAGAGTATGTCACATCTGGAATTTACTTTAAAATAATCTGATAGGAGTGGGAAAGTAGGGAAGGAAATATAAATGAAATAAAATTGGTCACAAGTTGAAAAGTAAATCTGGATGGTGGGAGCTCACAACTCCTGCTACTTCTGTGCATGTTTGAACATTTCTCTAATAAAAAGTGGGGACAATGGAGAAGCAGCGGTTACTGAGGTTCCAAAGACACTCATGGAAGGACATTCATGGAGAGACAGCCAAGACCTAGCCACCAGTGCCAAGTGTCTCCGTGGAAGTCATACAAAGCCTCCTCTAGGTCTCCCTAAGGATCCGGAAAGACACACGAAGAGCAGTGTCCCAGCACCCCGCCCCTAGGAGAACCCTGTTCAGAGGGCACACGCTCTAAGACCCCAGAAGGCTGACCTGGTATCTCTGACTCTGGATCCTGGGGAGGGACAGCACAACCATCTTCCACGCAAACATTTCCTGATAGAGCTTGTATCTGCATTCTTCAATTGGCGGATTCAAATAGATTACCTGATTGGTTATTCTTAGCTCATGAACAACATTCTGTAAAAGAAAGGTCTCATTATTTATTCAGCATTATATTTCAATAAATATATTCAAGATTGTTTTGAATCTTAACTTTCTCTAAATTATTATATTACTTCAGTCTGAACAACCAAGTCTGTCACTTTATTAGAGGACCTTGTGATAATTTCACGTTTATGATGTACACCCTTGCCACTTATATCATAAGGTAAAGGCAAGTGGGGTGCAGTGGCGCACGCTTGTAATCCCAGCAACCTAGGAGGCTGGGGCAGGAGGATCGCAAGTTGAGGCCAGCCTCAACTACTCAGTGAGACCCTGTCTCAAAATAAAAAAAGGGATCAGTGGTAAAGCAACCCTGGGTTCAATCCCCAATACCAAAAACAAATGAATAATGCATGAGAACTGGGGCTGTAGCTCAGTGGTTCAGGCCACCCACTCACACAGTCGAAGGCAGGCACTGCTCTATCTCCTCACGGTCCCTGGTGTCTGGGTATCAAATACACAGCCAATGCTTAATTGAGCACCCTGAGACTTGATGTCCCTGACCTCTGTTGATATGGCCACCTGAAGCCCAAGAAGCCAAGGCCCCGATGCAGGGAGAGTAGGTGGGTGCTGGCTGCCAGCCATACATGACAGGAACTCTGGTTTACCAAGCTGAACTAATCTGTGCCACCTGCCAGTGTTTTAAGCTCCTCTAGAATTCCAACTCAAACCAGGTAATTTTCCCACTTCAGATAATTTATTGCCTTAGACATACTCATTGTTCCTCTGTAACTGAGTACTTTAAACAGTATGCTCCAGGGCGCTGGGGCTGGGGCTCAGTGGCAGAGCGCTCCCCTAACATGTGCGGGGCCCTGGGTTTGATCCTCAGCACCACATAAAAATAGACAGATAAAGGTATTGTGTCCAACTACAACTGAAAAATAAAAAATAATACAAAAGTATGCTCCAGGCATAGAATACTTATAATACTAAAAAGCGAAAAAAATTCAGGCATTAAGGGTTTGGGAAAGGGAAGAAAAAGATAAAAAAGCCTCTTTGCTTCTCCCAGTTCAACATCTGCACCTGCGATTCTTCTGGGCTTACATTCTGTGAGCCCTTTTTATTGTCAACTGTAAACACAGAATAAGTGCCTGGCTTATGAACTGCAGGGCGACCTCCCACAGTGGCAGACCAGGTCTGTGGGCAGAGTTCTAACAACAGAACTGCACAAGTCTCTGGAAAGCTCACCAAGTGCTGGCTGACCACTCCTTCACACAAGCGGAACACAGACAGCTTGCAGACAGAGACTGCCATCTGCAGGGGCAACCCCTGGGCTGCTTGTACTTCCACAAGACTTGGATTTAGATTTCTACTTGTGGGCAGAGTGTGTCCAGTTCATGAAATAATTTCTGAATAGTTCATGAATGCTTGGTAGGCAGAGTCCCCAGTGTGGATTCCTTTCTAAAATTTATGTATTTATTATTTTTAAAAATTTTACTTAGAGACAGGGTCTCACTGAGTTATTAGGGCCTCACTAGGTTGCTGAGGCTGGCTTTGCACTTGTGATCCTCCTTTGCCTCAGCCTCCTGAGCTGCAGGGATTATAGGTGTGCACTACCACACCCACCTTAAAGTTTATCTATTTTCTTATTACTTCCTTCTTTGAAATTATCTTAGGCTTATAAGTTGAGCAGTGTCACCAACTCTCATGTAAACACCCTTCACGAGGACAGAAACGCTGTGAACTATGGTACAGACTTCAGTCAGGTCTCCAGGACCTGATCCAAATGGCTACATGACACTTGTCACATCTCTCAATCACTTCCAACCTGTGACATTTGTCTAGTTTCTCCTTGATATTCAGGACTCTTCAGTCTGGGATTGCAGGACATTTTCTCATGGCTAGAATGAGACTGAGGACTCTGGGGAAAGGCCATAGAGGTGAAGTGCCCTCTGATCACACATCACAGGGCACGTGGTGTTAACTTAGGTCACCAGTTATGATGCCATCAGGTTTCCCTGCTGTGGACTGACTTTTCCATAGCACCTCCACCTCTTTAGGTGCTGGGGTGGAGCCCAGGGCCCTGCGTGTGAGCAAGCGCTCTGCCACTGAGCCACACCCCCAGTCCCCATGGGTCCTTCCAAGGGGAGGACTATTTTGCTCACTTGCACATGGGATGCCACAAGAGGTACTCACTTTGATCTTGGGCTCTCCACCAGGCTTGTGACTGACTTGTGGAGCATCTGTATCCATGTCAACTTCTGCTTTATCTTCAGCCTGTCCAAGAAGGACCTGGGTCCAAGCTCTGAGGCCAGCTTGCAGACGAACGCCCAGTATTCTCTCAATCTACAGAGAAGTTAGTGTCAGAGAACAGTGCTTCTTCCGAGTCAGCTCACAGACACACACATCAGAAGGCGTCGGGGTCCAAGATGGAAAGTTCCTGCCTCTGACCCTCAGCCTCACTTATCAAGTTCCCAGCCTCACACAGCTCATCTCAGGTTCTGTGCTGCGTCTCTGGACCAACTGAACTTCTATCCTCCCAACTCACAAGAGGCCTTGTGCCATGCTGCCGCAGTCCGGCTGCAGCAAAATAACCGGGGGGTGGGGGTGGTGCGGGGGTGGTGGTGACGAATAACTTGTGTACGTTGATACAGCAGGAGTGGAAGCCCTTTATTGTAGGACAGGAGCGGTATTTATACATTCCACACAGCTTATCTAATTAGCATAAACTAGATACATCAGTCAACCAATAAGAAATCTCCACACTTAATGGCTCGCTTTTGTTACTTCTCAAACCACTCCCTCTGGCATTTTGCCAGGCGCCATCCAGACTTGTTTACAGACTCTAACATTTGCTAGGCGCCATCCTGACTTGTTTACAGACTCTAACACCATGCAGCAGATTCAGTAAAGGTCTTAGTGATTACTTAACATGAAAGAAAATTCACAAACGTGTTCTCCTGGTAGCCTCAAAGACAAAACTGGGAAAACTATAATTTGGATATGAAACAATAATGACATCTTCTAGATTTAGAATTAGACAAACAAATTTCTTAAACAGACATCTGCAGGCCTTTGTTAATTCTGCCTTGGGTCACACAACCATCCTCGAGTGTGGTGAGGACTGTGGGCACTGTCAGATTGTGGGTTCAGTAACTCCCCTCCAACAGTGTCCCTCTGTGTGGATGAATACACTGCCAAGGACCTATCTATTTAAAGAGAGAAAGGAAAAAACACAGCCTGGAAACTGACCAAGTGCAACCTCTAACCTCTCCTACCAAATTCTCCTTCCTAAGACTCCACTGCTGGACTCTCCAATCCAGTACTGAGAGAAGCACAGCCCTTGCCCTAACCCCAGGGGTGAGCAGAGAACCTCTGCACCAGGAGCAAGAGGAGCTTTGTGCTAGGTGTTTCTTCCCAAGTTGATTGTGGCAGGGTAATCAGAGAAGGCTGCCTGAGGGCTGGGAAGGACAGGCCAGGGGCCAGGGGCATGGCTCACTGGTAGAGGCAGGGCTGAACACACTTGAGGCCCTGGGTTCAATCCCTAGAACTACCAAGAACCAAAAAAGTCAACCTAAATCATAAGAGCAGAAAGGAGACGGGCAGAAAGTGCCAAGTATCTAGCAAATAAAGAGACTTTCTCTTCCCTGACCACTGTTGCTGTCAGCTCAATGCTGACGTGGGTACTGGCCTGTAGAGGCGCAGTTGAGCTCTAGCATCAGTTAATCAAGACTCTGGGGGGAACTGGACTATCACTGGTCATTTCTAAGGAAAGCAGCTTTTTAGTGAGATGGACGAGCTTACTGAAAAGGGTCCACTCCCACCTCACCAACAGCATGAAAAGCGCTCTCCCTGACCACCCTCACCTCCATGTCAAGCTTGTTGACCCAGATGGGCAGATTGGAGTAGGAGTGCAGGTTTAAGTCGTCCACGGCTTTCTGGACTCTGTTCAAAATCTCTGAGAAGGTCTTATGATCATACATGCATGTTTCCAAGGAACGCACTTCCAGGTCTATTTTTTCTTCAATGATCAGCAGATCATCCACCTACAGGAAGACAATAACAATTAAAACGGATGTTTTAATTTTAATTTTTGTATTTTTCCTATTTTCTATTTTTTATTCACTTTTTCTATTCCTTTATTGTTGACACACTCTTCTCAGTTCATTAACAAAAGCTGTGGCTGAGTAGTTCTCAATAAAGAGCCAATCTTTGCTGTCAGGGTGAGGAGGACACTTACCCCAACGTGTTCCTAGAGGGAAAGGCCTGGGGTGCCATCAGGCCCTCTTACTCCTGCTCACAGGAAGGACAGCCTCTGGTTGCTAAGTCCAGGAGAAGGAAACCAACAGCCCCGCCTGCACCCCCAGGAGGAAGGTGGCTGCATACAGATGAGTGGTAGTGGGGTGTACTCACTGTGGCAGACTCCGGGCCAGGAGGCCTACAGCTGTCTGAGGGAACTGGAGCCTGGGAAGGAGGTCTACCTAGTCTCGTTCTCCCTTGATCTCTCTCTTGGTTGACAGCATCCTCTGACCCTCTCCACCCCTCAGTTTCTAAGCTTAGGATGTTACTTATCAGTCTCCCGAAAGCCCTATTCCCAACATAGAGCAGGGGGGACATCAGCTCTTCACCCTCTGAGCTCTGGTGGCCCCAGGCTGCATCTTCTGTGGGAGGATGCATGAACTGACTTAGCTAGGACACTAGGACACATCCTAGGGATTCACTGCTAGGACTCGAGCACTAAATTAGAGCCACCTTTTCCTGGAAGTTGAAGACAGTCTCTGCCAAGCGCTGCACGTAGGGATCAAGTTTGTAGGACTCCCACACCAGGGCAATGCCTTCTGCGATCAAAGCCTGCACCTCCTTCTTCAAGCCAGCCACCAGGAGCGAGATGGTGTTCCGTTCCTCCACCTTCTCGCAGGTGCGCTCGTAGGTCCGGACACTCTCGATCAGCGAGATGGCAAACGGGTAGAGCTGGTTTGCTTGATGAGCCTTGTTCACAATGGCCAGGGGAACCCGGAAGCCGAGCCACTTGAGGTTTCGGACTTCCTTTGAAAGTGTGATGATCTCAGGAAGGAAGTTCACTTTCAACTTGAGGACATTTCCTGTCCGGCCGCGAACGCGAGTACTTTCAATGGTAAAAATGCGGCCAGAGACGCCCAGGTTGCGCTGCTGCACCTTCCTCGCCCAGTCGTCGAAGATTTCCTGGGTGTTGAGCTTCATGCGGAAGCTGTCCCCGTCCTGCTTCAGCTTCTGGCCCTCCACGTGATTCTCCCAGCCCTTGCCAAGCACGTCCTCCACTCGCTTCATGTAGGCCGTGAGCTGTCTGTCAATCTGCTTAGCCCAGATGATGGACCCTGACACCGGGGGCAAATCACGGACATGACTCATCTTGCAGGCCTGGCTCTGGGGGTACTGGACCTTGAACTTGTCATGGAGAGACTCGATGTCATCTTTCACTCGCTGGATCAGTTGGGTCTGGTACTCACGAATGGCTCCACGGATATGAGGCCTGACAAACAATGCGTTGAACCTGGAGAAGATCCTGAACATCTCGTTGGCATTCTTGGCTGTGCCCAGCTGGTCCCGGAGGCGAGCAGTGATTCGGGTCTCCACCCGGTCGATCCGCTCGTCGTACCTCTTCATCGCAGCCTCCCAGGCCTCGGTGCCCTCTTTGGAGACATCCAGCCCGTCCACTTCCTTGACGTTCTCGTAGGCCAGGTTGACTTCCTCGATGGCATTTGCATCTGCAGCGTCGAAGAGGACCTCCGCCACTTTCATATCCTGGGGCTCAGGAACCTCCCCTTGATTCTGTTGTGCAACTGCCGTGACCTAGAAGATTTGTAACAAAAATTTATCAAATGAAGAGTTTTATTTTGTTATACACATAAATTACTAGTCAGCAATATAGGTTTTTAAACTTTTAGTCATACATTTTGTAACAAGATCTCGACAAAGCCAAGTAAATATGACATATTTTAACTGAACAATAGAGGTTTTCTGAAAATATGATTGTTGGATTACATTTATAATGGAAGAAAAGAACAGGTGGAGATGACAGGTGACTCTTGAAGAGCCAAAAGAGGCATGTACCTAGAAATAAAAGGAGCCATGGTTTTCTTTTAGTCAGTCTCAGGCACACACGATCACATCCACGTGTTAGAGGTGAGGAGTCTGAGATAAAGCAGTGCAGTGACGTGTTCAAGCCACACAGCTGACAAATGGTGAAGCAGGAACAAAACAGCCAGGCGTCTGGCTCTGGGGTCCATGCAAGGTAAAGGAGGGAAGGAGGGAAGGAGGGAGGGAGGGAGGTAGGGAGAACATAACGAATCTGGACTGAAATGCTTAATACATAATCCATCGCTCTTCAAGACGACAATAACATGAAGAAGATGGGCTCCAGGGAAAGAACCATTCAGTGCCAAGCAAAAAGCAGGATTTTTTTTTTTCATCAACAGGCATTTAGATGGCACATGAAGAGCTCTTTATTTATTTATTTATTTAGATGCCAGAGATTGAACCCTGGGACATTTAACCACTGAGCCACATCCCCAGGCCTTTTTAAAAATTTTTTTTAAATTTGAGACAGGGTCTCGCCAAGTTGCAGAGGCTGGCCTTGAACTTGTGATCCTCCTGCCTTAGCCTCCCCAGCACTGGGATTACAGGCTCGCTCCACCGTGCCTGGCACAAATCTTTAGAATGCAAAACTCACCTGTGGCCTGAGGACTCTGACGATGACAGCTCTTAGTTGCTCGTGCTGGCGTCTAAATTTTCTCATTTGATCGAGGCGAGCTTGAAGCTTTCTGTGAGCAGGGTTAATACGCCACACCATCTTCAGATTTTCTTCCCTTTTTCTCTTGACAATGTCTCTCAACAACACCTGAAGCTTCTCATATTCATCATCCCAAGTTTGAAAAACTTCAAAGCAAGCTACCATAACCTAGGATAGGACATGAATCCAGGAAAAGAAGTTTATTATTAAAGCATGCTTTTACCTCATTGCTCCAAGATTGGTTTTCTAATATAGTAAAGCTTACTTTTTCGAATTCTTCATAAGCAACATGCATCAATTTTCTAGTGCCCAATACTTTGAGTAACTGAGAACTCAAGTCTCTTGAAATTGCTTCTACCAAACGCAGTGCCCTCTGAATGGGATATTTTGTGTTTCGGATCTTTCTCAAGTGGGTGAAAATGGCTACAAGCGCCTGCCGTATCTTGTCCAGCTCAGTGGCAGACAGTAAGTCATTCAGAGGGAAATCTTTCATTAGAGGATTGTAGTCATTCACTGTTTCCAAAGCTTGTTTTAGACCTAGATTGACAGATAAACAGTTAAAGGTCTTCATATAAAGTAATATTAAATAAAGGAAAACGTACCCTTACAAGGGAATGGTCTGATGTTGCCTGGGGTCCAGTGACACAGAAACCTCCTAACATCTGAGAAAGGAATGCTGTTAGCAGGGTAACCCTGGTGTGGCCCTGGGTTTGCTTTTTTTAAGAGTAAAATCAACTCATATGCACTCTAAACACTGTGGGCAGTTACCTTGTGGATTTTATTTGCATTCTATATCATCTGCATATTCTACCAATTACAATTAAGTTTAGAGAAACTAAAGTTTTGTCATCCTTGAAAACACTAAGATTTCCTAAGGCTCAGGTGAGGGGAGCGTGTTACTGACTTCTCTTCCTGGCATAAGATTTAGAAAGAAATAAAAATTTCACATGTGTTAAAAAAAAAAAAATTGAAGTACACGTTTCAGCGGTAGTGACTGCCCAGACAATGTGTACAATGTGACTAACAGAAGGTTTTACTTGGAATCTCCTCTAACATTTAAAATGTGGGTACCATACCTTTTACGGGGGGCTAGGGAGAGGAACATGAAAAGCAATCTTTTTTATTTTTTGGTTCTGGAGATTGAACTTGGGGGCACTTTACCACTGAGCTACTTTCCAGCCCTTTATATTTTTTATTTTAAGACATGGTCTTGCCTAAGTTGCCCAGGCTGGCCTTGAACTTGTGATCTTCCTGCTTCAGCCTCCCAAACGTCTGACACTATAGGTGTGTATCACTGCACCTGCTTGTGTTCATGACTTTGTCTAGTAAGTATCTGTGGGCATAGACTTGTAAAGAAATGCCTCACAGTACCTGGTCATTCAAACATTTGTGTCCCCAGTATAATGCAAAATCACGCTGTTCCATACTCGGAAAGTGAAATTTACTTTGACTACTCAGAATAGGGAAGTAGACAGAGGGGAAGGCAGCAGGTAAAAAGAGGAAGAGAAAGCAGTACCAACGGCTCTTCTTCCACAGCCCCCTGGGCAAGGAACTTCTGCTCAGTTTAAACATTTTGCCATTATAAAAAGCACAACTGACTTTATACAAAAAAAAGTGCAACCCATATAAGAAGGCAAGCAGCTGAGAAGCAGGAGGGACACTCCAAGCTCACTGAACTAGTGCCTGGAGACTGCTTCATGTTCTCAAAAGCCCTGGAGGGAAGAAGGTATGTGGGAAAACCATTTTAATTCCTGGAACTGAGGGAAAGATGAGACAGGATGCAAGAGGGAAAACTGAAAAAGAGTACAGGGTTGAGGGTGTAGCTCAGTGGTAGAACTGGAAACTGGTATGAGTGAAGCCCTAGGTTCCATGCCCAGCACCAAACACAGTATTTATTCATTTTCACCTAAATGACCATATAAAAGACCTCACAAAACCAGACCAACAACTTATCAGATCATTGTGGTTTTCACCTGTGTCTGTGTCAAAACTGACAGTGGCGTGGAAACGCTTGCCGTGCTTCAGGATATCCAGAGTCAGGAGAACTTCTGGGCTCTCCCGCTTCTCCTGGATGCGGTACAGTGCACGCTCCAAGTTTAGCCAAAAACTGATTTCCTGTAAGGCTGTTCCTGATGCAGGATCTCGATCAAGTTTGGTCACCTTTTAAGACAATAACATTCAGGGGTACTCACTATTTAAACAGAGAAGGAAAAGTATCATTAATGAAACACATTACAACTTAATTTTTATACCTCAAAGTCAAAGGCATGAGCCTGCTCAAGATCAAAGCTATCTCAGGGTTAACATTAAACTGTTCAAACTGCATCTGACCACTCCACCCAGACCAGGGCTGACCCTGTACTGAGCATGCCCAGAGGCAGGAGGGGCCCCACCACCAGCTGATCACTTACTGACAAAGCTCAGAAGAGTCCCCCATAGGTATTAAAGAGCAACACATTTTACACAATATGTCTCAATAACGGGTTCTTACTTTTTGAATTTCTCGGATCCACCGGTTAACTCCAGATTGTAACTGATTGAGAAAAGTTGGGTCTTCAACTTTATCTCCAAAATCTGTAACTTTGGGCTTTTCTCCACGTTCATAACACTGCTTTGCAACATTTGTAATAATTGGGTGGATTGGAAGGCTGATTTCTGGAATCTCAATGTTCTGCTGTAAGTGCAGGAGTCCCATTTCAAGTTCTGCAATCTTTTTCTCAACTGAAGGAGCCATTTTATCACCATCCCTATAAGACAGGAAACATTAAAAAAATTAGGGCATGACTTGTCTCCAGAGATCCTGCTATTTCAGGTCTGTCAGGTATTAATAATACCACATTTATTAATGAAAAGGAGCTATATCCTGTTGATTTCCCCTCCCAGGCCTGAGTTTCACATCATCTCCTACACTGCCATGTTTACACATGAAGTGGATGCGACACAGACCATAGAGGGAAATGGCTTTACCTGTCTGCTTTGCCAGACTCCCTGATATAGGACTTAAAAAACGGAGCCACGGCGTTGCTGATGAAGGAGTGTAGCGTCTCATATGGTGAGTCTTCACTGAGAGTGAGCACGCGCAACTGAGAAGACACCGGCTTGTCTGCGTCGATCACAGGGGTGCGTTTAATGAATGCCAGGCTGGAGAGAGTGAGCGAGGAGTCAGCACAAGAGTCTCATTCCTAATCTGTCTTAATAACTGCCGCCTTTGTGTGCATATAAATCAAAACAATTTGCTTGTTCAACTTAAAAATCACGTAAGATCATACTGAACTGCTGCTTTCTAAGAATGAAACGTACTGCCTATCCGCCTTTCTTTACCCACCCAGTGAGAACTAGTAGTTCAGGGTTGGGGTTAAGGGTGTTCTCATGAAACCAGGCAAAGGCTGTCTCACACAAGCTGGATTCTCAATCTTGGCCTACAGCCGACCTCCCCTGTCAGCTGTGCTACCAGCCCACACACTCTCAGGTCTGATCTCAAGCTCAGCTGTATTGCTTGCACACTGCACCAAGTCATGCATCAGCTTCAACAAGCAAACTGCCCACAAGCTGAAGGGGCAGCCCAGGCTCCCCTTCACCTGGCCCTGGGAGTCCTCTAGCTCCACCTCCACATGTGTGCTACACCCCACGAGGACAAAAGCTAACCAGGCATCTGGTTCTTAAATCTCATGTGCTTTGTGTCTTTGCTTAAGAAACCTAAACTCGTCTGCTGAATGTCTCACATGTTTCGTGTCTTTGCTTAAGAAATCTATACTCGTCTGCTGAAAGTCAAGGTAACTCTCAACTCAATTCTGGCATGACCTCCTCCATGGGCTTCCCCTAATCAGGAGCCAACTCCAATCTCCATGTTTCCATGATGTTTTGCCAAGTATTATAATTAGCTGAGCATCTGCCAACCTCCCTCCCAAAGACCATGAGCTTCCTGGAAACAGGATCTGGGTTTATTTCTTTGTATACCACACCATACCTGCTGCTATACCTTCCATTCCAAAGCACTCATGGTTAATTGAAAAGGTCTTGTAAACCTCTTCAGTGCCTTGGCCAGTACGTTATAGATAATACTTCACATTACTCTAAAAGACCAACGAGTTACTTTTATGGCACATTAGGAAGAAACAAAGTCACAACAGTATTCCTGCCCAAAATGTATACTCTGAATCTAATCATGAGGAAGCAGCAGACAAATCCAGTTATGGGAGTCTGTAACTCTTAAAAAAAAAGAAGCAAAAAAAAGTCAATTTATGAAGGCACAGAAAATCAATGGCAAAGTGTTATCTAGACTGGATTCTGATTGGGAGAATTATTAAAAGGGGCATTATTAAACTTGTCCTATAATTAGAGAATAATACTGTGTTTCCCGCATTTGATAAGGCTACGTGCTTGTTCTTAAAAAATACACCCTGTCCAGGTGTGGTGGTGCATGCCTATAATCCCTGCAACTCTGGAGGCTGAGAAAGGATTACAAATTTCACACCAGCCTGGGCAACTTAGCAAGATCGTGCCCCCAAATCAAAAATAAAAAGGAATGGGGCTGTAGCTTAGTGCAGAACACCCTGGGTTTAATCCCTATCACTACCAAAACAAAGGTCACATTCTATCTATTATCCATGCAACTCTTCTGTAATCTTGAAATTAATTTTAAAAAATTTAAAAAGCTTTAGGGCTGGGGTTGTGGCTCAGTGTAGAGCACTTGCCTAGCACTTGTGAGGCACAGGGTTCGATCCTCAGCACCACATAAAAATAAATGAATAAAATAAAGGTTCATCAATGTCTAAAAAATATTAAAAAAACCCCAAAACTTTAGACAGCCAATGCAAAATAAATTAATATTTACATATTTAAATTTGAATCTGTTTATTAAAGTACAAATTAGAGCAATCTTTCTTGAAGGTGGGAAATCTGGTAATATGGATTAAAAACAATAACGTTACTTTGCAACTGAATTAATAATGCTACCTTTAGGAATCTATCCCCGAAAGAATCAGAGCTGAACATAAAAATGTTTACTAGTTATTTATAATAATGAAAAAATCAGATATAATCTGAGAATATTAGTAGATGTGTAAAGTATATTTTAGCTCAAACGTTAAGATGAATATCGTGAGGTGCAGTGGCGTACACCTATAATCCCAGCAGTTTGGGAAGCTGAGGCAGGAGGATTGTGAGTTCAAAGCCAGCCTCACCAACTTAGCAAGGCCCTAAGCAACTCAAGTGAGACCCTGTCTCTAAATAAAATACAAAACAGGGCTGGGGATGTGGCTCAGTGATCTAGTACCCGACTTCAATCCCTGATACAGAAAACAAAACAAAACAAAACAAAACACGGGGGGCTGGGGATGTGGCTCAGTGGTTGAGTGCCCCTGAGTTCAATCTCTGGTATTAAAAATAAATTAAAAAAAAAAAAAAAAAAAAAGCTGGGGTTGTAGCTCAGTGGTAGAGTGCTTGCCCAGCATATGTAAGGCACTGGGTTCAATCCTCAGCACCACAAAAATAAACAAATAAAATAAAGGTATGCTGTCCATCTACAACTACAAAAATAAAAAAAACAAACAAACATAATTATCATGATACTGCAATTAAAAAATATCTTAAAATTTACATTGACTTGGAAATCCCCATAATTTGATGACATGAAACCAAAGATAAGATACTGACATCAAAAACAGAAGGTTGGGGATGTGGCTCAAGCAGTAGCGCGCTCGCCTGGCATGCACAGGGCTCTAGGTTGGATCCTTAGCACCACATAAAAATAAAATAAAGATGTTGTATCCACCGAAAACTAAAAGAAACAACAACAACAACAAAAAAAACAGAAGTCTTTTTTTTTTTCTTTTATTTTTTGGTACTGGGGATTTAACTCAGGAGTGTTTAACCACTGAGCCACATCCCCAATCCTTTTTATAAATTTTTTATTTAAAGACAGGGTCTCACAAAGTTGCTTAGGGCCTAAGTTGCTGAGGCTGGCTTTGAATTCCTGCCTCAGCCTCTATAGTTGCTGGGATTACAGGCATGAGCCACTGTGCTTGGCTTAAAGAATAGAAGTCTTAAAGTTTTCTTAATAATGATTGTCTGAGTTGATGGACATTTACATTAATTTACAATTATAAATCTATAATCTGAAGTAATGGTATATTTGTCCTACTTACCTATTGGACTTGACTCCATAATGAATGTCTATGTTGATGTTGTAGGAAATAAATTCTTTTTCTTCTTCTCCTTCATCACCAACATCCTCTACAAATCATAAAAACATTATAGCAAATTCACGTCATTTCAATTTCTTACCAACTGCTTAGGGAGTTTTTACTGCAGCCCACCCCTAACCTGACATTTAAATCCTTGAAGACTTGGTGCCACCTATTTTCCCCTCCCACCCATTTTCTGAGTCCTGACTCAGTCCCTGACCTGCCATGTCACATGGAGGTAAGTAGTTACCTTCTCTGCTTATGCCAGGTGGTACTGGCCTGCCTGGGTGGCTGGAAGGATTAGCAGCAGGTGCCGGTGAAGCAACCGGGCAGGAGGGGCTGCCTGAGGGCAGTACGGCTGCACTCAACTTCTGCCAAGTTTTCACTATCCCTGCCCAGGAGCCCCGAATGCTGTGCTCCAAATATAGAAGGCCCTCTCCACCTCCATCCCTGAGTATATTCTGCTCTGTTGTTTACCCAGCACTCACTATGTGACAGGCACTTACACACATCATACACTGTACCCTAGTGGGTGGCATGACTGTTGTTATTCCTGTTTTCCAGGAATGAAGTCCAGTTAAATGGTCCACAGACCCTAGGCTGGAAAGCACCAAAGTGAGCATTCAGAGGTCTGTCATTCCAAAGTGCAGGCCCTTCACCCTGTCAAGAAACCCTCCAGGGGCTTGCAAGGGATTCACCTAGCCCTCCCCTCCACTGCACAAGCAGGAGTCACTTTACAAAGCTTTCTGAAATCAACAGTAAAAGCAGCCCCAAGATGCATGTAAATCAACTTTCTAAATAACTCAAAATCGAAATCAATAAGACAATTGTAAGAAGACAATCCAAACTTTTGCATCACAAGATACCTAAACATTCTAGTTATCTTTCCATGACACACTGTATGAAATCAGTGTTAGCAAAAATCACAATCTAGGAATTTTTTTGTTTGTTTCTGCTTTTGCAGGAATTGAACTCAGGGCCTTGCGCATGCCAGGCAAGTACTCAACCCCTGAGTTACATCCTTAGCCCAATATACAGCTCTATCTTTCAAGAAGACAATTCTTTGAAATTATTGTTTTGGTATAATTTTATGAAAGGGAGGAAGGAGTAGGTGGCAGAACATTCCAGCATGTCAAGTACTGTTTTTTAATGACCACTGTCTTTTTTTTCCTGACTTTTTAAAAATATAACTTTATTTTATTTATTTATTTTTATGTGGTGCTGAGGATCAAACCCAGGGCCTTGCACGTGCAAGGCGAGTGCTCTACCACTGAGGCATAACCCCAGCCCCCTGACCACTGTTTTTTTGGTGAGTTCAGACAGAGTGCCACAGAGGCCTTGAGCACAATTTGAGATACAAGGTGGTAGGATGCTGCCCGCCCAGCTCAGATACTGCTCGCCCACAGAAGAATCTTTGCATATCATCACGTCATCACCAAGTCTCACTGTTGGCATCTTGCCTCTCAGCTACAGAAAATGAAGTCTGGGAGAAACTTACTGTGGACAGGTATTTGAGAAGTGTCTCTTGTAGGTAAAGAACTTTGGTCCCTGGCTGTGCTGTGACCCACAGCACCTGCAATGTGGACTAGGAATACCAGACCTGACCACATGCCACCCAGAGCTACTGAGGCACAGGTGCCCATTCCATCCAGATCATGAAGGTGGAGGAGACTGCAGCCACCAAGTGCCACCAGCCAGGTCAAGCTTGCCCTATTAAGTCCTGCTGTAACCAGTGCAAGCCAAGAGGTCCAACATGCCCTCTAAGTGCCCTCCCACCCTGCGTCTACCCCCCCAAAATTCCTGTAGACCACCAAAACATTTTTAATTAAAAAAAAATATATAAACCACGGTTTCAAAAACCCTACACACATCAGTTTTTCTAACCATTCAAATGTGGCTGTACTACAAGAGAAATCATGAGGCCTGAGACCAGTCACACATGAGGACTGCCTTCAGTAAGACACAGCAGGTGACAAAGAACACAGAGAAACCCCAAACCAAACAGCCGTCCAGGGATGGGGTACGAAATATGTTCTTCCTCAGTTGTCTGAACTTTTCAGGATATTCTTCTATGATTTATATAAAAAAGGATTATTAAAATAACACTCAAGCAACATTCAATGGCACAACTAAAAAAATGATGCCAGTTTTCAATCCTTTCTCCCCCTCAGGGAGAGGCGCATCATCTACACAACAAGAAAAGATGCACCCTGGCCAGAGCTACAGTGCTGCTGGCACATTAGAGTCTGGGACGAGGCCCCATCCCCTGCGACAGCGAGTCAGGCAGCCTGGCAGATGCCAGCTGGGCACAGGAAGACTGCAATGCAGCAGAGTGCTGCCGTGTCTCCGGAAGGCACACCCAGTGACATCATCCTCCGACTACAACAAGGCAAACAGATGTTCCCTACTGCTTCCTTACACTGACTTCTGATGATGACACCTAATGGAAGTCATTATGAACCTGTCAGAGAACACACTGTGGACTAGTGGTTTTATGCATAGCCCTATTAAATACAGATGAAATGAATACATCTGAATCCTACTTATAGAATTTATTATGACATTGTTTGGTAAATTGCTATAATGTGTCCTTTTTGCCTCTCTGTAAATTATTAAATCATCCAAGTAATAAAAATGTGACATTTTACTTTTGTAGAAACATTTAAAAAATTGTTCATTGTTAAGTCCTAATAACAAAAAAGGGTCAATGCTGTTAGAAACTTATATACACAAATGCAATCTGCATGTTTCATCAGGTAATATGAGTTTCAGCAAAGCCTGAATCAGGTTCCTGATGCCGGATACAGTTTATGTTAACTCACACTGTACTGCCATGGGATAGTTACAGAATCAAAGTAGCACAGCAGCTCAGGAAGAGGATGCCCACAAGCTCCTCTGCTGCAAGCTGTGCTGCTGCACACCACGAAGTCCTACAGATATTCTGGTTACCTTCTGAAAGATTACTGATTTCCTAGAGATATTTGAAGTGACATTTAGCACTCATTTGTGTATACTTCTATTGAAAGACTAGTTTACTGTATTTTGAACACCCAGTGATTTACATCATTACATTGTCTTGCTTAATGAAATATAAAAAAGGTAACAGTTCAGTTACCTTAAGAATCATACTCTCTCCTGAGTAGAGAAGCATATTTTCACAAAGTATAGTACAGACACAGTCAGAAAAGGGATAAAGAGAAAACTCCTGGTAAAGAATGGGCAAGCCAGGCACGATGGCACTTGCCTGTAATCCCAGTGACTCAGGAGGCTGATACAGGGGGAATCACAAGTTTGAGGCCAACCTCAGCAACTTGGTGAGGTCCTAAGCAATGTAGCGAGATCCTGTCTCATGATAAAAAATTAAAAAGGGCTAGGGATACAGCTCAGTGGTTAAATGCCCCGGGTTCAATCCTGAGGGATGGGGACGACAAACAAACACAGGTGAGGTGCCCTTACTCTTCTCCTAATTGTCCCCCAGTCACAGAGCAAGTTCTTCTCTGTCCAGCAAAAGAGGTCATTCATTTCTTCTGGTCCCTGGTGCTCTGGTCGATCACCATCCACACCCGTCCTCCTCTTGATTTCCTCATGACTTTAGTTTTCCTGCTACTATTAGGGTGCTTTCTGTCACCTCCATGCCCTCCATTGGGTCCTCCTGAGAAGACATGACTGCCACAACCTTGTTCTCTGGCACAAGGCTAAGAACCTGGTGAGAGAGTCTTTTTTTCTTTCCCCCAACTTGAAAACTTCCATCAAAACATCCCCAGACAGGTGTGAAGGGAGAATTAAACCCCATATGTGTGATGTAAGAGGGCTTCATTTAATATTTCCAGAAAGGAAGAAGAATAAGGAATTAAAAAACTAAGTTACTAATATTTAAGAAACTTAAGACTTGGTGTTTTTAATTTAATACCAATTTCAAAAGAAGTAATTGATATAAAATAGACTAAAATGAATATTTCCATATTAATAGCTATCAAGGAACTGCACAGAGATTAGTTTTCAGAACACTCCTTCAAACATCATTCTCCCTGATGGGTCTTAAAATTCGAGGGTTTCTTTGGTTTCCTCCTTTAGGAAAGACAAGGACTAGACTCATTTCCTTGCTGTTCCCAGCCTGATGCCCTGAGGTGCTGATAACCAATTCCCAGCCATCTTTACTTTGTAAAAAGAAACGATTGCTGTTTTCCCTTTGCTGCACATAAATTTCATTTACTATGCTACACTATACATTCAATTTTCCCTTGCTGCAGATTGCTTTGTTTTCTAAGGGTGAGGAGCACAGGGTAGGAACGGCCCAAGCCAAGGGACTCCTGCCCAGTGCTACAAGACATTACTGTTTTATAGAAAACATTTCCTATTAATTTATTCATTGCAGCACTAACCATCTGAGGGCCAAGCTAAGGCCAGAAGCAAACACATGCTGTGATCTACCATTAGAAAATCTGGTATCTGGCCAGGCACAGTGGCACACGGAGACTGAGACAGGGGGATTGCAAGTTCAAAGCCAGCCTCAGCAAAAGCAAGGTGCTAAGCAACTCAGTGCGACCCTGTCTCTAAATAAAATACAAAACAGAGCTAGGGATGTGGCTCAGTGGTCGAGTGCCCCTGAGTTCAATCTCCACCACCCCCCCCAACATAAAAAAAATCTAATATCTGTAACCTGGAACTTTTTGAACACTGACATGAACCTCACAAAGCTTCAGATCTTGGAGAATTTCATATTTCAGATCAGTGATGCAAAAATCCAAAACCTGAAACAATTCTGGTCCCTAGCATTTTGGATAGAGGACAGTCCACTTAAACTGTATTTTTTAGTCATTAGTTTGCTAAATTTCTTCATTCTTTGTGAAAATTAAATCCTTAGAAAAATAATTCTTTAAAAAACCCACAAAATCTGGGCTGGGGTTGTGGCTTAGTGGTAGAGCGCTCACCTAGCTTGTGTAGGGACCCTAGGTTTGATCCTCAGCACCTATAACTAAAAAATAAATATCTAGAATAAATAAATAAATAAAATGAATATTTAGAATAAATAAATAAACCTACAACTAAAAAAATAAATATTAAACCCAAAAAACCATTTCCTATAAGGCTTCCTGCACTCTACGAATTGGATATTATAAAATGCTCTAGTTTCCGTTACCATTCCAGTCCCTAGCCATCTCTGTGATAACAAAGAGGAGGCAAAACCCCCAAATTACCTCTCAGAAGAAACTATGATTACAAGCTTAAAATAAGCAAGCATGAAAGGCAGCCTCAATTTTCTGTCATAAAGACAAAGTTCTACATCTAAGATACTTGAGTGAAACACACACACACCACAGGCACCCGAGCCTGGTCTGACTGCTGGCAGGCTGCAGAGTGCAGGAAAACATACCAGACACCACCCAGCCTCCTAGACAAACCCAACGAAAAACGCATGTCAAGTAAAAAGTGGTTCAAAACAGCACTAATGATGAGAAATGTCTAAGTGTGAATACCTATTTGGTCTCAATTTTACAAGTATACTATGGAGAAAATAATTTTCTGCAGACTAAGAATTACAGACAGACTTTCCTTTTTCAAATGAGAAGCTGTAACTTTCTGACTCTCTAATTTTTTTAAAAGAATTTAACTTTGATTTGTTTTTATGTGGTGCTGAGAATCAAACCCAGTGCCTCACCAGGGCTAGGCAAGTGCTGTGCCTCTGAGCCACAACCCCAGCCCCTGACTCTCCAATTTTTCACAAGTAAAATAAGCTGCTAAACTCACAACTTTCATTTCTATATTTTGAAGAAGGCTGAATTTTACAAAAGCTCACAGCTAGCCAGGGTAGCTTAAAATTTTTATACACACACACACATGTACATATACATACATATGTATGTATTTGGCTTCATATAAAAATGCTTCTATATTCAATACAAATGTTGGAAACTTTTTCCAAAAAAAATAGGGGAATAAAATAGAAAAAGCAATTTCCCATTAATGAAATATATTATGCTACTTTATGGTGGTTGGTGGTTTTCCATTTAAATAATTCTGATTTGTTTTCCCTATTAATGCAAGCCTACCCTTTCATTATAATCAACTATTGGATGCACATATTTGATTAACCGTACAAATGTCAAAATTAACTCATACAAACTACCCCAAAAAAGCCCTGCTAGCAAGAGTGCTAGGTCTGTACTCATCTAACTGTCCTTGTGTAAGAGCTGGGGTATAGCTTAGCGATAGAATGTGTACTTACAATGTCCAGGGCCCCCGAGTTTAATCTCTAGCACCAAAACAAACAACAACAAAAAAATAAACTCTCCTTATGTGGCCCAGATGGATGCTAATAAGACCAATGAGGCCTTATAGCATAAACTTGGATTAATTTAAAAATCTTTCCTTAGATTTTTGTAAGTGAAAAAGAAACTAAAGACAGGTTGAATTGACAGAAATACCTCAGGGAGTTTTAAAAACACAGGACTGAGGCAGCATTTCCATTTTAGACAGTCTCATTCCTGACTCGACTTTAAAAAGTGCAAGTCATTGTGGAGCCAAGATTTGGATGACTGGATGTTCTTTGCTGAACGGAAGAAAAGCACACAATTCAAATATGCCCCCCACACCTGCAATAATTTTAGCAAAGTTTAATTCTAAGATGTTTGAAAAAAAGAACTACTGATGATCTTTCTAGAAGCAAAGAGCAAAAACTTGCAATTTTTTTTTTTCATAAAAACAAATCATGACCCAAGGTTAAAAAAAAAAAAAAATCACTGATTTTAAAACATAAAGAGTGCAATAAAAATATGATAAAGAATTAGCTATGGTCAAACTACTCAAAATATAATAATTTTAAAAACTAAGATTTAGGGCTGGGGATGTGGCTCAAGCGGTAACACGCTCGCCTGGCATGCATGGGGCGCTGGGTTCGATCCTCAGCACCACATAAAAATAAAATAAAGATGTTGTGTCCACCAAAAACTGAAAAATTAAAAAAAAAAAAAAACCACTAAGATTTATTTGAAAAATGACCAGAAAGACATGGGCCAAAATGCAGTCAGTGGTTCTATTGGGGTAGAAGAATTCAGGTGATTTTTATCTCATGTATATGAGAGAAACATGGTTTTTGTCAAGAGTGGATGAGTTTTCTTTTCTTTGTGATGCTGGACATGAAACCCAGGGCTTCATGCATGCTAGGCAAGTGCTCTGACACTGAGTGCTTGATTTTTTTTAACACATGATTTACATACAGGAATACATTACCCCAAACATGACAACATTAATGCTTTAAACATGCTCAAACAGCTTATTTGCTTTGAACATTCTATAGGGATATAAGAAAACTATTCTTTCATACCCTCAGAACCTCTGGCCCAAAAGAAGGCTGCAGAGAAGCATCTCTGAATAAGAACAGCCTCTGAAAGAAACAAACTATCACAAAGGATCAAGCTTGTGAGGCACAGAGGGCAGGTAGCCTGGGTTCTCTATGGCCAGCAACCCACAGCTTTTTGAAATTTCAAGAAACTTGCTGGCAAACATTTTCAGACAATCTCCAGTCTCTGGGTGCTAACCTTGAAACTGACTTGGATATCATCCCTGGGATCCCAGATGCAGATGGATGGTGCCACACCCATTCATGAGCTTGTCTCATATGCTCTCCATCTACTACAAAGTGTTTTTTTAAAGAATCAACAAAAAGGGGCTGGAGGTGGTGTCTCAGTGGTGGAGCGCTTGCCTAGCGCTGGGGTCGATTCTCAGCACTGTATACAGATAAATAAAATAAAGTTCATCAACAACTAATGAAATATATTTTTAAAAAAAATCAACAAGTAGGCCAAGCAGGCATGGCGGCCCACGCCTGTAATCGAAGTTGCTCTGGAAACTGAGGCAGGAAGACTGCAAACTCAAGATCAACCTCAGCAACTTAGCCAGGCCCTAAACAACTTGATGAGACTTTTGTCTCAAAATAAAAAGGGCTGAGGATGTGGCTCAGTAGTTAAATGCTCCTGGGTTCAATCCCTGATACAAAAAAAAAAAAAAAAAAAAAACCCG